>NC_031999.1:46201541-46301290 GCF_001879085.1 Nicotiana attenuata
AGAGGCACTCAGATGTTACAGGTTGTATCTCCTCTATCTCTCTTTACATTACTGTTCTTATTTATGCTTTCCTGCCTTACATACTCGGTACTTTATTCGTACTGACGTCCCTTTTGCCTGGGGACGCTGCGTTTCATGCCCGCAGGTCCCAATAGACAGGTTGACATTCCTCCTAGTAGGCTATCAGCTCAGCGAAGGTGTTGGTGTACTCCACTTGCTCCGGAGTTGCCTATTTGGTCAGTATGCTTTGGATATGTATTGATTGGTATGGCGGGGCCCTATCCCGACCTTTATGATATTAGGTACTCTTAGAGGCTTGTAGACAGATGCCAGGTGTATGGATACTTGTATGGCCTTTTCGGCTTATGTTTTGAGTTTACAAATGGTCATGTCGGCCTTATAGGCCCGTATGTCACATGTATAAGTTTGTATATCATGCTGGGTCATCATACGTTAAGCATTCCCTTATGTTTTATTCTTGTTATCTCATGAAGGGTTTTCTAGCTCATTTACCCATGGTATGATAAGAAAGATATGTTACGTTGATACTCGGTTGAGTAAGGCACCGGGTGCCCGTCGCGGCCCTTCGGTTTGGGTCGTGACACTCTAGCCATGGCAAAATTCAAATAGGTATGGTTGAAATTCATTGAAAACATGTAGATGCATCAATACACAAAATTTAAGGAAGATTGGAGGTGATTTGGACTGATTGGTATTAAAATTCGTAGTTAAAGTCGAGTTTAAAAAATTCTTTTACGACACAATTATCAAACATCTATCACGCATGATCTCATACATATATATGAATATATTTGTGATACACATTTGATGCAATTATAATACATATGTGATACACAAATGATACATACACACATATTTTTTTTCATATTCATCTTGTACTTCAAATATTCAATTTAACCACCTCAAAACTCTACCCAATCATTCCAAAACTGAGATTTAAACTCTTTAAGATGTATTTAATCTATTCAACAACACCCCCTCAAAAGAAAACATAAAATTGATATTTTTTTGCTACAAATAGCTAAGTGGCTAATATTAGTAAAATTTTATGAGTTGATTATTTTTTATACTAACTTACTTATGGGCTGACATAACTGGTAGTTTCCCATAATAAATTACATCATGCATCCCACATTTTCCCAAATTTCACCAGGTTTTACTGCGCAAATTTTTTAACCCTCTTTTAAAAACTGATTATATCCAATTTCAACTTTTATCCATCTAATTTAAAAAATCAGATTCCCATTAAAATAGGGAGTGGAAAGACATGTTGTTGTACATGCAACAATACACTTGTTAGTTCGTGTTGCCTTCAAGTTCTTGCTCAACCTCATATAAAAGGATATTCATTTAAGCCTTGTATAAACTTAATATTTCAACACGTCAAATGAAGAGAATAAACAATAACTTCAATAATACAAAGTAATAACAAAAGAGTCGCTACAGTTACCATCCTAATAATGCTATCTATAACTTTATATCTAAATTTAAGATATATTTATTGCCCAACAACAACAAAAAGTTGCATACATAAATGATAGGTAATTTTCCAAAAAAAAAAATGACAGAGATAACTAGCCAACAAAGATACACAAAAGAACCTATTGATAGAAGCATGACCAATCAATTTGATTGAGTGTATGGAGTTTCTCATTATCAATATACATTCGAAGAGCATACAAGATATGTAAAAAGGATTGACCATAATATTATGATTATTACATCTCATCACAACCATCATCAAGCTCGCTTCTATAAAAGGCAAAACAACAACAACAACAACATGCCCAATATAATCTCACAAGTGAGGTCTTAGGGAGGGTAGTGTGTACACAGATCTTACCCCTACCTGGCGAAGTAGAGAGACTATTTTCAATAGACCCTCGGCTCAAGAAAAGGTAAAAAGAGAGGGAGGAAGAAGATGAAGAAGAAAGAAAGAATAGGGGGACAACGGACGATAAGGAAAAGGGGAGAAAGACAACTATAGTAACAACAATAACTACAACAACAAAACCAGTAACAGAAAATAGCATCAAACAGTAACATACTGGAACATACGATACACAGCGTGGACGAGCAAAAAAAAAAGGGAGCTACTAATACTACTAAAAAAGAACGGGGAACTCTCGACTACCTACTAGCCAACTACCCTAATTTTCGACCTCCACACCTTTCTATCTTGGATCATGTCCTCAGTGAGCTGAAGTAGCGCCATATCTTACCTAATCACCTCTCTCCAATACTTCTTCGGCCTTCCTCTACCCCTTCTCATCCCCACCACGGCCAACTACTCACACCTCTTAACAGGAGCATCCGTACTCCTCCTCTACATATGACCGAACCATCTCAGCCTTCACTCCTGCATCTTGTCCTCCACTGGGACACTCCCACTTTGTCCCGAATAACTTCGTTCCTAATCTTATCTCTCCTGTTATACCCCACACATCCATCTCAGCATCCTCATTTCTGCTACTTTCATCCTCTGAACATGGGAGTTCTTGACTGGCCAACACTCAACCCCATACAACATAGTAGGTCTAACCACCACTCTGTAAAACTTACCCTTAAGTCTTGGTGGAACCTTCTTATCACACAAAATACCGGAGGCTCGATCCACCCTGTACCGATACGGTGGGATACCTCATCATCAATTTCCCCGTTACCCTGGATTATAAACCCGAGATACTTTAAATCACCCCTCCTCGGGATGACTTAGGTATCAAGCTTCGCATCCACGTCCGCTTCATGAGTCTTGTCGGAACTTACACTCCAAGTATTCTGTTTTTCTCCTACTCAATTTTAAACCTTTAGACTCTAGGGTCTCCCTCCAGACCTCCAGCCTCGCATTGATCCGGCTCCTCGTCTCATCAATCAGCACTCTGTCATCGGCAAATAACATTGTACCTCCCCTTGAATGTGTCGCGTCAGCACATCCATCGCTAAAGCAAATAAGAACGGGCTAAGAGCCGATCCCTGGTGCAACCCCATCACTAGTGGGAAGTGATCTGAGTCACCTCCCATTGTCCTCACCCGAGTCTTAGCACCATCATACATGTCCTTGATTACCCTAGTGTAAGCTACCGGAACGCTGCTAACCTTCAAATATCTCCGCAGAACCTCCATTAGAACTTTATCGTACGCCTTTTCTAGGTCTATAAACACTATAAAAGGCAAAACCTAATAAGAAATACTAGGGAAAAAATGCATATAAAAAATTAGTGAAGTTTGATGAAAAATGGCCAATGATTGCTACAGTGTTTTTCAAGTATTTTATGAACACTTTCTCATATGTATTGTACAATCCATCATAAAATTTATCCTCTCTCGTTTGGGTACACGTAGATTGGCCAGTAACCAAGGCTCATTCTAAAAAGAAGAAGAAAAAAGGGATTCCCAAATTTCTACCCATGTCAATGTGCAACCTTTGATAAAATAGAAAATTATTTTATCGTACATTTAATTGAACTAGCTTTAGAATACGTACTTTGCGTGTGTACCTTTATTAATGAGTATACAATTAAAGGAATTAGATAAGTATTATTAATAATAAAATTAAATTATAAAAAAAACTAAAAGAATGTAAGTTTTTAAAATAATTAATGTTTATCATGTTTAGCTAGATCTTATATGTTTGTTGCTTCTTTTACACTGTTCTTGAGTCGATAGTCTACTGGAAATAACCTCTTTACCTTCTTAAAGTGGAGGTAAGGTATGCGTACACATTAATCTCCCCAGACCCCTGTTGTTATTGTTGTTGTTGTTGTCATTGTTGTTATTGTTATCATGTTTAGCTAAGATCAACAAAGGAACTATTATAGTTATTTACAAAAAGAATCTAACTTTGGTTTTTATTTGAGTTTGTCACTTATCTCTTAACCATATTTTAAAGAATAGATAATATCTTCAAATTGTAACGACCCGACCGGTCGTTTTTGAGCTTTTGCACTTTGCTCACTGGTTCTCGGGCATGACTTGCCCCGTGTGGTGTATTATGACTTATGTGAATCGTTGATTTTGATTTTCAGGGTAATCGGAATGAATTTGGAACAACAGTTCCCAGTTTGAAGCTTGAAATTTGAAAGGTTTGACCAATATTTGACTTCCTTGTATATGATCTCGGATCGGAATTTTTATGATTTGGTTAGCTCCATTAGGTGATTTGGACTTAGGAGCGTGATCGGAATTCATGTTGGAAGTCCGTGGAAGGTTTGGGCATGAATTGGCGAAATTGAGATTTTGGCGATTTCCAGTTGGTAGGCGAGATTTTGATATAAGGGTCGGAATGGAATTCCGAGAGTGGCAGTAGCTTCGTTGTGTCATTTGGGATGTGTGTGCAAACTTTCAGGTTATTCGGACGTGGTTTGGTTGGGTTTTGATCAAAAGCGGAATTCGGAAGTTTTTTAGAAACTTAGGCTTGAATCCGAGGTTTTTTGGTTGATTTGATGTTGTTTGAAGTGTTTTGATGATTGGAACAAGTTTGAATAAGGTATTAGGTTATGTTTGTGCTTTTGGTTGAGGTCCCAGGGGGCCTCGGGGTGATTTCGGGTGGTTAACGGAGAGGTTGAGGTGTTATTGCAGCTGTTGAGATTGTTGCTTCTGGTATTTTCCCACCTGCGGTTTGGGAACCGCAGGTGCGGCGCCGCACGTGCGGAAGAGGAGCCGCAGATGCGGAAAGGCCTGGGCAGAAAATACAAATTGTGTCCTTCGCGAATTTTGAGCTATTTCACCATTTTTATCTCGGCTTTGGAGCTTTTTGGACGATTTGAAAGAGGGATTTCAAGGGAACTTCATTGAGGTAAGGATTTTGGACCTAAAACTCATTCCTATGCTATTATTTCATGGATTAGAGCTAGAATTTATGGAAATTAAGGGTGAAATTTGGGGAAAACTAGGGTTTAGGATTGGAGACCTATGATTGGTGGACCATTTGAGGTCGGATTTCTGAGTTTTTGGTATGTATGAACTCGTGGGAAGATAAGAAATCTGTTAGTGTAAGAATTTCTGAATTTCGAGACGTGGGCCCGGGGGTCGGGTTTTGGTAATTTCGGGATTTCTGCTAATTGTTGATTATTTTTGCTTGGGCTTCGTTCCCTTAGCATATTTTGACGTCCTCTTCTGATTTTGGATAGATTCGACGCGCTGATCACAACCAACTCCACGCTACTATAAAGTAGGAAGAGAGGGTGGCAATAGCTTTTACCCGATATGAGGGTCGGGATCGATTTCCACAAGGAGCTAGAAATTGGAGCTGGGTATCTATATAGACTAGAATTGCGTGTATGCTCTTAATTGATCTTCTTATCATTTTTGGGTTTTTCAATTATAAACTATAGTTCAAGCTACTAGTAGAATCTAGATTATACTATGGAATAATTGCTAAAGTTGTATCTAATGGGAAGAAGGGCACTAGGGTCGTGGCATCACCTAGGTGTCTAATTGACGGGTAGATGTTACTAAGGTTCGATTGACATAATTGGGGCTTATGCTATAACCGTTGCACAATTTTACCCACTCTCACACCTCTCGGTAGAGAGAGTGATTTTGCCCAATTGACTCTTTCGAGACCAAATGGGTAGGCAAATTTGATCAAGCAACTAGGGTTCAAGTAGGGTGATTACTCTCTCGAGGTTTAACCTGTTAATTGGGACTATCATTTCTCATGAGTCCATCCCAATTCCTTGTTGGATCAATTTTGGGGTCATAGACTCTCTTTCTCAAGAGGAGTTAAACCCACAAAGCTTGAATTAGTGTTTGCAACCACAAATTCGAAATTAAAACATAAAATCAACCCAAATAGCAAACACCCATAGTCAATCTAACCCTAGATGGAAACACCCATCAATTACCCACACTAGGGTTGAGCCACAACCCTAGCTAATGGGTTTAGCTGCTCATGCTAGATACAGAAATTGAAGAAATAGATGAAGAACTAAGCATATTAATTGATTACTAAGAAGAAATTACAATAATCTACCAAAAATAGCTACAATAATCGGCGCAGCTCACGTCTGAAGTTAGAATGTACAAAAAGATAACCTAAAAATGATAAAATATTCTATTTATACTAGGCTGGAAAAACTGGACAAAAATACCCCTGCGGGGTTAGTGCGGGCCGCATAAAAAGGACCGCGGCCGCACTGGCTCTTTAACTTCAACTTTCAGCTTCTCTGATCTTGAGGACCGCAGACCGCGTGGGCAACAGGCGCGGTCCGCACAAGCTTGACCGCGGACCGCGTGGCTTAACACTTGGGATTTCACATCTCTCTGAACCTCTGCTCCGCGGACCGCACAAAAAGGTAGTGCGGTCGCGAAGTCACCACCAAGGACCGCGTAACCAGTGCCGCGACTGCGTAGCCTTAAGCCCAAACTAGCCATGTCTCTGAACCTCCTAGTGCGGCCGCATTCACTTTTGCGCAGTCCGCAATAGGCCCCTTTTTCCTCAATTCACTTAATCTTTGATAGTTGAGCAAGTTTCACTCCTTTTGAGCCGATCTTTGACATTTCGTCACTTTGTCGATCAAACCTGCAATCAAGCACAACTTGTGAGCATTTTGGGACTATTTTGTAGCAATTTATAACCAAAGCATAAGCAAGTAGGGGCATAAAACATGTTAAAATCCCGATTTATCAACTCCCCCAAACTTAAACCTTTGCTTGTCCTCAAGCAAACAAAATAAGACCCACCCCTTAAAGGACAATCCAAGTAATTCCAGCTATCCTAAAGTAACCTCAACAAGCATCAATTGGGACTAACAATTGCCCTCAATACAAATGGATCATTAACATTTAAACCTTGGAAACTATGGATCAAGTGTGACACAAGAGCATCAAGAATTGACTCATTACATCAAAGAACTCTCTCAATTACTTGAGTCGCTGTGGAATCCAAACTCATACATCCTCAACTCTCCCTAAGAAAACCTCACCTTTTAGAGTATAAGCACACAAACCGAGGTTAATGGGAGTTCACTCGTCTCTCTCAAGGAAATGTCACAAGTCCGGCTCTAAGTACCATATGCTTGACCCTCATGTAAGTATCCACTAATGCGAGCGTCACCCAACTCAATATCATATAGGGCTTTTGTGGAGTCAATGTGAAGGCTTTTGGGTAAGGGTAGGATATGTTTTTGTTCAAGTGGGTTCAATCTTCCCTTAAGCACTTCTTTTGATTCATTTGGCACAATTCACTTGACTCTTTGAGTCATTTCACCTCTTCCAAGGGGTTAGAGAGACACATTGTCACTCTTTCTTATGCAATTCAAAACATTTCTCCTTTTTCTACTTTTTCCACACCTTTTTCACTTTTGTTTTCCTTGAATCCCTTTTTATTCTTGTTCACATTGGGCTTTCTTTTTGTCTTTTTCTTTTCTCTCTTTTTCATTGCCTTCTTTTTCTTTTGCTTTTGTACCTTTTACCACTTTTGTTTCACTCCTCGTCTCTCCCCCCAAACTTATACTTTTGCCAAGTGCTAAAGGAAAGATTTGGGTGCCAAGAGAAGGTATCTTTGAGAACGGGTAAAGGCTTGTATTATGGTTCTTGAAAGAAGAAGGTCTAGGCTCAAAAGAGTTTACTAGGGATCTTATCAATGGTAGGCTATAGATTTGTTCAAACAATCATTTGGATCAAGGAGAGCCTATAATCACTTCTCAAGTCGAATTTCACTCAAAATTTCGCCTCAACAAACATTCAGGGCAAGTTCTAGACCATTAGCTCGGGACTTGGACTCATAATTCAATTTCTCACCACACACACTCAAGGATTGCTAAAGACCTAGAGTCGAGGGCCCACAACAACCTTAGATACGATTGAGCACACAATAGTCCCGAAAGACCGCATGATGTTTGTTTGGTCAACACAAGAGTCTCAAGGTCACTACTTTCACCATCCTAAACAAAACCACTTGTCTTTGACCATGGGATCAAAGGCAAATGTGTTAGGCCCAAGTGAAGCTATGCTTGAAGTACCCTTAACTAAAAACTACTAAAAATAAAAGAAAAATCAAAAACAGACTCAAACCCTTAAGAAGGTTGTCACGCCATCCATCATCGGGAAGAGCCACCCGGTTCACACAATACTCCACCCTTGGAAAGAAACGTGACATTAAGAAAACCAAGGGCTTATTGAAAGCGCCAAAAACAAAACAAAAGGCTGCGAGCCTATCTACGAAGCTAAAAATGAATTTTTTTTTACAAAAATAGAAAATAGAATGAATATTTACAATAGGGGATTAGAATATACAACGGGGGATGAATATATACAAAAATGTAACATTATATACAGACCAAATAGAAGATAAAAAGTATGATAAAAGTACTGAATGTAAAGTTATATACAGCCCAAAATAGGAAATCAACAGAAACATAAACTAAGTCAACTAATATATACAGTCATCCAGATAAAAAAGTAGGGCGCACCCCCACGAATAAAAGCTGGCATTGTCCCCGATGCCAACTATCAAATAAGCATCAAAAATCACAAAGAAAGGATATAGGAGCTCCCTAGGCCTGGTCCGTCTGCATGGGATCATCAATGGTCCCCGGGTCCTCTGTATGTGCGGGAACCTCAGACTGGTTCCCGGTCTCCTGCTGCTCAGCTGCTGGGACTGGGGCCTAGATCAAGACAGGCTGGATATCAGGTGCAATGCGGTGAGCCAGCGCGGACCGCACAAAGTGCAATGAGGCCGCGCTGGAACAAGTCAGCTTGCAGTCATATGAACACCGCGATCCGTACAGAAAGGCAACGCGGACCGCTTCAGGGCACCGCGGACCGCGCTAAGGCGACCGCGGGCCGCGCTGAGTCAATTTCACGGGCACTAAGTTAGGGTTTCAATTTTTTTTTTTTTGCAAACTTTTTCAAATTTTCCACCTACTTTGTCCCTACTCAGTTTACCCATTGATTAGGCATATCAAGTACATAAACCCAGCATTAAATACTATCCTACGCTAACAATTAATTGAAAAAGAAGAAGCTACGAGAAGAAAGAAGAAGCTAAAAACTACTGGGCAAGCAAATAAAATGAAAATATGAAATTAATCAATCAAAAATGCATGAAATGTTACCAGATTTGTGAAGATTATATGCAATTAATCCAAGCAAGCAAGAATTTCGAGCAGTGAGAGTATGAACAATAGTTTTAGGGCTCTGAGGATTCAAAGTTCGAAAAGTGTAAACTGAGGCCCTTGGGCTCTATTTATAGAAAATGATGCGGGACCCATCCTCACCTGCCAGCGCGGCCGCGCAAAGTCGACCGCGGACCGCGCTGGATTTGTTCACATGAAGTTTCAGAAGACGATCACCGCGGACCGCACTAAGTGCAATGCGGGAGCGGTGAGTAACTTCAGAGAGCACCTCATTTAGCCCATGTCAGTGCGGTCCGCACAAGGTGTACCGCGGCCGCACTGGCAAACTTCAGAGACTGTGCAATTTTTCCAACTTGTTTTGCACGCATCAACACAATCCCTGCAACATCTCACACCCAATTAGCTCAAAAATCCTAAACTACAAAAAAATCAAAGAGAAAGAAAAATACATGGGTTGCCTCCCAAGAAGCGCCTGATTTAACGTCGCGGCACGACGCATGTTACCACCACATCACTTCAGATGAATGAGTGCCACCACGTGGCTGTCATCGAACTTCCCCAAATAATGCTTGACACGATGTCCATTGACTCTGAATATTTCACCATTCTTGTTCCTTAGATCAAGAGCACCAAATGGGGTCACGAACATAATTTCAAATGGCCCACTCCACTTTGATTTGAGCTTTCCCGGAAACAGACGTAGCCGGGAGTTAAAAAGAAGAACCATATCACCAACTTTGAATTCCTTTCCCCGAGCATATTTGTCGTGAAGATACTTCATCTTGTCCTTATACAAGGACGAGCTGGAGTAGGCATGAAATCTAAACTCATCAAGCTCATTAAGTTGTTCAACACGGAGATTCGCCGCAACATCCCATTCCAAGTTCAACTTCCTCAAGGCCCACATAGCTTTGTGCTCCAATTCGACCGGAAGATGGCAAGCTTTCCCAAACACCAACCGGTACGGGGACATACCAATTGGGGTCTTGTAAGCCGTCCTGTACGCCCATAGAGCGTCATCCAACTTTTTCGACCAATCGGTCCTATTAGCATTGACCGTCTTGGACAAGATACTCTTTATTTCTCGGTTGGAGACTTCCACTTGACCACTAGCTTGAGGATGATAGGGGGTAGTCACTTTGTGATTTACTCCATACTTGGCAAGCAATGAATCAAAAGCCTTGTTGCAAAAGTGAGACCCCCCATCACTAATGATAGCACGAGGAGTGCCAAACCTTGTGAAGATACTCTTTTTCAAAAATGCCACAACACTCCGGGCTTCATTGTTGGGTAAAGCCACGGCTTCAACCCACTTTGAGACGTAGTCCACCGCCACGAGAATGTAAGTGTTCCCACAAGAGCTCACGAAAGGACCCATGAAATCAATGCCCCAAACATAAAAAATATCCACCTCGAGAATCGTATTGAGAGGCATCTCATCTCTTTTTGAAATTCCGCCGGCTCTTTGGCATTCATCACATCTCTTGACCACATCACTAGCATCCTTAAATAAAGTTGGCCAATAGAACCCGCAACTCAAAACCTTCAAAGACGTCCTCACCCCTCCATGATGGCCACCATAGGGGGAGGAGTGACAAGCCTCCAAAATACTCAATTGTTCACCTTCCGGGACACACCTTCTAATCACACCATCCGCGCAAATCTTAAACAAGTACGGATCATCCCAATAAAAATCTAAACTATCCCGTTTGATTTCTTCCTTTGGTTGGAAGAGAGCTCACACGGGACAATTCCACTCACAATGAAGTTGGAAACGTCCGCGAACCATGGCATGTCACACATTGACACGGAAAGAAGTTGCTCGTCGGGGAATGTATCATTTATCTCAAGGCCGTCACATGGCCTCCCTTCTTCCTCCAACCGGGACAAATGGTCCGCAACTTGGTTCTCACTTCCCTTCCGGTCCACTATGTCTATGTCAAATTCTTGAAGAAGTAACACCCATCTCATCAATCTTGCCTTGGAATCCTTCTTGGTCATCAAATACCTAAGGGCGGCATGTTCTGTGTGCACAATTACCTTGGCCCCCATAAGATATGGCCTAAATTTCTCCATGTCAAATACAATGGCCAATAACTCCTTCTCCGTCATCGTGTAATTTCGTTGAGCTTAATTCATAGTCTTACTTGCATAATACACGGGATGGAACATTTTGTTAACCCGTTGACCCAACACCGCCCCCACTGCAACGTCACTTGCATCACACATTAGTTCAAAGGGCAAACTCCAATAAGGTGCGGTAACGATAGGGGTAGTGGTCAACTTGTGCTTTAAAAGTTCAAAGGCCTCCATGCATTTTTCATCAAAAACAAACTTAGCATCTTTCTCTAGCAACTTGCAAAGGGGATTCACCACCTTCGAAAAATCTTTGATAAACCGCCAGTAGAACCCGGCGTGTCCAAGGAAACTCCTCACCCCTTTGACAGAAGTGGGGGGAGGGAGCCTTGAAATCACCTCTATCTTAGCCTTGTCTACCTCAATCCCATGCTTAGAAATCTTGTGACCCAACACTATACCTTCTTCAACCATAAAATGACATTTTTCCCAATTTAGAACGAGATTAGTTTCTTCACACCGGGCCAAAACTCTATCCAAGTTTACCAAGCACTCTTCAAAGGAATCACCAACCACACTGAAATCATCCATAAAGACCTCCAATATGTCTTCCACCATGTCGGTGAAAATAGCCATCATGGAACGTTGGAAGGTCGTCGGAGCATTGCACAACCCGAATGGCATCCGGGAGAAGGCAAATGTACCATATGGGCATGTAAAAGTTGTCTTCTCTTGGTCTTCTGGGGCAATTAAACTTTGATTATAGCCCGAATACCCATCCAAAAAATAATAGAAGGCTCGCCCCGCAAGGCGATCTAGCATTTGATCGAGGAATGGCAAAGGAAAATGATCCTTGCGGGTCACTTTGTTAAGCTTCCGGTAGTCCATGCAAACTCTCCACTCGGTAATGGTTCGAGTGGGAATAAGCTCATTGTTGTCATTTGTCACCACCGTCATCCTGCCTTTCTTCGGTACACATTGCACCGGGGAAGTCCATGAGCTATCGGAGATTGGATACACAACACCCGCATCAAGCCATTTGATCACTTCTTTCTTCACCACCTCTTGCATTGCTTCATTTAGCCTCTGTTGATGTTCTAAGGAAGGTCTTGCATCATCCTCCAAGATAATTTTATGCATGCAAAATGCGGGGCTTATTCCCCGAATGTCCGCCAGAGTCCATCCAATTGCCCTTTTCGCCTTTGAAGCACCTCCAAAGTGGCCTCAACCTGCAAGTTAGTAAGGCAAGAAGAAAGAATAACTGGAAGAGTTGAATTAGAGCCCAAAAACTCATACCTGAGGTGTGGAGGAAGTGGCTTCAACTCCAACACCGGTGGCTCCTCAATTGATGGTTTTGTTGGTGGAGTTTTCCGGTTTTCAAGATCCAAAGACAATTTTCTTGGCTCATAGGAATAAGAGCCCATCCCGTGTAGCGCACTGACACACTCCACACTGCTTGCATCATCATCGACATCAAGATTTAATAGCACGGCCTCAAAGGGATCCTCCACGTTGATCATAGAACTTGTGTCATCCACTATCACAACTGTGATAATGTCCACAAAAGAGCACACCTTGGTGCTATTGGGTTGCTTCATGGATTTGCAAACATGGAAGACCACCTTTTCATCTCCCACTCGGAAAGTTAGCTCACCCGCTTCAACATCAACCAATGCTTTCCCCGTTGCTAAGAAAGGTCTCCCTAGAATAATTGGAACCTCATAGTCCACCTCACAATCCAAAATCACAAAGTCCGCCGGCAAAATGAATTTGTCCACCCGGACAAGTACATCATCAACTATACCCAAAGGACGCTTCATTGATCTATCTGCCATCTGTAATCTCATGGAAGTTGGCCTTGGAGGCCCAATAACTAGAGTCTTCAAAACTGAGAAGGGCATTAAATTGATGCTTGCCCCAAGATCACATAAAGCCCTGGCAAAGTCTGCACTACCAATAGTTCAAGGGATAGTGAAAGCACCGGGATCCTCTAATTTCGGGGCCATTGAATGTACTATGGCACTAACTTGGTGGGTCATCTTGATAGTTTCACAGTCCATTGATATTTTCTTTGTAACCAAATCTTTCATGAATTTCGCATACCTAGGCATTTGCTCCAAAGCCTCCACCAAAGGCACGTTGATGGATAAGCTCTTCATCATGTCAATGAACTTTTTGAATTGGTTGTCACTTTTCTGCTTGGCTAGCCTTTGAGGATAGGGGGAGGTGGTCTAGGCAAAGGTGCCTTGGCTTTTGGCACCACCGGCTCCGGCATGTCAATTATGTGCTCCCTAGACGGGTTCACGGCCTCTTGAGTTTCCACCTCGGCCTCATCAATGTCAATCCTCACATCATTGTTCACCTCATTCTCTACCACATCTTCAACTACCAAAGGAATATCATTTTCTTGCAACTCAACATCATCATCCACAACTTGCTTATCTTTCGAGGCATGCACATCACCGCCTCTCCTACTTCTTGTTGTAACCGCCATCACATGATTGTTCCCACCTTTAGGGTTCACTACCGTATCACTTGGTAGAGCACCCTTTGGGCGAGTATTCAACGATTGAGAGATTTTGCCTAATTGCACCTCCAAATTCCGAATGGAGGTATTGTGGGAAGCCAATTGAGCATCGGAATCTTGGTTCTTCTTCATCATTTGTTCGAACATCATTCCTATTCTTCCCATATCATTACCCGATGAACTAGATCCTTGAGAAGGGAACGGGGGTGGATTGTTGGGTTGTTGGTACATCGGGGGCCTTTGAAAGCCTTGCCCCCGATTGCCTTGGTTTCCATTGTTGTTCCAATTGCCTTGACCATTGTTGTTCCAATTGTTGTTGTTACCATTCCAATTCCCTTGGTTGCCTTGATTATTGTTTCGCCAATTTCCGCCTTGTTTGTTGTTGTTCCAATTACCACCACCTTGTTGATTGCCCCAATTTCCTTGGGGTCGTCATTGTTGATTTGAAGAGTTGCCTCGATTGCCTTGATAGTTATTGACATATTGAACTTCTTCGCTTTGCTCATCATAACGCTCATTTGAAAAACCACCACCATCATCATATTGATCACAATTTCCTTGAGGTTGTTGCCCTCTTTGCCTTCTCTTAAGCATATTCACTCCTTCTATGGCATTGACTTGGCGAGGATTTTGGACTTGTTGTAATTGCGCCTTAGACAATTGATTCATAGTAGTAGTAAGCTCGGCAATAGCTTGACCATGGTCATGCAACTCCTTGTGCAAATGGATCACCGTAGGGTCGCCTTGAGGAACATTGGCCCTACTTTGCCAAGCCAAAGAAGTGTCGGCCATCTCGTCAAGAATATCACAAGCTTCATTGTAAGGAAGCTTCATAAAGTTGCTTCCGGCTAACTGGTTCACAATGCATTGATTAATGGTGTTGATGCCCCGATAAAAGGTATGTTGAATCATTGCCTCGGTCATATCGTTGTTTGGGCATTCTTTCACCATTGTTCTAAATCTCTCCCATATTTCATGCAAGGGTTCTGTTGGCTCTTGCTTGAAGGCCAAAATTTCATCATGAAGTGCCGCCATGTAACTCGGCGAAAAGAACTTAGAAATAAACTTGTCCACCAATTCATCCCACGTAGTGATGGAATGATTGGGGACCCTTTCTAACCAATCCAACGCTTTACCCCGAAGAGAAAATGGGAAAAGCCTCAATCTCAACGCATCCTCGGACACGTTTGTTTGCTTGCTACCCCAGCATGTATCTACGAACCCCTTCAAGTGCTTGTAGGCATTTTGATCGGAGGCGCCCGTAAAATATCCTCGTTGCTCGAGCAAGGTCAGCATGACATTTGTGATTTGAAAGTTCCCCACCCGAATTCGGGGAGGAACGATGGCAGTCGCATATCCTTGATTCGGTAGCACCCGAGGAACCGCTCTTGGAGGTGGCGGAGGAGGGTCTAGAACATTGTCATTAGCATTGGCCTGGCGGCCTCGTCGTGGTCCTGGAGGTACAAGAGGCACCTCATCATCTCCAATATCCTCAACCTCCTCCCCCGCAAGCACATTTCCAAGAGGGTCGTTTGCATTTAAAACCATTTTGGTACCTGTAGTAATCACACACACAAATTAGTAACAAAGAAGGAAAGAAGAACAACACACAATATTAACTAAATAGATAGCCAAAACCGTTAGCTCCCCGGCAATGGCACCAAAAAGTGATCGCTGCCAACTCCACGCTACTATAAAGTAGGAAGAGAGGGTCGCAATAGCTTTTAACCGATATGAGGGTCGGGATCGAATTCCACAGAGAGCTAGAAATTGGAGCTGGGTATCTATTTAGACTAGAATCGCGTGCATGCTCTTAGTTGATCTTCTTATCATTTTTGGGTTTTTTAAATTATGAACTACTGTTATCAAACCACTAATTGAAATTAAATTAAGCTACAAGATAATTGCTAAATTTGTATCTAATGGGAAGAAAGGCACTAGGGTCGTGGTATCACCTAGGTGGCTAATTGATGGGTAGATGTTACTAAAGTTCGATTGACATAATTGGGGCTTATGCTATCACCGTTGCACAATTTTACCCACTCTCACACCTCTCGGTAGAGAGAGTGATTTTGCCCAATTGACTCTTTCGAGACCAAATGGGTAGGCAAATTTGATCAAGCAACTAGGGTTCAAATAGGGTGATTACTCTCTCGAGGTTTAACCCGTTAATTGGGACTATCGTTTCTCATGAGTCCATCCCAATTCCTTGTTGGGTCAATTTTGGGGTCATAGACTCTTTTTCTCAAGAGGAGTTAAACCCACAAAGCTTGAATCAGTGTTTGCAACCACAAATTCGAAATTAAAACATAAAATCAACCCAAATAGCAAACACCCATAGTCAATCTAACCCTAGATGGCAACACCCATCAATTACCCACACTAGGGTTGAGCCACAACCCTAGCTAATGGGTTTAGCTGCTCATGCTAGATAAAAAAATTGAAGAAATAGATGAAGAACTAAGCATATTAATTGATTACTAAGAAGAAACTACAATAATCTGCCAAAAATAGCTACAATAATCGGCGCAGCTCACGTCTGAAGTCAGAATGTACAAAAAGATAACCTAAAAATGGTAAAATGTTCTATTTATACTAGGCTGGAAAAACTGGACAAAAATACCCCTGCGGGGTCAATGCGGGCCGCACAAAAAGGACCGCGGCCGCACTGGCTCTTTAAGTTCAACTTTCAGCTTCTCTGATCTTGAGGACCGCGGACCGCGTGGGCAACAGGCGCGGTCCGCACAAGCTTGACCTTGGACCGCGTGGCTTAACACTTGGGATTTCACATCTCTCTGAACCTCTGCTCCGCGGACCGCAAAAAAAGGTAGTGCGGTCGCGAAGTCACCACCGCGGACCGCGTAACCAGTACCGCGGTCGTGTAGCCTTAAGCCCAAACTAGCCATGTCTCTGAACCTCCTAGTGCGGCCGGATTCACTTTTGCACGGTCCGCACTAGGCCCCCTTTTCCTCAATTCACTTAATCTTTGATACTTGAGCAGGTTTCACTCCTTTTGAGCCGATCTTTGACATTTCGTCACTTTGTCGATCAAACCTGCAATCAAGCACAACTTGTGAGCATTTTGGGACTATTTTGTAGCAATTTATAGCCAAAGCATAGGCAAGTAGGGGCATAAAACATGTTAAAATCCGGACTTATCACGCGCGTGAGGCCGATTCGAGGGGCAAAGGCGTCGTGAGCTAGAGAATTAGCCGGTTCGAGGTGAGTAATTATTGTAAATGATGTTCTGAGGGTTTGAAACCCCGGATTACGCATCATAGTGCTATATTGAGGTGAGGCACATGCTCGATGATGAGCGTAGGGTCGTGCACTATTGGGGATTGTGACTTGGTCCGTCCCGATTGATGATTTTACCGCGTATTTGACTGTAATCTATTTGCTATCATGATTATTTGGGCTGAATGCCATATTTGGGCTTCGTTCCAACTATTTGAACCCTTCGGGGATTTTTGTTGATATTTTCTCACTGTTTTGACTTTATACTTGAACTCAGTCATGTTATTTTCCACTGTTTTCAAAAACTCAGCCATGTTCACTCAGTTTTAATACTCAAATGATATTCAAATGATGTTTTGGGCTGAGAAACACTGTTTTACTGTTGCCCGAGAGGCTTATGTGATTTTGACTGAGTAAGGCCGAGGGCCTGTGTTGTGAGGATATCTTTTGGGTCGGGCTGCACGCCGCAACGGTGATACACTGATTTTGATTATGAGGCCGAGGGCCCGAGATTGTACGCCACGAGGTGGCTTGATATTGATATTAGGCTGAGAGCCTGTTTATGATGCCATGAGATGGCTTGATATTGTGCTTGGGCCGTAAGGGGCCCTTCCAGGAGTCTGCACACCCCCAGTGAGCGCGGGTACCCATTGTGATGTGAGTAATAGCCCGAGGGGCTGGTATTGTTATATGTGATTGCCCGAGGGGCTGGTATTGTTCTATGTGATTGCCCGAAGGGCTGGTACGGTTCTGAGATATTGCCCGAGGGGCGGATTTGTTGACATTGTGCCCGAGGGGCGAACCTTATATGCTTATCTTTCTTATTTCCCTGTCATTTACCTGTTTAATTGTGTATTTGTGCCCGAGGGGCGGATTTCTGTGCTTATCTACACTAATTGTTCTGCATTCATTTGCGTAACTATTGAAAAGGTCATTTTCAAAGAAGTTCAAAGTTCAAACTGATAAGATGTTTTAAGGGGTTTTACAGCTTCACTGCTTTCTTGCTGGTTTTTGAACTGCTACTGTACAGCATGTTGATGCACTTTTCGTGATTTCTTATCACTTAGTCTTTATTTATGATTATTACTCACTGAGTTGGAAGTACTCACTTTACTCCCTGCACCTTGTGTGCAGATTCAGTTATTTTCTGAACCCGGTAGCGGGTATTGGTTGATCGGAGGCAGAGTCATTGGAGTTTAGCAAGGTAGCTGCCGGTGTTCGCAGCACTACTTTTCTCCCTCTTTGTTCTATTAGTCTGTACTTAGTACATTTCAGACCTTGTCAGTGGTATTTAGACCTTAGTAGATGCTCATGACTAGTGACACCCCGGTTTGGGCTGTGTTTGGGTTGTACTTCTGCATTGTTATGATATTATCTGCTACTTAGTACTATTAGATCATGTTTTAGCCTGTTTTATTGTTGTTTAGCTGCTTAACTTCGAATTGGAAATGTGTCGGCTGGCCTTGTCTTAACAAGAGGCGCCATCATGACCGGGTCTGGGTTTAGGGTCGTGACAAGTTGGTATCAGAGCCTAGGTTACATAGGTCTCACGAGTCATGAGCAGGTTTAGTAGAGTCTCGCAGATCGGTACAGAGACGTCTGTATTATCCTCGAGAGGCTGCAGAACCTTTAGGAAAACTCCATATTCTTGAAATTCTTATCGTGCATCCTTGATTCAGCTGGAAACATAACTCTTTGAACTCCTTCCACGCATTCGTATGCGCTAACGAGCGCTCGGTATCAGATGTCCATCGATGGATTGTGATTCCCTGATTGAGGGGCGAGACGTGGTCTCTATGTGCTGATGTTGGGCCAGTTTGGAGGACTCAAGGCCGGAATTTTTGCCTATAGCTTGAGCACCGAGGTGCTGATTATGCGAGCCGTGTTTTTAAAATTATATGTTCGGTAGTGTCCCTGATAGTAGAAGTGATAGCCGGATGGCTATGCGATGAGTATGTTATGATTGCGAGATGTAATCATATGATTTGGAAGCAGCAAGAAGGGTCCGCTGGAGGATAGAAGAATAATTAAGTGCTTGATTTCTATCTTGATTTGAGGTATAGCCCCGAGTTATGGGTGTGTGATGAATCCTTTCATGTTTTCTAGTTGGGAGTGAAGTAAAAAATTCATGTTGCGGTATGAGTTCAGACTCAGGAAGATTAAGTGACTGCACGATGAATATGACGGTGGAAGGTATACAGAAATGCGAGTTTGAGGCAAAGCAGGTGGGTTATCTCCTGCGAAATGTTCTGAGTTTGTGCGACCCTTATGTTGTCTGTTAGAAGATCTTAATTCCAAGTGAAAGATATATGTTGTAATTTGAATCTGGGTCGCTTAAGGGAATGGGTTTAATTGTTACGAGAGTAATGGGAGAGTTGCAGAAGATATGAAGTATCAGATAGTCTGTGTTCCACGAGCTTATAAAGGATTGAGTTAATCTCACTATGGTATTATGGCAGCAATAAAGCATTACGAGTTATGGTGTGTGTTTTGATCTACGGCTTCGAGCCAAGTGGGGGAGTTTGCCATTGATTAGCTGATTGCACGGTTATGTGCTATGTTGGTCCCAGTTCGAGGCGTGCTGGTGAATCAGTTATGGTTTGCAGAGATTGAGCCCGAGGATGGCTCGAGTAAAGGAAAATTTTCGACTAAGGTTATATCATGCTCCATAGGTGTTTGAGAATCACGGAATGTCTTGAGTTGTTGTTGATAAAGAATGCTCGGTGCATAGGAAAGGAAAGTGGTTTGGTTGCATCAAGGTAAGGTTATATGCTGCAGTGTCAGAAGTGCTAATGAGGCGCAGGTTGTTCGGTTATTTTGATCGGGCTAATTGCAGTTTGGGTAGAGAGGATGACTATAGAGAATGGTTCTAATGCATTCGGGGTTTTACATGTAATAATTGGAGATTTTTAGGTGAATAATTTGGCTAGAAACTAAGGTTTGCGCTGGAGGGTATCAAGACTTTAGTCATTTCTATATCAGTTATGGGATTCTATACATCAGTATTAGGAAAGTAATGTCTTCAGATTCGCTGGAAGTCTTTTCAGGGTAGGTATTCTGAATGCGGTGCTTTTGGGAGCATTTGAAAGAGAATTCAGCGGGTTGTGAGTCTTAGACTGTGTGGTATTATGCTTGGGTCTCGTGTGGCAAGTCTGGGTTGAGGAATTGTGGTGCTACAGTAAGAGGGAGTATCAAGTCGAAGGTAAAGGTAACTCAGAAGGAAAACTCGGATAGATGGGGTAGCTTGGTAATAGGCCGAATCGGTATGGTAAGGATATGACTAGTTCTTTGGGTGCTTACGAGGTAATGAGTTTCTACAAGTGTTTCACGGCAATCCTCTTGGGTGATAGTGGCCTGCATAGTTTGGTTGAGATAGAAGGATTCAGACCCGACGGTTTAGTTTTGTGCAAGAGGAATTAGGAGAGTTCTTGACGGTTTCTACCACGGTTAGAGAGGTATATTTTCTGCTGGCGTGAAGAGCATGGGATGTGTAATGATTTTTTTCTAGGTGGGATCAATGGGAAGTTCTTGACTAGTTTAGTACGTAGATGTTTGTGGCTCGGAAGGGAGATGAAGTTCTCATGTTATTCTAGGGTGGTATGGTATATGTGGTATGTTGTGGAGGATTGAGATTTGCATATGTAAGGTTACGGTTCAGTTCTGAACAGGAGGTCATAAAATCCTTAGGCAGCACGGGCAGTTTTAGATAATTAGAGAAATGAGCTTCAGATGATTAGGGGAATGGTCTTCAGATGATTAAGGAAATGGTATTGCTAGTTGGAGGTAATTTGACGAGGGTATATGTTTCAGAAAAAGGCAATGTGATTAAGTTGATGGTACTTCGGTGGTATTGCGGCACTTTCTTGTAGATCGACTGCTGATATTCGGGTTGCTTGGCGGTACAGAAGAATGTTAGAGTGTCTCTCGTGGAATGATTGGGTGTTAAAGATGTGGTATATATTCGGACGGTGGAATTGGGATCGGATAGGGTGATTCGTGTGTTGTATGGAGTTGGAGACTGGGAGTTCTCACATTCGGGCTATGTTGTGGTTGTGGGTCGTGTGTAACGACACTGTTTAGTGACTATCGGGGTTTGGAGACCCGAGTGGATCTTTTGCTGCTTGGTATGTTAGATTTTGGATGTGATATTGGGTATAGACTGGTTGTCGCAGTGTTGTGTCATTCTGAGCTATTGCGCGAAGGCGGCGATGTTGGCTATGCTGGGAATGCCACGGATTGAGTGGCGAGGTTCGACGGATTATGTTCTTAGTAGGGTGGTTTTATATTTCGAAGACCCAGCGGATGGCTGGAAAGGATTGTTTTTCTTATTTGGGCTTTCGTGATGGATGTCAGTATGGAGACTCCTGCCATTGATTCAGTTCCGATGGTGAGGGACTTTTCGGATGTGTTCTTGTGGCCGGGCACCGCATCGTATGGCACTGGTAGAGTTAAAGGAGTTGAAGGAGCAGCTTCAGGATTTCCTTGATAAGGAGTTCGTTGGCAGGCCAATGTGGATGTGTGTTCTAACTTGAGCCGGCTTGGTTGGATCCGAGTTATAATGTTGAGGGATATGTTGGTTCGATTGTTATTGAGCTTATTAGTAATCTGGGAGATCTGTGAGTTGCCTTTCTGTGTTGCGAGGTGTTATGGTTTGTTGATTACAAGCACATATGGTGCAGTTCTATTGAGGTTTCATAGTGGAAGTCGAGCGGAAAGAGTATTGGATACTGCTCGGCGGATGGCGTATCGGTTATGTCCTTTCGGGTTTGTGTGGTGTATGTTATTTGCTTCACCGTGGGTATGAGGATTTGCTTTGGTTCAAGACATCAACTGTACGTGGTTGTCTATTTCGAGCATGGGGAGCTTGAGGTACATCTCTTTCAATTGAGTCATTTTCATGATTTGAGTATGTTCGGACTGTTGCTTATTGGTGCGTGTATTGTGCAAGTTGCGACTGTAGTCTGTATTGAGGTGTCATGTCACCAGAGTAGTCGGGTTGTATTTGATATGATCGTTGGGATCTTTAATGAATACAATGGATTCGATTTTAGCATGTTGGAAGGATAATATCGAGGTTCGGCTCGGAAATTTGCTATGGTCTTCGCCGAAGGGGAGTGGCTTCATGAATGGTTGATCTAAGAAATGGTTATGGCTTACTGTGTGTTTTATTTATCATTGGTAGTATATGAAAGTGTTGGAATGAGACTTTAGTGGATAAGAGGTTTCTATCGGTATTCGGTTGTTGTGTGCGGCTGTTATGAATAGAAGTTATCGCTGCAAGCGTTTGGTTATATGGTATATCATGTAATTGCACCTGAGGTTGCAGGTATGGGTTATTACAGCTTGTTCGGGCTTATTCCCAGTATAAATGTGAGATTCTGATCGCATTGAAGATTTCAGAAGTGGAAAGATGGTTCTATGGTTTATGGGCTAGATTGGATTGTGAAATTTCAGTTTCTATGTGTTATCGGACCTATATGAGATAGGGTGATGTGGGATCACCCCCGGGTATATGCATGGTAAGGCTATTCAGCGAGTGGTTGGCTTTTGGAACAACTCTGGGCACGTTCGAGGACGAACGTATGTTTAAGTGGGGGAGGATGTAACGACCCGACCGGTCGTTTTGAGCTTTTGCACTTTTCTCGCTGGTTCTCGGGCATGACTTGCCCCGTGTGGTGTATTATGACTTATGTAAATCGCTGGTTTTGGTTTT
Source organism: Nicotiana attenuata (assembly GCF_001879085.1). Taxonomy (NCBI): domain Eukaryota; kingdom Viridiplantae; phylum Streptophyta; class Magnoliopsida; order Solanales; family Solanaceae; genus Nicotiana; species Nicotiana attenuata. The sequence continues at coordinate 46,224,196 of NC_031999.1, forward strand.
CAGGGTAATGGGAATGAATTTGGAAGAACAGTTCCCAGTTTGAAGCTTGAAATTTGAAAGGTTTGACCAATATTTGACTTGCTTGTATATGATCTCGGATCGGAATTTTTATGGTTTGGTTAGCTCCGTTAGGTGATTTGGGACTTAGGAGCGTGATTGAAATGCATGTTGGAAGTCCGTGGAAGATTTAGGCTCGAATTGGCGAAATTGAGATTTTGGCGATTTCCGGTTGGTAGGCGAGATTTTGATATAAGGGCCGGAATGGAATTCCGAGAGTGGCAGTAGCTTCGTTGTGTCATTTGGGATGTGTGTGCAAAATTTCAGGTTATTCGGACGTGGTTTCGTTGGGTTTTGATCAAAAGCGGAATTCGGAAGTTTTTTAGAAACTTAGGCTTGAATCCGAGGTGTTTTGGTTGATTTGATGTTGTTTGAAGTGTTTTGATGATTGGAACAAGTTTGAATAAGGTATTAGGTTATGTTTGTGCTTTTGGTTGAGGTCCCGGGGGGCCTCGGGGTGATTTCGGGTGGTTAACGGAGAGGTTGAGGTGTTATTGCAGCTATTGAGATTGCTGCTTCTGGTGTTTTCGCACCTGCGGTTTGGGGACTGCAGGTGAGGCACCGCACGTGCGGAAGAGGAGCCGCAGATGCGGAAAGGCCTGGGCAGAAAATATAAATTGTGTCCTTCGCGAATTTTGAGCTATTTCACCATTTTTATCTCGGCTTTGGAGCTTTTTGGACGATTTGAAAGAGGGATTTCAAGGGAACTTCATTGAGGTAAGGATTTTGGACCTAAAACTCATTCCTATGCTATTATTTCATGGATTAGAGCTAGAATTTATGGAAATTAAGGGTGAAATTTGGGGAAAACTAGGGTTTAGGATTGGAGACCTATGATTGATGATTTGGTGGACCATTTGAGGTCGGATTTCTGAGTTTTTGGTATGTATGAACTTGTGGGAAGATAAGGAATCTATTGGTGTAAGAATTTCTGAATTTCGAGACGTGGGCTCGGGGGTCGGGTTTTGGTAATTTCGGGATTTAATTGTTGATTATTTTTTCTTGGGCTTCGTTCCCTTAGCATATTTTGACGTCCTCGTTCTGATTTTGGATAGATTCGACTCGCGTGGAGGCCGATTCGAGGGGCAAAGGCGTCGCGAGCTAGAGAATTAGCCGGTTCGAGGTGAGTAATTATTGTAACTGATGTTCTGAGAGTTTGAAACCCCAGATTGCACATCGTAGTGCTATATTGAGGTGAGGCACACGCTCGATGATGAGCGTGGGGTCGTGCACTATTGGAGATTGTGACTTGGTCCGTCCCTATTGATGATTTTACCGCGTATTTGACTGTAATCTATTTGCTATCATGATTACTTGGGCTGAATGCCATATTTGGGCTTCGTGCCGACTATTTGAACCCTTCGGGGATTTTTGTTGATATTTCCTCACTGTTTTGACTTTATACTTGAACTCAGTCATGTTATTTTCCACTGTTTTCAAAAACTCAGCCATGTTCACTCAGTTTTAATACTCAGATGATATTTAAATGATGTTTTGGGCTGAGAAACACTGTTTTACTGTTGCCCGAGAGGCTTATGTGATTTTGACTGGGTAAGGCCGAGGGCCTGTGTTGTGAGGATATCTTTTGGGTCGGGCTACACGCCGCAGCAGTGATACACTGATTTTGATTATGAGGCCGAGGGCCCGAGATTGTACGCCACGAGGTGGCTTGATATTGATATGAGGCCGAGAGCCTGTTTATGATGCCACGAGATGGCTTGATATTGCGCTTGAGCCGTAAGGGGCCCCTCCAGGAGTCTGCACACCCCCAGTAAGCGCGGGTACCCATTGTGATGTGAGTTATAGCCCGAGGGGCTGGTATTGTTATATGTGATTGCCCGAGGGGCTGGTATTATTCTATGTGATTGCCCGAGGGGCTGGTACGGTTCTGAACTATTGCCCGAGGGGTGGATTTGTTGACATTGTGCCCAAGGGGTGAACCTTATATGCTTATCTTTCTTATTTGCCTGTCATTTACCTGTTTAATTGTGTATTTGTGCCCGAGGAGCAGATTTCTGTGCTTATCTGCACTAGTTGTTCTGCATAACTATTGAAAAGGTCATTTTCAAAAAAGTTCTAACTGAGCTAAGATGTTTTAAGGGGGTTTACAGCTTCACTACTTTCTTACTGGTTTTTGAACTGCTTCTATACAGCATGTTGATGCACTTTTCGTGATTTCTTATCACTCAGTCTTTATTTATGATTATTACTCACTGAGTTGGAAGTACTCACTTTACTTCCCGCACCTTGTGTGCAGATTCAGGTATTTTCTGAACTCGGTAGCGGGTATTGGTTGATCGGAGGCAGAGTCATCGGAGTTTAGCAAGGTAGCTGCGGGCGTTCGCAGCACTGCTTTTCTCCCTCTTTATTCTATTAGTCTGTACTTAGTACATTTCAGACCTTGTCAGTGGTATTTAGACCTTAGTAGATGCTCATGACTAGTGACACCCCGGTTTGGGCTGTGTTTGGGTTGTACTTCCGCATTGTTATGATATTATCTGCTACTTAGTACTATTAAATCATGTTTTAGCCTGTTTTATTGCTGTTTAGCTGCTTAACTTCGAATTGGAAATGTGTCGGCTGGCCTTGTCTTCACGAGAGGCGCCATCACGACCGGGTCTGGGTTTAGGGTCGTGACATAAATTTAAAATTTTGGCCTTTATCCAATATTATCTTTTTATAGCATCTTTTTCTCTTACTATTACTTTTTTTCTCAGGTTTTTCTTCGTGTATCAAAGTTCTAAAAAGTATTTTTTTTCTCTTTTCAAAATATTCAGATTTACTTTTATATTTTCGGTTAAGTAATATTGCAATAAATTTTAAAATGTTAGCACTAACAGTAATATGTTAACAATATTTAAACATAGTATATATTAAAAAGAAAAAGGCATTTAATTTGAGAACCTATATCTTTAAATATCAAAAGAGTGTCGACCGATATAATTACTTAATTAAATCAATTTTAGGTCTTACTTATATTTTGTGGACTTTATCGTTTTCGATTTTCTTCTTTTTGTCAAAAGTGTTATGTTATATAATACAAATAATGAAAAAATCTATACGACGTATTATAATTTTTTATATTTAAAATAAGAAAGAAATTAATGCAGCAAACTTAGTTGATTTAAATTCCAAACACATATTAGGGGGAACTTGTTGTTCTACTCAAGAATGCACAAATAATATGAATTATCAATATGCAACTAAATTGTGCGAATAACTAATAAAAAGTCTTTGTTTATTAAAATTAAAATATAGAAAAGAAAATATGAAAGACTCAAAGTCCTTACAACAGAATAAATAACCAAAATATTCGTGAGTTGTAGAAGTAGCCAATCTTGAAGTAAATAAAAAAATCGTGAATTGCATAGTCAATTTGCAAACGAAAAAAAAAATTGCAAACCAATTTCATAAATAGAGTATAAAGGTTGATTTAAAGTCCTAACATTATTAAAAATTGATATATGAGGGATTATAGTTACCCTGCATAGCCAAATAAGGAAAAGATTTATGTATAAAGTCCTAAATATCACGTTTTCTATGCAGCTTAAATAAGAAAATCATTAAATGACTATTCCTAAATATTAGAAATATAATTAAACAACTATTTCTAAATATTAAAAAATTTATTAAATTACGTTTTTGTCTAATGTGAAATCTATTTCTAAGGGATAAAAAAGGCGAATGACATTTCGCTAAGGGCTTTTGTGTTTTTATTATAATAAATATTAATTTTATATTTTAAGATTAGTAATTTTGAGATTATATATTTTACATGTTGATAGAATGTGAACAGTTGAGGGAACAGGTCCCTACCAGTTCCCGAGGAGACTGTACGAAGTCAACTCTCCAGTTGGAAAGTTGTTGCCTGCACACGCTACAGTGCAGGAACAATGTTGCAGTCAACTTTCCAGTGAAATGTTTTACCTCCCTTGAATGCATATATACATGTGTGACATCATACGATGATGCAAGCAAGGTAGGTAAAACGTCTTCCCTAGAAAGTTGACTACAGCACTGTTCCTGCACTGTAGCATGTGCAGGCAGCATCTTTCCAGCTGGAGAGTTGACTTCGTACAGTCTCCTCGGGAACAGGACGGGTACCGGTAGGACCTGTTCCCTCAGCTGTTCCTTCTACTCTGAAGAGTTGAATCATGTCCCATGCTGAGTCCCAACCTGGAACCTTGTGATCTTAAGGTCTTGTAAATATGTAACATGTTCCTTATCTGGTTCTGGATAGTAAGTTTGTTAGATCATCAAAACATAAAGTAAAGTACGTATAACCAAAGTACTTGTAACCTATCAATTTCTCCCCTTTTGATGTTGACAAACTTATAATTGTGAATCCTATAAAGATCCATAAAGAACCAGATTGTGAACCATAAAGACCTTAAGTTCCCCCAGAAGCTCTGCATTTTCCCTTAATCAGTACAATTATTTTTTCCCCTTTTGGCATCATAAAAAGATCAGAAACATGTTAGCACGAAGGAAGTCTAGTTTTAAATTAACTCATGCCACTTATGTGCACACAGACATGATTAAGAACAGAGCATAAAAGCACGGTAAACAGCAACAAGGAAAAAGCTTGCATTAACATAGTTTGGGATTTTACAGCAGGAGCAGAGTTAATGTTACTACCACATGCACACATTAGAACAAGTAACAAAACTACCACAAGTTATCATCATAAGAATTGACATGGAGAGATTGGACACTGAGGGGATAGAATTTAAGAAGCACTGGGAGGAGAAGGTTTGGAAGCAGAGGAAATTGTTTGGAGCACTAAATCTATTCGAGCATTCGCTGACATGTGCTCATTGAGCAGTCTTTCTTTCAGGTCCTCCACTTGTTTTCTGAGCTCAGCGTTCTCCTTTGTCAGTCGAGCAACCTCTTCGCTCTGAGAGTGACTGGAACCAGGTGCCTCTTGCAGCTGACTTATCTGAGTCTCAAGGATAGCATTCCTTGCTTTCTATTGCCTTATCTCAGTAGTAGCACTGTTTTGAGCATTGATTAACTGAGAAATAGTAGAAGTGCTTGCAACCCCTGCAAATTTTTCTACACACTCACATTCTTCAAGAGTGTTTTTTGAAAAAGATTGCTTCTTGGCACCCACTTTAACTGGTCCGAGAGGAATCCTGAAGTGCTCAAAGACCTTGGTAAGAAGGAACCCATATGGCAACCCATGATTACCATCTTTAAAATCAACCACTTTGTTGATGTGCTCTATCATGATTCCAGGCAGATTGATGGTAGTAAAGTCATCCAGTGCTTCCATGAGGAACGGGTCTGCATGAGAGGTGATGGACTTCGCTTAGCTCGAGGGAGCAGCACTTTGTTTACCATCTCAAATAGCAGTTGGTAAACAGGAAGGAGGGCCTTCTTCTGAACCCGTTCCCCCTGCTGAACTACTCTGTCCTTCAAGATTGCATTTCTGAAGTTCTGAGTACAAGCTCCTTGAACACTAGACATCCCTTCAGTGGGAACACCAAGAATAGATCCCAGCAAGGCAGAGTCTACTACCGTATCAACCCCATTAACCAAGGCACAAATGTGACCATCCTCAACCTTGTACAAGTCGGCATAAAAACTTTGAACTTCCTCTTCATATACCCTAGCAACATCACTTGTGAACAAATGTTTTCATTGTTGGAAATCACAGATCTCAACTAACTGTCTCAAACCAGCCTCATCCAAGACATCACAGGCGAATGTTCATTCCCAAAGTACCTTTTGACTTCTCAATCTTTCTTTCCCAGCACTCCCCGGATCATTAGCTTTGGCCTTCTTTGCGAAACCAAGTTCCTTGGCAGTATCAACCTTTCTCTTAGCAGTTCTTCGAACACCTATCTTCTTTTTATCAGACTTCATAGATTTTTCAGCTGACTCTTTCTCTGCATTCTCAGTAGCAACAACATCAGCAGACTTAGTCCGACATTTAGGAGTCACAGAAGATCCCCCTTTTGGTTTGAGAAGACCATGCTTTTGTGACAACTTCCTAGTCAACGTACTAGGTTCCTCTGCTTCTTATTCATCCACACTCACAACCGGCACTATTTTCTCATTTACAACTTTGCCATCATTCATTAATTTTCTTCTCCTTGATTTAGTCTGACCGTTCTTAAGAGCAGACTCAAGAGCCTCCTTCTTTTTCAACCTTGTTGTGGGTCGCTTAGGAGTGGGCTCTCAACCAACAGCTACTCTATGCCTAGGCAGACTGGCAATTGGTAAGTCATCAGAATCTTTTTCACTATCCTCCTTTTGATTTTCAGACACAGGGCATGTCTCAGGCATGATGACACTTAGAGGCTCAACATCTAAATGAGGAGAGAGAGCAGGGTCAGTACTGTCCTGGGGTTCCTAAGTAGAACCCGAAGTTGGATCCTCCGAAGGCGGATCAGGTCCTCCAACATGTTCCCCAGTAGTATCTTTCTGTGCTGAAGGTTCAACAAGCTCAACCTTGTTATCCTTTCCAACATGCTCAGATTCTTCCCCCTGAATCTTAGGACCATCCTCACTTCCTCCGACAAAAACCCCTTCATTGGCGATGGACATCATATTTTCGATTGCTTCCTTTTCTTGCAGATTCATGAGAAGCTCAGGAGAAGTAGGAGAGGCACTTGTGGATTGGGGTTCAGGAGCAGTCTTTGTTGTGTTGATGACTTTATTTCTCGCAACCTAGTCTGGTTTAGACTTTTCTTCTATAGGAAAACTTGAGATTTTTTTATTTTCTTCATTCTCAGCAACATTCGTGACATCCCTCTTTTCTGGCGAGGTAAGAGATGACCTTTGGGCAACACCTCCTGCGAGAGTTGATGCTCGGTGACTCTTGTGAGAGCAGGAACTCGAATGGGTAGGAGAGGAGATGGAGTGTGGGGGTGACTCTGTTCTAGGGTTTTGGAAATCAGTAGTGTGAGGAGGAGAGTCTGGCCCTGATGTTTCGACTGGTGAGGACTCTATAGTACTAGAGATCGTTTGATCTTCAGCCATGGTGAGAAGAAGAGAAGATTTGGTGAACTGAAGAGAGAATGAATATGAAACAGGTTGGGAAGTGTTGATATGTGAAGTGCGGTGACAGGGATAGATGTATTTATGATGACAAAGGGATTTGTTAGAAAAAGGGCGGCCAGTGTTAGGGAGATGGGCCGATTTATAACTGGTGAGGCGTTTGGGTTTAAAAGATGCAAAACTAAAAGCTGACATGCTGATGATGTGGCACTTGTTTTAATTTTTCAGAATTGTGCATGAGAGAACATAGAAACTACTAACTTGTGTCAGGAGAACCGGGTTCCCTGACCGATCTCTTGTCTGTAAGCTTTGCCCTTTTTACTAGTGTATACAGTCTCAAATGCTGATTTGTTCTGTAATCATCAAGCGTGTCTACTTGTAACGGTATAGAGATGAGTTAGACTTTGCCAGAAAATACCTTTTAGCTAAGTTTACCTGAACCTTTCTTTCATAGCCAATCATTGAGGGACCGGGTTCTCAGTTGGGTTTTATCAACCCCAATGCCAGACCATTTTGCTCGAAATGTTCTCTGCTTCGGGCTTTGGTAAATATATCTGCAATTTGGTCTTCAGTGCTGCAGAATTTCATCCATATAAGCCCTTTCTCAAAATTGTCTCTGAGGAAGTGGTGACGTATATCAATGTGCTTGGTCCTCTTATGTTGAACTGGATTTTTTACCATGTTGAGTGCACTAATATTATCACATTAAAGAGGCACACAGTCTGAGAATAATCCGAAATCTTTCAATTGTTGCTTGATCCACAGAAGTTGAGCACATCAAGAGGCAACTGCTACATATTCAGCTTTTGCAGTTGAAAGTGCCACAGAAATCTGCTTCCTTGTACCCCATGGATTAAGCAGGAACCCAGGAAGTGTTCCATCCCAGACGTGCTTTTCCTGTCCACCAGATATCCAGCATAATCAGNGTTTTACTAGTAGTTACGTAAGTAAAGTAACTACGGTTCTCCCCATCATACTCATCTCAAATTCACTCCCCATGAGTTTAGCAAATTCTTCGCAGAGAGAGTCAGTTGTGGCTCCAAAGATGATATCATCAACATACACCTGAACAATGAGTAGGTTCCTCCCTCATTTCTTTAGAAAATAGTGTTGTCAATCTTCCCTCTTGCAAAGCCATTTTCAAGAAAGAATTTTGACAACCTTTCATACCAAGCCCCGGGAGCCTGTTTTAACCCGTACAATGCCTTATCTAGTTTAAACACATGATCATGGTGATTGTGACACTCAAAACCAGGAGGCTGATTGACATAGACTTCTTCTTTCAGATAGCCATTTAGAAATGCACTTTTGACATCCATTTGGAACAGTGTGAACTCCATATGAGATGCAAAGGCAATCAGAATCCTAATGGCTTCCATTCGAGCTACAAGGGTGAATGTTTCATCATAATCAATCCCTTCTTCCTGATTGTAGCCTTGAACTACAAGCCTTGCCTTGTTTCTTGTTGTATTCCTAAACTCATCGAGTTTGTTTCTAAATACCCACTTGGTTCTTATAATGGTTTGATTAGTAGGTTGAGGAACCAGGTGCCATACCTTGTTCCTTTCAAATTGATGCAGCTCCTCTTGTATAGCTGTGATCCAGTCTGAATTTTTCAATGCTTCTTTTTTTATTTTTGGGCTCTATTTGGGAAAGAAAAGCTGAGAACTCAAGTGAGTTTCTTGATTTTGATCTGGTTTGGACTCCTGAGTCAATAGGAGTGATTATGTTGTCAAGTGGATGTGAACTTTTGAACCTCCAATTTGGTGCCTGAGTCTCATTGGTAGAGGAACCGGGCATATCTGACTGGGATTCTTGAGCGCTTCTTACTTCACAGAGTGGAGTTCCTTGGACTGCATCAGCAACTCTGTTTTCAGCTTCAGTTGTTGTAATCGGGGGACCAGGTTCCTTTCTAATTGAAGGAGATGTATTTGCATCTTCTTCACTGGATTCCTTGACATGGCTCATCATGTATGCCTTTCCATTTGCCATGTCAATTACTTCACCTGGCACAGATAAGGGCTCTCCATCTTGATCAACATGTCTGTCCTTTTCACATGAAAGGTGAGCTTCATCAAAAATCACATGAATTCTTTCTTCCACACATTGAGTCCTTTTGTTGTAAACCTTGTAAGCTTTGCTTTGAGATGAGTATCCCAGAAAGATTCCTTCATCACTTTTGGCATCGAACTTCCCAAGAGCTTCCTTTACATTGTTATGAACGAAGCATTTATACCCAAAAGTTCTTAGACGTGTCAGCTTGGGCTTCCTTCCATTCAGCAGTTCATATGGAGTTTTGTTCAGAAGAGACATGATCATGCACCTGTTTACCAAGTAGCACGCAGTATTGACAGCTTCTGCCCAGAAATACTTTGCGATCCCACTATCAATTAGCATTGTTCTTGCCATGTATTCAAGAGTTCTATTCTTCCTCTTCACAACACCATTTTTTTGAGGTGTTCTTGGAGCAGAAAAATTATGAGTGATGCCATTTTCAGTGCAGAACTCATCGAACTTGAGATTGTCAAACTCCGTCCTATGATCAGACCTGATGCAGGCTACTTTATTACCCATCTTCACTTGAATCTTTTTGACAAAGGCAACAAACACTTCAAAGGTTTCATCCTTGGTCCTGAAGAACAAGGTCCAGGTGAATCTGGAATAGTCATCAACTATTACAAAGATATACTTCTTTCCTCCTCTGCTTGGCACCCTCATAGGTCCACATAGATCCATGTGAAGGAGATCAAGTGGCCTTGCGGTACTGACTTCCTTTTTGGGCTTGAACGAAGATCTGAATTGCTTCCCTTTTACACATGCATCACACACTTTGTGATCCTTGAAGCTTGATTTGGGCAGACCACGAACCAGGTCCTTCCTTACTAATTTGTTTAACAACGTGAAGCTTGCGTGACCTAGCCTCCTGATCCACAGCTCAGTATCATCATCAACAATGCTTAGGCAGCATAGATCACCATTATTCAGCGACTCAAAATCAGCTACATAGATATTCTTGTATCTTTTTGCCACTAGCACTACCTCACCCGTCACTAGGTTTGTGACTGTACAGATTTTTGACAAAAATTCCACCTTGTTTCCCCTGTCACAGATTTGGGAAACGCTTAGTGAGTTGTACTTCAATCTATTCACATAGTACACATTTTCGATTGAGTGAGATAGAGAGACTTCCCAATCTTTCCAACTCCCATAGTGTATCCCTTCTTGCCATTCCCAAAGGATACACTCCCTCCTTGCAGGGCCTTTAGTGAAAGGAAATCATTTGTACTTCCAGTTATATGCTTTGAGCAGCCACTATCCATGTACCATTGTAGGCTTCTTCCTTTCACTTTTCCTTGCACAAGAAGATGAGGAGTTAGCTTTAGGAATCCAACCCAATTTGGGTCCCTTGTAATGAGGAAAGGGGTGAATAAGGGATCTTTTGGTCCATGCAGGTATTATGCATTTTTTAAATGAGGGACCAGGTTCTCTATTAGTAGTTATTTTTTCAGTAAAGGATTTGTTTTTCTACTGTGACTGACATCTGGCCTTACAGTTTTCTTTAAGGTGCCCATTGTTACCGCAGTGGGTGCAAAGCTAATTGTCAGGTACAGTAACGTACTTGCTATGAGGGTTGTAAAGAATCTTTTCCCTTTGAAACCCAATCCCCTGCCTGTTTCCCCCATTGTTGGAGTACATGGCAGTGATAGCATCAGATGACCATGTCTACTTGAGTGATTTTTCAAGATCACTCTTTACTCTACCTAGTTCTTCCTGAAGTTGTTTGTTTTTCTCAAGCTCAACATACAGACTAAACTGCACTGAATTTAGATCATTTTCAAGCTTAATGTGTGCCTCGCTTGCAACTTCCTTTCCTTTTTGATAATTTTCAGCCCTACTTTCCATTGTAGGTTTCACAATGTTTTCCTTCAAGTCCATTACTACCACTAAAATGTCATCTCTTTCTTGTCTACATTTTCAATCCCTTTCTTAAAGATATTTCTTTCTTTCTTCAGGTTCTCAACTGACTCTCTTAGATCAACTACAACTATTACTAGTTCATCTCTAGAATGTTCTGATTCTCCTAGTTCAACTTTTAAGACATCTCTGGCATTTATAAGACTATGATAAACGTCGATTAGCACATTTTCCAAAGACATGAGTTTCTTAGGAGAATAAGATTTTAGATTTCTCTGAACATCCAAAAAATTTACCGCATAATCATCGCCATCTTCATCATCAGACTGGGCCATCAAAGCAAAAATTGAGTCATACTCGGTAGATTCACTTTCTACTGCCATCATAGAGCTATTCATCATCTTCTCCAGGTTCACTTGAAGAATCTCCCCATGTAGCAAGAGCTTGTCTCACGACATTGTCAGCGACGTTTTTTCTATTGAAGCGTCTGTCAGAAGCTAGGTTCCTTTTTTGGCTGCTTTGTCAGAGTTGTTCTTGTACTGAACCTGCTTTAGGAGAGGGCAATCCTTGATGAAATTTCATGGCTTGCCACATTTATTACATATGTCATAATTCTTTGGCTTTCTAGAACTTCCCCTTTTTGGAATGCCTCCATTCCTTCGAACCATCTTATGGAATCTTCTTGTTAAGTATGCCATATCACCATCTTCACCACTTGACTCGTTGTTTTCTATTTTGAGGACCAGGTTCTTCTCTTTCTTGGGCTTTCTTCTTTCACTGTCTTTCTTCTTCTTCTTCTTCTTCTTCTTCTTCTTCTTCTTCTTCTTCTTCATCATTTCATATGTTTTTAGATTGCCAACAAGCTCATCAATAGTTAGTGTTTTAGCAAATAATTACTAAACCAATCAAGAATAAATTAATAGGGTTAATCTCAGTTGAACTTAATAAATCCTAGACCAAGTAAAACAAAGTTCTTGTATGACGAATTGGGTTTAGGAACATTAAATAGCGAATTTAATGTGCTATGATTGGCAAGACATGTAATATCATAAATGTATAATAAATGTGAGAATGATAAGGGTTATAGTGTAAAGGAATTGTCACCCAATGATTGTGCGATTGGGCATTCCCTTTCTCTGACGACGTGGAAAGGTAAGTAATCAATCTGAGTTATGGGATCTTGAGATTTGTGGATAACGATTGAACAACATATGCTTGAATAATGAGAATAAGACAACTCTTTCGTATATTCCTCTCTCAACTTTACAATATGTCTCAGTTCTCAAAAGGGGCAGATCCCCATTTGTTCCCCATCTCTTCCTATTTATAAGGGACATTCCCAAAAAAACCCTAAAAAGTACAACATAAAGAATATCCAAAGAAATATTCTTCCTGTCTATTTCTGAGTTTAAGTTATCGTTACTATCCTATATCAGCTGCCTGCTTTTAGTCGTCGGCCTTCATTTGGACGGCCGTCAGTCTCAGTGTCGTGGTCAACCCAGTCCTATATTTTTACTTAACCGTTATCGTGGTTACCAAATTTGGACCTATACAGTTAGCTCTTGCAAGTCTGTCGCCTCTGTAATGGCATTCACTTTGCTTTCCGAAGAGCTGGGTAGCATGCTTAGGATCTTTCTAACCAGTTTGTTCCTTGGAATAGTTTCACCAACGGAGCGAAGCTCATTAATGATGGGGGTGAACCGGGTATGCATTTCTTGGACAGATTCATTCTCTTGCATCCTGAAGAGCTCGTATTCAGTTGTGAGCACGTCGATTTTGGATTGCTTGACTTGTGATGTTCCTTCGTGAGCTGTCTGAAGGGATTCCCAGATTTCTTTGGCTGACTGATATGCTGATATCCTGTTGTATTCATCAGGTCCAATACCACACACTAAAATTTTCGTAGCACGAAAGTTCTTCTCTATGGACTTTCTATCTGCATCATTGAATTCTTTCCTTGTCTTGGGAATGGCTACCGGTGGGTCGCCAAGGTTTTTGGTAGGAACAAATGGTCTATCATATATGACATCCCATAGATCAGAATCTTCACCCATGATGAAGTCATGCATTCTAGTTTTCCACCATCTACAATACTATCCATTGAACCTAGGTGGTCTGTAAGTAGACTGGCCATCTTCGAAGTTTGGAGGAGCAACCATGATGATCCTTTCTAGGTGTTAACCTGATAGAAAGAACCTGCTCTGATACCAATTGATAGAATGTAAGGGTCCACCAACTTCTATAGAGAATCAGGTTATCTATCATATTCAACAACACACACACAAAGCACAAATTAAATGGCAAGAGGAATTTTACGTGAAAAATTCCTAGCTCAACGGGATTAAAAACCACGACCTACCCTTGTAGGATTTCAACTTCACTACTGAGCAACTTTTAGATTACACCCTATGCAACCTAGGAATTAAACTCTTAATCTCTCACTAACTTGTAACACACCTATTACAAGACACTTTGCAATAACTCTATTACAAAGACTTTGAAACTTGACTAACTCTAGCCAAGACTTAAACACATAGGTTTAAGGTTTACAAAGGTTTCCTACGGAATGATTCTTAAACAAGCGAGATAGGAATTTCAGTTTAAGATTATTACAAAGTTACTACTCAACTAAGGACATATAATAACTCTATGTGGGAACTGGTCCGTAGTTGTTTTATTCTTTGTTCTTGAAGCACTTGAAACTTGCTTGCAGGATAGTCACGTGAATGAGCTTGTCAAATGTTCAAGTGAAGTGTTTTACCTCCCTTGAATGCATATATACATGTATGACATCATTTACAATGATGCAAGCAAGGTAGGTAAAAAGCCTTCCCTGGAAAGTTGACTGCAACACTGTTCCTGCACTATAGCGTGTGCAGGCAGCAACTTTCCAGCTGGAGAGTTGACTTCGTACATCTCCTCGGGAACTGGTAGGGACATGTTCCCTCTACTGTTCCTTCTACTCTAAAGAGTTGAATCATGTCCCATGCTGAGCCCAACCTGGAACCTTGTGATCTTAAGGTCTTCTAAATGTGTAACAGGTTCCTTATCTGGTTCTGGATAGTAAGTTTGTTAGATCATCAAAACATAAAGTAAAGTACTTATAACCAAAATACTTGTAATCTATCACAAGTATGGTATTGTTTTTATACCACACTTAAATTGGAATAATAATCACTAGATAAAAAAAAAATGATAAAGTCCATGAACTAAACATCGGGAAAATGCACAGATAGTCAATTTAAGGACCCCATTCAAGGCATAGCCATAGCTAAATATATTTTTGCAAGTTAGCCCTTTTAAATCACCTTCAAATATAAGGGTTTGAAGTTTAGATAGTTGCTATATTTTTGCAAGTTAGCCATTTTAAATCACCTTCAATTGCGGCTAAATTTATGAAATATTTGATATTTTCGAATGAATTTTGGCATAATAGTCCAAAACTTCCAAAAATTTCGAATGAAATCTGGCCCGACAGTCCAAAACTTTAGACATTTTCGAATGATATTTGGCTTGGTAGTCCAAAATTTCTAACATTTTCGAATTAAGTTCGGTCGCATTTTCTTAGATCTCACAAATGATACTTCCTATTTCACACTTTGTCATTTTAATTAATGATGCTCCCTATTTCACCAATGATACCTTAATTTTATTTATGCCATTTTCCTTCATTTAACTAATGATTCCTTATTTCAACAATACCTCAATTTCATATATGTCATTTTCCTTCATTTCACCAATGATACTTCAATTTCATTTATGTTATTTAAGCATAATGTTACCAAAGTAGATATAAAGTTTATGGGACTTTATAGATATGGAGTTTAATTGCACAAAAAATATTTTTTAGAGATTTAGGAATTTATGGGATGATCAATTGTTTCTTTTTATTCGGTGCAATAACCAAAGCTTTCGCCAAGTAAGAATGGATCAAATTCATTAAGTATACCGATATTGATGTTAATAAGAGCCAGAGGAATTTCTTCTTCTAATTTCTTCCTTAGTTGGAAGAACTAGTAATCTAAGTTTCTAAGGATATACTATATTTCTAAATGATGCTATGCAAATAGGTTTTCCCGCGAATATTTCACCCAACATATATTCTATAAAAATATATTCACAAATAATTTGTAATCTTCATATTATAATGGATGAAAATCACTTACATCTCTCACCTTACTTTAAAAATCAATCTCATCCTCCAACTATGAACAGTATGATATTCTCATCCTTTTGTTTTATGCACTTATCTATTTTAAATTATGCTGTATACTTGTAATTTATGTTCACTAAAATTAAATTCATTAAAGTGTAAATAAATAATATTCTTAGGAACTTGTTATATTTTTTAGCTCTATTTTAATGATTTTTAGTATGATATGCATTGAGTATATGCTTATATATATATATATATATATATATATATATATATATATATATATATATATATATATATATATATATCACTCTCTTCTACTCTCAATTGTATAAATAGTTTTTTTTGAGTTTAGTTTGATAAAAATAAGATTATTGATACAAGTAAATAATTTTAATTATATTTTTTGGTTTGCTAGTTTACTTTATTATTTCATGTTATCAAATTATGTGTTTGGTTCTTATCTTTACCTTTTTAATTTATAAAATAAAATTTATTTATTTTATAGGCAAGTCTATAAATTAAATTAAATTATTTTAAAATATCATGATATTAGAAAGAGTAAAAAGGAGAAAGATAACGATTGATAATCTAAATGGTGGGAATTTTAAAAATTCCTTTTGAGATATGAGGAAAAGAATGTTAATTATAATTTTTAAAAGAAAGTTGGGAGTGTTATGAAATATAATAATTATATTAGTGGATATTTATAACTCCTAAATAAGTTACTCCCACTACTCTTCTCCATTATGTAGATAATTTTCACTACTTCTCACCATTATAGTTGTAACTCTCACACCTCCATAACCTCCCCATGATCTTCCTCCATGATCTCAAATGTTTAATGTCATGTTTATGTCATTCTTTTGTATACCTCTATGTAATCCTATAAATAGAGGGTTCTGGCACCATATTGTATATACTTGACACACTTGAAAGAAATAAGAAGCTCTCATCTCTTGCTCTTTATATTCTTGTCTATTTTCTTGTTTTATTACTTTGAGATAAGTTTCGTAACACGTTGTCAGCACGAATTGCTATATTCATTTTATATTTTCTATAAGAAATGAAAGCCTTCCATGGGAGCTACAATTGCTTTGCTGCTTTGGCAAGTGATAAGTTGACATTTCATGTCGTTGGTAAGTTAGGCTATAATGCCGAGATGGGGCATTGCTTATAATAAAGTAGTTGTATTGAAGATCTAACACATTTCTGCCGCCACTTTGTTCAATTGTTTTCTAAGCCACCAAAGTAATCGACAGGTAATACTACAGATGATGTTAGGTATTATTTTTATGATATTGTAAAATTTATATTCTTTAGGTGCACTCATAATTCTTTTTGTGGTCAATATGGAAAAGTAACTTACTTCTATTTTGGCAGCGGAAATATATATTACGCTAATTAATATTTTGTTTTAGACACATGAAAGATGATAATAGTTATATCATGGTTCATACTAACTAATTAGATGCACATATCATCAATCTAAGTTGATTACTTCTTCAAGAATCATATTTAAAAATAATAACTTTGAGGAGCAACAATATGTGATGTGCTTTAATATCCAGATTGAGATATGTGATTGTATGACTACCCGACAATGACTTTCTAGATCTTCTGATAATATAGTTCATTTTTTGCATAAAAGTAAATATGTGATAAGGTGATGCAAATACTATTAAATTTTATTTATCACTAGACGGGTTGGAAGTGGTAATATTTTAAAGTCTTATGATGACTGATGTAATGATGCAATTGATTGAGGGTAAGACGGTGGGTTCAAGTCCCAACGCACTATGTTGATAAAAAGACGTTGGATTCGAGTTCCAACGCATTATGGCCTAACATGCCTTTATATGGGTAAGGTATTAGGTTTGAGTCCCAATACACCAAATTTAATGATGACTAATGAAAATAATTTTTCATGACTGTATGAATGTATGAGGGCATGGCAAGCGACGAAATAATAATGGCAGAATACATAACTGGACCCTTAAACTTGGCATTTTTTGTCACTTGGACACTTAAACATAGAGTTGTTCTTATTAGGCTCTTCAACTAAATCACATCTGTGCCAATTAGACACTTGTAGTGACATGATTGAGTGCGTGGGTAAAGGCGTGTGAACATGAGAAAAATGTTGTGGATTATTATTTTATTATTATTATTATTATTATTATTATTATTATATTCTAATATATTATTTTAATTAAAGCTAACTTTTACCCTACATTTTATTTCTCTTCTTCTTCCCGTGAACCCAACATTTTTCCTCTTAATTGTTTAAAAAAAAAAAGTATAGTGTACATGGATTTAACTATTCTCATTTGGCATGCTTGTTGTCTTTACACGGCACTTGTAAGCTACTAGAATAAAACTTTATAAACTAAAACACACAAGTGGTTGATAGAAGTTGCATTTTGACATTAACAACTTTTAACAAAAATAGTACTTCAGCAAAGCAAAGCTGTCAAATATACAAATGCAGCTATTTCATAAGCAAAGAAGAAAGCCTTAAAAGCTATCAAATACACAAGTGCAGCTAATTACATATCCAACGTTAGTTTTTATAAAATGGTCTACAAAGTGTATAATTGGCATATATGTGGTTTAGTTGAAGGGCCTGATAGGAACAACTTTATGTTTAAGTGTCCAAGTGACAAAAAAAGCCAAGTTTAACGGTCCAGTTATGTATTTGAGCAATAATAATTGTCATCACGTTTGTCAACACTACTCTTCTCCATTATGTAGATAATTCCCACTACTTCTCACCATTGTAGTTGTAACTCCCACACCTCCATAACCTCCCCATAGTCTTCCTCCATCATCTCAAATGTTTAATGTCATGTTTATGGCATTCTTTTGTATACCTCTTTGTAATCCTCTAAATAGAGTGTTTTGGCACCACATTGTATATATTTGAGAAGCTCTCATCTATTGCTCTCT
This sequence comes from Nicotiana attenuata, assembly GCF_001879085.1. Lineage (NCBI taxonomy): Eukaryota > Viridiplantae > Streptophyta > Magnoliopsida > Solanales > Solanaceae > Nicotiana > Nicotiana attenuata. The sequence goes on from NC_031999.1 coordinate 46,242,278, forward strand.
ATATTCTTGTCTATTTTCTTATTTTATTACTTTGAGCTAAGTTTCGTAACACGGAAAAATGATTTTCATAAATTAAATAATAGTACATTATATCCTTTTACCCTCTCCCTTCGCTTTCTTTACATGCGTGTCCTCTCAATGGATATGTAAAGTTAAAAGCAGACAAGGGTAAACTCTCCATTAAAATCTACATTATATTAAAAGCACGAAGGCACTTAGCGAAATGTTGTTCGTTTTTTTTACCCCTTTAAAATAGAGTTCGCATTAGACAAAATAGTCATTTAATTATTCCCATAATATTTACCCTTTTGAAGTCAATTAAAACTTTACTTATTAAAATTTTCCTTACAAAGAAAATAATAATATTTTGGACATCAAAATCAATTAAGTTTACCATATAAAAATCAAACAATTAGTTTATTATTTTCTTTTTCTTATTCTACGTGCATAGAATATTTTAGGAAGGTGCAAAGCTCCGTTCAATGTAGTACACTTTTCTTTCAAGAAAATATTTAAACTAGTCTATATACATCAATTTATATTATTATTTACTTGAAAATATACTTATGTTATTAATTGTAGTTTTTTTTGTTGTTGCTATCTATAACTTTAGCCCATTCTAACCATCTAAAAATTATGAGTACTATGAAAAACTTAAAACCGAAGTTTTTGAAATAATACTTGACAACTATACAAAAAAATAATGAAAAATAAGTAGTATACAATTCAATGTAGTTGGAAAACAAGGTTAAATACTCTTAACTTAACCATTGGATAAAGTTATATTTTAATATTTAAAACTTTTAAATCAAGTAAAATTATAGTTATTAAATAACTCTTAATTATAACTATATACAAAATTCTAATATTTTAAATATTAAATAAATTATTTACTTAGTTGAAGTGTGTAACACGTCTATAATATCTTTCATGTTAATTTTTTAATATCTATAATTTTGAAATCAACTAAATTTTATCTATTGAACTTATGTATAATATTTGAAACTACACTCAATAATTATTTCGACTTCCAAACATCATTTATTCTCAATGTGTAGAATCTATTCAGTAATTATAAAACAACATACAATCAATTATTATTTTTTATTAATGTATGCAAATTTAAAACAATAACGATAAAATAATAGAAGAAAAAATTGATTCTAAATGAGTTGTCGTTAATTATCTTTTTCTTTTTGCAAATATTTTAATACATGAAAGCTTCCTACTATATATATATATATATATATAGTCAATTTTAATTATTTTTAACGTTTATATTTTCACATATCATTTTTTTTCAGGCCAACCTCGTCATGATATAAGTAATTAATTTTAATTATTTGATCATTACCAATGCATAAAATAATAATAATTATCATAAGATATTCTTATAAAACCATAAGGACTTTCATTACGCTGGATATGGATCAATATATATACTTTTAGAAAGTTATACATTTTTTTTTATAACTCAAAACATTGTTTGATATTATTTATATAATTTTTAAAGAAGTTATTTACTTATCTCTTATTTAGGACTTTGAAAAAACTAAAATATCTCTTATTAAATTATTCCCTTTTTGAAATAAGTATGAGGTTACAATATTTAGGACTTTAAAATTAAATAAACTTTTACCATATATATAAATTATTAAAAAGAAAGAAAAATCACCAACGACCCAAAATTAGTAACTAAATCACAAAATCTTTATCACGTTTATTTTGCCAATCTCCCTAATCCTTCATTAATAAAGATGTCGTACCTTCATATTTTCAATTCCAACAATATCAAGTAGAATATTATTAATGAGTTAATATTTACCTATAATTAATAAAAGACTAGAATTAAACCTTTGAAAATATTTAGTTAAAGTCCAAACATACTAACAACGAAAATGTAAATTGAGATTTAACATTGTGAATCCTAATATCTTACACGCAAGATATATTTTTTAAATAATATTTATGTCAGTTTAAAGAAGCTTTTATTCGATACATGAGTACTCTAATAGCCCGTTTGGCCAAGCTGCAATAATCAGCTTATTTTGAGAAGTGTTTTTTTTCAAAAGTGTTTTTTTTAAAAGTACTTTTGGTGAGAAGCAGTTTGTGTTTGGCTAATTAGTTTGAAAAGCACTTCTGAGCAGCAATTAGTGTTTGGCCAAGCTTTAAAAAACTACTTCTAAGTGTATTTTTCTCAAAAGTGCTTCTCAAAAAAGTGCTTTCGGAGAGAAGCTACTTTTTTCTGCTTCCGCTTCTCCTCAAAAGTACTTTTTTTCCTTCCAAAAGTTTGGCCAAACACCTCAATTTTTGCCCAAAAATACTTTTGACAAAAAAAAAAAAAAATACTTTTGGCAAAAAAGAAGCTTACCAAACAGGTTATAAGACTAGTTACATCAAATTTATGAAGCAAATCCTTACATTACAGCATATTTTCCAATTTTCGATGGCATGAATACATCTTCTAACCCCACAACATTGGCATCTCACCGGCAAGGTTCCTTCCCCGCCATATCATGACCAACATTTGCAATTAGATCGCATCGTTGTGCCCTTTATCAAATGTCAATGGCGTCTTCTGGAGCTTGGACGTACCGAGATCGAACTTCCGAGTTCGAATCTCTGTCCAAAACATTGAAGAAGATTGCAGGAACCACCGCTCCTGATCAATCACAACAGAATTTTTCCCCTTCTACCTCAAAATCACCAGCTACCCCGGATCGATCCCAATTTAACAAGAAGGCTTCCAAAATTGGGTTAAGCATCCACCAAACCTCTCAGAAAATTGATAGACTCGCCAAATGTATGTTTCCGCATCTTGATTTCCGTGTTTTTTATTTATTTCTGCTAATTGATTTTTTGTCAAATTATCTGTAGCTTGATTTTCAGCTGTAACTGAAATCTTTCCTGCTAGCCAATGAAACTGAGTACATGAGCATTATAGGCTTCTATCTTGTAAATTTTGGGATTTAGTGAAATGTATGTTTTAGAAGTTAGCACTTTTACTGTAGTCCTATGCATTCTATGAGTTGTTTAGCCTTAGTCTTTCATAGTTTAATACGTTTAGAAATATACAGTGCTTTTACTTTTTATTCATATTTGCATCGTACTGGACGAGAAGAGTTAAAACAGTCAATGGTGATTCATATAGCCAATTAGCGCTTATTGCACAGAAATCATACCTTGTTGTTGCTTAGTTCACCTATTATAATTTAACGTTCTGCCCTGGGGTGCAGTCGGGATACTACAATAGGTCTTCAATCACACGGAATCGAAGGCTGAGCTGATGAAAATTCTTCAGATGTTCCTCAAAGTGTTCCTTTAGTTAGGATTTTTAGATTCCTGAAACAAAGGAGATTAATTTGTTCAGTTTCATAGCGAATAATTGATTTGGTTTATAATATTTTTTACTTTATGAAGTGGCTGTAGACATACACTGATAACTTTGGTTTCTTTAAGATGTTAGTAAGTGTAGGACTGTAATCCAGTAGTATTTTGATTTATATATAAGAGACCAGTTTCCATTTTGCTGAATTATTTAAGTAGAACATAGAAAATCCTTGATGTTCACTTTAAGATAGAGAAAATTGTGTTCTCGATGCTTAGTGCTTTTGCATCAGTTTGTTCTGTTTTTGATGGTTCACTTGGATGAGGAGTTTGGTGCTTTCATATAAAGCAAGTGAATCATCATTTTCTTTTGGTATGTTTGCTTTGTAGCATTTGCTTAAAGTTCCAATTGCCTAGCTGACTTCAGATTTTATGTTTGGATCAAAATACAGTGGCAAAACGATCATCCATTTTTGACGATCCAAGCAAAGAAATCCAAGAATTAACAGCTTTGATAAAAAATGATATCACGACACTTAACGTAGGAGTTTCTGATTTACAAACCCTCCAAGATATGGAGGTAGCTGATGGAACTCATTCAAAAGATAGAGTTGTTCATTGTACTGCTGTTTGTGATGATTTGAAGACCAGACTAATGGCTGCTACAAAATCTTTCCAGGATGCACTAACTACAAGGACAAAGGTTGATGCCAAGTGGGCTGTTAACATTTTTCATTTTAGCACCCTGAAGTAGACGACTCATCGCCTAACTCAAGAATTTTATTTTTTTTCACTGCAGAATATGAAAGCACATGAGGATCGGAAACAAATATTTTCTACAAATCTCGCAAGAGAAAACCCTTTGAGGCAACCTCAAAAGACTGTAGCAGAGCCACCCCCTTGGTCGACTCCTCCAACAGGAGGTGGTCCAGAGTCATCAGTGTAAGCGTACTTTTCTCTTCCTCATCAGTGTAAGCGTACTTTTCTCTTCCTGGCTTAGTAGGGGAAGTGACTTTGATCACAATGATTAGTTTTTGAGATGTGTGGATCCCATTAAGTTATGTAAGTAAACTGTTGTTACAACTGAATGGCTGGTTGCAAAATGCTTATAATTTTAACAGATTTGGTCAGTACTCAGTACATTTACTTATCAAAAAAGATTTAATCAGTTAGTTTGCTAGTTGTTTGACATAGGGAGTAGAAGTTAGATTTTGAAATTAGATCTGCATGTTATAACATATGTAAATTTGACTCGATGATGTAGATATATTTTTGCTGTAGGATAGAAGTGAGTGTCAAATTATTGAACAAGTTATGGGTCTCTTGTCATTGGGGATCCTGATCTTAATGCTAGTTAACTCTTGATATATGTGCATTTGGTTTTCCAATTTTTTTTATAAACTGACTTGTTTATATACGTATACACACACATATGTACATATATATGTATGTGTGTGTAGTTGTTTTTTGTAAGTTTATCTCTAGGACAGGCATTTTGATCTTGTTTGGTAGATAATGAATCTCTGTGCCAGTCAGTGCCAGCTCTTTCTAATTTTCTTTTCTCCTTTTGTTCCATGCAAATCAGGTTACCTGCAAATGGGGTTCAGGCCAGTAATCAATTAAGGTAAGTTCCAAAGACCGCTCTATGTCTTATATTTGCTTCTCCCTATGTCCCCATTCATGTGACAAAATTCTCTTTTAGGACCACACGTTTCTACTTCTACGGAATGGCGATTAAATGTGAAAACTGCAAATTTATTGCAGAAGCAAGTCTAAACCGTAACTTAATCTTTTCTTAATCGTACTAAATTGTCAATTATGATATGCTTCAATCGTTACACTTGTCATGGACCAGTCAATTGTATTTATTTATTTTTTTAGCAATTCTATCTACTACTTAATCCTAAAATATGAAATTAAATCTCAAGCAAATGCCAAATGTATTTTTGTATTTTTCATATGAATTAAAATGCACAAATAAAACGCAGACAATTAATAGAAAATAACACAAAAACTTCACAAAATTGCAAAATAAATGAAAGAAATACATTTTGTTTGAATTTTTGGGGTAGTAATTCATGTAGGGCGAAAAATCACGTGCTCACAAGTATCACCACATCCGCCCTCCGGGCGACATCTAGAACAGTAACAGCCCTCCGGGCAACATCTCAGAACAATAATAGCCCCTCAGGCTCAATCTCACGTCACTTTGGGTACCCGCGCTCANCTTCATTTTTTTGGAAAAATAACCAAGTACCATTTAGAAAAAAAATTTCAATTTTCGGAAAAAACCCTGAATGACATCTGGAATAGGTTTTCAGTTTTTTCAAAAGCTAAAAAACTTTTCTCTAATGGCATTTGGTTGATAAATAGAAAAACTGAAAAAAGGAATTTTGGGAAAATTTCACCTGCTTTGAAGCAAACCCCACCTAGGATTTCCCCGATAAACATGACCGGGAAGAAAAAGAAGAAGAAAAAAAAGCACTCATGCAATACCAGATTAATCTCTCTTTGGGTTTCTTCTTAAGGGGAGCTCCTAAAATCTTCTCTTTTCCCCTATATCATCTCCCTACTGGTTATCGTCTTGTATGATGCTTGTCATAATTAGTTCCTTCTCCCAGTTTTGAATTAGTCTCCGGAAACAGCCTCTACTGGTAGGGGTAAGGTATGCGTACACACTACCCTCCCCAAACCCCACTTGTGGGATTATACTGGATATGTAGTTGTTGTCGTCCCAGTTTTGGATTTTTTTTTTGGGGGGGGGTGGGGGGNTGTATGCTGCTTGTCATAATTAGTTCCTTCTCCCAGTTTTGGATTAGTCTCTGGAAACGGCCTCTCTACCTTCACAGGGTAGAGGTAAGGTCTGCGTACACACTACCCTCCTCAGATCCCACTTGTGGGATTATACTGGATATGTTGTTGTTGTCGTCCCAATTTTGGATTGATAAAACATTGTTCTTTATTTCTGGCTCTCCTACTTTGTCCAATTTTAGAAGAAAAAAACCCAATAATTGGAGGTTAGTGCCAGGGGATTTTTCTTTCTTGCCTCTTATCATCTCCTTCTTCTCGATTAGGGTGAGGAAACTGAGTCTGATTGATTTTTCAGGTGTTTAAACAATAATATTGCCTTCTTTGATTATGCTGAAATTTCTTGTATATTCAAATATTCTGGTCTTTACCTTGCATATTCAGGCGGAGGTTGGCTTCAGATAATCCTCCATCTCACCAAATGGAAATGTCCATGTTACAAGAAGTGGTTCCAAGACAAGAAAGTTACTCGCAAAGTAGGGCAAGTGCTCTTCAAAATGTTGAATCCACTATTTCAGAATTGAGTGGGATCTTCACCCATCTAGCTACAATGGTTGCACAGCAAGGGGAGCTTGCTATCAGGTAGAAAAATCCTTGAGTGTGTTTTTTTAAAAATTTATATTTCATGTAAAATTTGGCTTTGCTTTCTCTCCTACCCTAAATATATGACATTTGTCCGTCGTTCTGTGCACTCTAATTGTTGGATAATATGTTAAACAAATATATTTATCCGTGATTAGAGCCCTAGATGGAAAGGGCGTTAGAAGCAGAATTTCTTTCTATGTCAAAGTGGGGCTGAATTCATGTTTCCTCTGTGGATATTAGAAGTATATAAGTTGGCCCAATCACCTTTGGTTATTGTACATCATTTGTAAAAGCGGTATTCTTATCTGAATTGCAAAATTTGTGGCTGCTGCTGTAACGGAATCAAAGATACTTGAATTGTAGAAAAGCAGTGGAAATCAGATCTTTTAATGAGAGAAACAGAGCAACTAGAAAACTAATCTTGAAAACTAATCTTGAAGTGATAAAAGTCACTGGTCCTTAGTAATGGTGTACATGGTGCACAGACTAAGAACACCCAACTAAATATGTTGCTATAGTTAGATATAAATCTATGATCTCTAAACTATACATTTGTGTAAATTGAGTACTGTTGTTGGAAGAAGAAATATGACAAGTCTATCTGTCTATTAATCTGAATGAAGAAGTTGGGAGCAACAGCAATGTAATTAAATCTGATTGGTCCCAGCAAATCAGACTGTTAAATAGGTGACCTGCCACCTGACGTAGCTTGGCTGCTAGTTGGACAGTTAAATCTAGTAGGTCTTTAACTATCCTAGTATTGAATAAGAGTTTCATGAGGACTAAAGAAGAAGTTTAATTAGGTTGTATTACTTTTTGGTGATTTGGATCTTGGATCCTAGATTGCTTGAGAATAAATTACAAAATCATTATTATGCCTCTGGCGAGTCTTTTCACCAGTTTGATCATAAGTATGAGCAACACACGCAACGTGATGCAAATTTCTGGTTTGCTTTCAAATGCTCTGACATTTTCTGTTACCTCATTTTCCTGTTGTCCATGTTTGAGCCCCTCCCAGTTTGGTTTTTTTTTGGGTGGGGGGGGGGTGGGGGTGGGGGTGGAAGGATTTTTTATCATGAAGTTAGCAAGAAAAATAAACGCGTTATGCTGACATTTACTTTCAATGTAATATCAGCATATAATTGGAGAAAAGCTACCCAAATGTTAGTTCAGTGATTGAATTCTCAAATTGCATATGACGTAGAATGTTAACTTTGATGGCATTGAATTCTGTATGAAGTTCTTCTCGCCTCATTTTGTTTGACCTATTTGTTTAAAAAATGACAGTATTCTTCTATAACTGGGATCTTTCTAATTATCTTTCTTCTGGTCAATTTTTATCTTAGTTTGAAAGAGTGGTTTGGTGATGTTTAGTATGTAGCTTCTAGAACAATAACAAAAATCTAATATATCTGTACCAGATGCTAGATCAAAAATTAAACAAGTAAAAAATGGTGTTGAGAAGTATAAATTATGGGCCATATAAACTGATTGAAAAACTAGGGGGGGATATACTTTTTGGTATATACTCCCTCCCCATTTATATTCATAAAATTTGACTTAATATGGAGTTTAACATGTTATTTTGACTTTTATATTCTATGAGCGGATAAAGTTATTGAAGTCAAGGTTGAAAAGTTAGTTTGATAGAGAAAATATCACATCAAGGCTTAAAATCTAAATAGTTAGATGAATTTGAATTTTGAAAGTTGTATATTGATATTTTTTTTAGCAGAATTGTGTCAAAAACTTCACGATTTTCCAAGAATTGAAAGAGTGTCATATGAATTGCTATCGATAAATTTTTCCTTTAGGCAAAATGGACATATTTTGGGGAAGGTTAAAAGGCAGAGTTTGATTGGGGAAGCAAGAAGCAACTTATTTATACATTTTCAGTAGGAACATGAAGTTGAAATCCACTTAGCGATATGTTATTTTGTTCTCCTTGTTCTTGCCTTACTACTTTGGTTTATCACTAATTGCCCGATTGATGTCTTCAGGATTGATGATAACATGGACGAGTCATTGACAAATGTTGAAGGTGCACAAGGTGCTTTGTTGAAGTACTTGAACCGAATATCATCAAACAGGTGGCTCATGGTTAAAATTTTTCTTGTTTTGATACTTTTTCTCTGTGTATTTATATTTTTTCTGGCTTGATGTCGGTTAGGAGAGGTAGATACACAGTAATTGTTACATCTGGTGGTATTCCACCACTTGATTATCTTATCGGCATAGTAGTAATCAAAAGCCGATTTCTCTCAGAAGCTTTGCCTCGAGAGGTGTAATACTTAGCTGTTTTTTGTACATAGGTACTGTAGTAGCAAATTTCTTGCAGATAGACTCACAACCAAATTATATTGATACCTTTTTAGTGATGTCGATTGCTACACAGTAAAAGAATGAAGTTCTGTATCAACTATTGAAGAATAACTGAATAGTTGGAATTGCCAGTTCTCTTTAATTCACCCCCCCCCCCCCCCCCCCCTTTCCCTTCTATTTTTTTTTTGTAGAAACTCTTTTCCATTTGAATGATAGGGGTGCTCATTGAATTTGAAGCTTGATATTAATCTAAATTACTGGTATGCCCATTTGTAGCACTAAGTAGTCTCAGATGACTACTTTCTGTTGCATGTTTCTTGCATTAGAGTTTCAACTACCTGAAATAGTTGGTTCATATGTCACCACCTCCATGTTTGATTTCGTATTTCTAGCTCTGCATAATAAGTCAGCAAAAAACAAGCTAGTGCTGGGGGAAACTCGATGGTCTAGAAAGATGATTGGAAATAGATTTCATCTCATCAATCCTTTACTGTTTTTCTGCTGTTTCTTGGTTTTATGGTCTCCTTTTATTCGTTTTACTGCCTTGGTAAAGTCTGTTCAACTTTTAAAGAGAGGCATTGGTACATAAACCTGGAAATCATTTTATTGAGATCCTACATAATGCATATGCATTATTTGTCATCAAAGTTCTTCCTGAGCTCTTTTGGACTTCTGGAATTCAACAATGAATGTTGGGAGTCAAATCTTAGGAGATCAGAAAGAAAATTGCTTTTACCATTTAAAGGCTTTTAGTCTCTTTTGTGTGTATGGGGATTCTATCATTGATTGGGGAGATGGTAATTTGTTTTGCGAAGATCTGGATGAGCTTTTCACTATTATGAATCATTTGAGCGAAGAGTACACTGATGGATCTTTGGAATCGTTTGAGTTGAAGAAAATTTAAGTTCTATATAAAATTTCGTATTACTTGAACGTTTAGTTTACATATTAAATCTTCACAACTGATATAACCTTTGTGTAACTAATATAACGTTTGATTTGTTGTATTCAGGTTTTAAACTTCGTATAACTTATGCTGCGCTTAATACTAGAAACCAGATAATGTATTACTAATTCTAGTATAAATTACACATGAATGTATATATTGTTTTGTACGGGAAACAATGCAGGATAAAAATATTGTGTAACAAGACGTGAATTAGAGCATCTAAAGACAAAACTATCCTTAAATTAGGCAATCATTAAATGTACTGTCCGCATATTATTAGAAAAGTGCATAACAAATTTTGTGTTATTATTCATAGCAACGCATTATAATCTTCAAATAATTCAACCGTAAATCAAACAAGAAACCCCCCCTCAACGTGTAATTTACAAGGTCGGAATTTTATACTCCATGTTAGCGGAAGGGTAAAGTACCATTGGAACTAGTGTTAGATACTCTTCTCCTTGTCAAGTTGTCAATTTAAAATTTGGTAGAAGTGGAAAAGACTGAAGAATGGTATGTGCATTCAGTCTTGAAAATGACATGCCAGTCTTGACTCTCGATCTCCAGGATTCGTTACATTCGATCCATAATAAGGAGACACATGTATAATGTAAGATACTAGTGAAGCTTGTAATGTTGGGAGGCACTATGCAGAGTCGATATATGCTTGTCTATTATCTTTCTCTCTTGATTTTCTTGCATTCTCAATGCTGACAGGAGTATCAATCTATGGCTTCTAAAAGCATGAGGAAGTTAATAGATTATTTCCTAACCACACTAGTTAATTGGCAGAATACTGTTGGGTGTCTAAACAAAGTTCTACACGAAAAGTAAAGAAAATAAACCACTCATATAAAGTTGGATACTCTTAAGGGCGTGAAGCCTTTTAGGAAAAATCATGCTTGTTTGGGTTAGAGCGAACAATATCACTCTGTATTAAGAGTATCTTTCAGTTGTTTTAGCCCAACAATTGGTATCAGAGCCAGGTTCGAATCCTGGGACCTGTGGGTTATGGGCCGACCACGCTTTCATTGAGCTACTCTGGTACTCGTCCCGCCAAACCGTTAACTCTAATATACCAGTTATTAGGCTAAAACAACCCAAAGATACTCTTAACATGTGTGATATAGTCCGTTTTGGGCTAAACTCACATGGTTTTCTAAAAGTAAATATTTCAACGGACGCCCTGTTTGGTCGGCCCCATTTAACTTGTAGCTACTTTTTTAAATATTTTTTACTAATACCCAAAGTACAGACGCCTTTAGGCCTTTTCCTCCTCCTCCTTCTCCTCCTTCTTCTTATTCGCTGTGAAACAAAGGTGACGATGAATTTATATAGTGTTTGTGAGCATGTTTTAAGGTGGTTTATGTTGTTTTATAGTAGTGAGATGCTGTGACGCTTCATTTTTTACTATTGCTTAGGGCTTTTTCTTCTTCTTCTTCTTCTTAATTGCAAAATGAGTTTGTTAGATGTATTGTTATTTTGACAAATTGATGATGGTGATTTGTTCTTGATGATATTTAGAGGTTATGTTTCAGATTTAAGCTCATTTGGAGTAAATTTAGGTGTTAAATCGTGTATTGGATTGTTGAAATTCGAAGAACAAGTTTATGTTTCTGGGCAATTTGCACTTCAGGCGTATTTGGCCTTAAGTGCATGAAAACAGTGGTTGCACTTCAGACCTATTTGGTCTTAAGTGCATCTTAAGCGCAATTTTTTTTTTTACTTCAAACTTATTTGGCCTTAAGTGCATGAAAACATTTGTTACACTTCATACCTACTTGGCCTTGAGTGCATCTTAAGTGCAATTTGCACTTCAGACTAATTTTTTTTTTCAACTTCAGACCCGATAAGTCTAAAGTTGATTCTAAAGTGGGTAGACTTACAAATTTCGTGCAAAGTGGGGGTATAATTTCAATTGTTATCCCAAAACTGGATATAAATGCAAATGCCTCTTTCTAAAAGGCTTCACACCATTAAGAGTATCCAACGCCTTACAAGTAGATTCTTTTTCTTTTTTACTTTCCATGTAGAACTTAGTTCAAGGGCGAGATTGTTGGGTGTGTGTGAAAAAAGTCCCACATAGAAAGTAGAAATGAAAAATAATCTACTAATAAGATGTTAGATCTGAATGGTATGAGGCCTTTTATGGAAAATCGTTTGGTCTTGTGTTGGCCCAAGTAAGGTTAGTTTTGAAGACTGACAAAGGCACTCAGACATGGACCAGTTCCATCCTAGTGGAGCATAGATATGAACGGACTCGAACATGTGAGATGCACGTGAAGGAGATAGACTTAACTTGAAAGCAGTAATATCTCCTGGTCCTGATCGAAAGGTTGCATATTAGATAAGGAGAATGACTCCTTACTCAAAGAGAACACAGTTGAAGAAAGAGGAGGAGTTAGAGGTTGAGATCAACTAGAACTCTTCCACCGAGGAAGAGTAGCATCAGAATCCTAGTCAATCTCTATTTACTAACTCTATAAATATCAGTGTTGTTCTCTTTTACAGGTAACGCACATAAGCAGAAGTTAAACGTGAATTGAGAGCAAAATAGCAAGGCAATTTTGCAAGCAATTCGTGTGTGATTCAAGCAAGCTAACCTGAAGCTACTTGAACCAGATAGAAGAACCAGTTCCAAGTGTCTGTCTTTTATTCTAGTTCAATTGTAGTAGGTGTTTTTATATTGTACCTTTCAGCTTTATCTAGAAGCAAGTGTATTAGGTACTCAAAGTTTTCAAGTTAGAGTTAACTTGAAGTTGTCGCAACAGTTGAGGCTGTGTGCTACAACGAGATTAGAGTTAGTCCTAGGTTTACAAAAGAGTTTTTGTAAATGCAGTTTTTGGCTCAGTAATTTTAGTGGAGAGTTTGGGAAAATCTTACTGGAAAGTAGGTCGTGATTTTTTCACCTTTGAGCCAGGTGTTTTCCACGTAAAATACTTGAGTTTTTTACTTTCTGCATTTATTATTTCTCTAATAGTAGGTTAAGGAACACATAGAAGAACCAGGTCCTTCCATAAACAACTTAAGCGAAAAATTGGTTACCACACAAATCATCCCCCCTCTTGTGTGGTGATAACTAGGGATTATGATGCATTCTACACTCCTTCTTACTTGAGTTTTGATTAGAAATGTGTACAAAATAGTCCCAAAGGCTTACGTGTTGTACTTGATTGCAGGGTTTGATCAACAAGGTGACAATTTGTCAAAACCAGCTCAAAAAGGAGTGAAACATGCAAAAGTACCAAGAACAAGTCCAAGCTCAGTATAACAGGACCAATGCGGCCGCACTCCATTCTGTGCGGTCCGCAGAGAAGAGGTTCAGAGAGTGCTCATTTCAGGCAGCCAAGTAATGCGGCCGCACTCCATCCTGTGCGGTCTGCATTGACTTCATTGCGGCCGCACTCGTTTCTGTGCGGTCCGCAAAGCTCAAGTTCAGAGAGTTGTCAAGTTGAAGGAACAATGCCAATGCGGTCCGCGGTCTATTTTGTGCGGACCGCAACAGAAGCCACCTCGGCTGCGGTGGCCAAGTTTAGAAAGCAGGAATTTCAGCCAAGAGCCTTAATGCGGCGGCACTCGATTTTGTGCAGTCCGCACTAGCCCCGCAGGGGTATTTTTGTCCAGAATTTTTGGCCTAGTATAGATAGTTTCTTCAGTTGAGACTCTTCCCATTTTCACTTAGAGGGAAGGCATTGGATTGGCTTAAGCGACTCCCCAACCATTCCATCACTACTTGGGATGAGTTGGCGGATAAGTTCATTGCCAAGTTTTTCTCTCCGGGGCACATGGCAGCACTGAGGGACGAGATCTTAGCTTTCAAGCAGGAGCCCACCGAACCATTACACGAGATTCGGGAGAGATATAGAACCATGGTGAAGGAATGCCCCAACAATGATATGACAGAGGCAATGATAAAACAAACCTTCTACCGGGGCATCAACACAACGAATCAATGCATAGTGAATCAACTGGATGGGGGTAATTTCATGAAGCTGCCTTATGATGAAGCTTGTGCTATTCTTGACGAGATGGCTGACACGTCCTCCGCTTGGCAAAGTAGAGCCAATGTGCCATAGGGTGACCCCACTGTCACTCACTTGCACAAAGAGCTACATGACCATGGGCAGGCTATAGCAGAACTTACAACAACAATGAACCAATTAGCAAAGGCACAGTTGCAACAAGTTCAAAATCCTCGCCAAGTAAATGCCATGGAGGGTGTCAACATGCTAGTGAACAATAGAAGACAAAGAGGTCAACAGAACCAAGGGAGATCGGATCAATTTGACAATGATTGTGGTGGATTCCAAGATGATGGTTATGATGGGCAGAATGAAGAGGTACAATATGTGAATAACTATCAAGGCCAAAGGGGCAATCCTTCTAACCAATAGCAACAATGGAGATCCCAAGGCAATTGGGGTAACCAACAACAAGGCAACAACAATTGGAATAATAAACAATAAGGGAACAACAATTGGGGCAACAATAATCAAAATCCGAATTGGGGCAATCAAAACAACAATCGTAACAATCAAGGAAACTGGGGTAACAACAACAATTGGGGTGGAATTGGATGGAACAACAACCAGGGAAATCAGGGTCAAGGCTTTCAAAGGCCCCCAATGTATCAACAACCGAGCAATCCACCGCCTTTTCCATCCCAGGGTCCTAGTTCTTCCAATAGTGACATGGGGAGAATTGAAATGATGCTTGAACAGATGATGAAAAAGAATGCTGACTCCGATGCGCAATTGGCTTCTCAGTTCTCACAATACTTCAATCAGAAATTTGGAGGTTCAGCTAGGCCAAATTTCACAGTCTTTGAATACTCGCCCTAAGGGGGCTCTACCGAGTGATACGGTAGCTAACCCAAAGGGTGGGAACAATCATGTTATGGCGGTAACTACAAGGAGTGGACGAGGCGGTGATGTGAATGCCTCCAAACAAAAGTAAATTTTGAGTGATGAAGTTGAGTTGCAAGAAGATGAAGTTCCTTTGGTGGTTGAGAATATGATTGATGAAAATGTGAATGAAGATGTGGGGATTGATATTCAAGATGCCGAGGTGGAAACACAGAATGACGTGAACCCATCTAGGGAACACGTAATAGACATGCCAGAGCCGGTTGTGCCAAAAGCCAAGGCACCCTTGCCTAGGACACCTCCATCTTATCCTCAGAGGCTAGCAAAGCAGAAAATGAGAATCAGTTCAAAAAGTTCATTGACATGATGAAGAGCTTATCCATTAATGTACCTTTGGTGGAGGCTTTGGAGCAAATGCCTGGCTATGCTAAATTCATGAAAGATTTGGTGACGAAGAAAAGATCCATGGACTGTGAAACTATTAAGATGACCCACCAAGTTAGTGCTATAGTGCATTCAATGGCTCTGAAATTGGAGGATCCCGGTGCTTTCACCATTCCCTGCACTATTGGAAGTGCAGACTTTGCTAAAGCTCTATGTGATTTAGGGGCGAGTATCAACTTGATGCCCTACTCAGTTTTCAAGACTTTGGGGATTGGACAGCCGAGGCCGACTTCCATGAGGTTGCAAATGGAAGATAGATCGATGAAGAGGCCTTTGGGTATAATAGATGATGTTCTTGTCCGGGTGGAAAAATTTATCTTGCCAGTTAATTTTGTGATCTTGGATTGTGAGGTAGATTATGAAGTTCCGATCATATTGGCCTTTCCTTGCTACGGGGAAGGCCTTAGTTGATATGGAAGCAGGGGAACTCACTTTCCGGGTGGGTGATGAAAAAGTGGTCTTTCTTGTGTGCAAGTCAATGAAGCAGCCCAATTGTACCGAAGTGTGCTCATTTGTGGATCTTGTCACGACTGTGATAATTGATGATACTAGTGCAATGATCAATGTGGAGGACCCTTTGGAGGCCGTATTGTTGAATCTTGATGTCAATGATGATGAGGGCCGAGTGGAGTGTGTGAATGCTTTACATGGAATGAGCTCTTATTCTTATGAGCCTAGGAAACTCTCTTTGGATCTTGAAAATAGAAAGACTCCTCCAACAAAGCCTTCAATCGAGGAGCCTCCGGTGTTGGAGTTGAAGCCATTGCCTCCACACCTCAGGTATGAATCTTAGGCCCTAGTTCAACTGTGCCAGTTATTCTTTCCTCTTGTCTTACTAACATGCAGGTAGATGCCACATTGGCGGTGCTCAAAAAGCAGAAGAAGGCAATTGGATGGACTTTAGCTGATATTCGGGGAATAAGCCCCCATTCTGTATGCACAAGATTATTCTTGAAGATGATGCAAAACCCTCCTTGGAACATCAAAGGAGGTTGAACGAGGCAATGCAAGAAGTTGTGAAAAAGGAGGTGATCAAGTGGTTAGATGTCGGGGTTGTGTACCCCATTTCTGACAGCTCGTGGACTTCGCCGATGCAGTGTGTGCCGAAGAAGGGTGGTATGACCGTGGTGACCAATGCTTAAAATGAACTAATTCCAACCCGGACAGTGACCGGATGGAGGGTGTGCATGGACTACCGCAAGCTGAACAAGGTGACCCGCAAGGATCACTTCCCATTGCCTTTCCTTGACCAAATGCTTGATCGTCTTGCTGGGCGTGCCTTCTACTATTTCTTGGATAGATATTCTGGGTACAACCGAATCTTGATTGCTCCGGAAGATCAGGAGAAGACCACTTTTACTTGTCCATATGGCACCTTTGCCTTTTCTCGGATGCCTTTTGGGCTGTGTAATGCACCGGCGACATTCCAACGGTGTAGGATGGACATTTTCACCGATATGGTGGAAGATTTTGGAGGTGTTCATGGATGACTTTAGTGTGGTGGGTGATTCATTTGATGAATGTTTGAAAAATCTAGATAGAGTGTTGGCCCGTTGTGAGGAAACCAATGTTGTGCTCAATTGGGAAAAATGCCACTTCATGGTTGAGGAGGGCATAGTGCTCGGTCATAAAATTTCAAAGCATGGCATAGAGGTGGAAAAGGCTAAAATAGAGGTGATTTCAAGGCTTCCTCCCCCCACTTCTGCCAAGGGAGTTAGAAGTTTTCTTGGGCATGCGGGGTTCTACCGGAGATTTATCAAGGACTTTTCGAAGGTAGTGAATCCTTTGTGCAAGCTACTAGAAAAGGATGCCAAGTTTGTGTTCGATGAGGGATGTATGCAATCATTTGAACTTCTCAAGCATAAGTTGACCACCACCCCTATTATTACTGCACCCAACTGGAGCTTGCCTTTCGAGCTCATGTGCGACGCGAGTGATGTTGCGGTTGGGGCAGTTTTGGGTCAAAGAGTGAACAAAATGTTTCATCCGGTGTACTACGCGAGCAAGAAAATGAATAAGGCTCAAAGGAACTACACGGTAATTGAGAAAGAGTTGTGTGCTATTGTGTTCGCAATGGAAAAATTTCGGCCATATCTCATGGGAGCCAAGGTCTTAGTGCACACCGATCATGCAACTCTTAGGTATTTGATGACGAGGAAAGACTCCAAAGCTAGGCTGATGTGATGGGTCTTGTTACTTTAAGAGTTTGATTTGTAAATTGTGGACCGGAAAGGTAGTGAAAACCAAGTGGCGGACAACTTGTCCCGCT
Organism: Nicotiana attenuata; assembly: GCF_001879085.1. Lineage (NCBI taxonomy): Eukaryota > Viridiplantae > Streptophyta > Magnoliopsida > Solanales > Solanaceae > Nicotiana > Nicotiana attenuata. Next base: position 46,259,847 of record NC_031999.1, read on the forward strand.
TGGAGGAGGAAGGGAGGCCGTGTGATGGCCTAGAGATCAATGATACATTTTTCGATGAGCAGATACTTTCTGTGTCAATGAATGATATGCCATGGTTTGCAGATGTTGCTAATTACCTTGTGACTGGTATAATCCAGTGTGAGCTCTCTTCTAACCAAAGGAAGAAGCTCAAACGGGATAGTTTGGATTTTTTTTGGGATGAGCCGTACTTATTCAAGATTTGCACCGACGGAGTGATCCGGAGGTGTGTCCCTGAGGAGGAGCAGTTGAGTATCTTAGAGGCATGTCATTCCTCTCCCTATAGTGGCTATCATGGCGGGGCGAGGACAGCTTCGAAGGTCCTTAGTAGTGGGTTTTACTGGCCAACGTTGTATAAAGATGCAAGTGAGCTTGTGAAGAGGTGTGACGAATGTCAAAGAGCGGGTGATATTTCGAAGAAAGATGAGATGCCTCTCAACACCATTCTAGAGGTGGATATTTTTGATGTGTGGGGTATTGATTTCATGGGCCCATTTGTAAGCTCATGTGGGAACACCTACATTCTAGTGGCGGTTGACTATGTTTCAAAGTGGGTCGAGGCCGTGGCTTTGCCCAACAATGAAGCTCGGAGTGTGGTTGCATTTCTCAAAAAGAGCATTTTTACAAGGTTTGTCACTCCTCGTGCAATCATAAGTGATGGGGGGTCGCACTTTTGCAATAGAGCTTTTGACACCTTGCTTGCAAAGTATGGTGTCAACCACAAAGTTTCTACTCCCTATCATCCTCAGGCGAGTGGCCAAGTTGAAGTCTCAAACAGGGAAATCAAGAGTATTCTGTCTAAAATGGTCAATGCACATAGGACCTATTGGTCTAAGAAGTTGGATGATGCTCTATGGGCTTACAGGACTGCTTACAAGACTCCGATTGGTATGTCTCCGTACCGGTTGGTGTTTGGGAAAGCTTGCCATCTACCGGTTGAGTTAGAGCACAAGGCCATGTGGGCTTTGAGGAAACTGAATCTTGAATGGGATGTGGCAGCAAATCTTCGTGTGGAGCAACTTAATGAACTTGATGAATTTCGATTCCATGCCCACTCCAGTTCATCCTTGTACAAGGAAAAGATGAAGTACCTTCACGATAGATATGCTCGTGGCAAGGAGTTCAAAGTGGGTGATTTGGTTCTCTTGTTCAACTCTCGGTTACGTCTGTTTCCGGGAAAGCTTAAGTCAAAATGGAGTGGACCTTTTGAAGTGGTGTTTGTGACTCCGTTTGGTGCACTTGATTTGAAGAACAAAAATGGGGAGGTTTTCAGAGTTAATGGGCACAGGGTCAAGCACTACCTGGGAAAAATTGATGATAGCCACGTGGTGGCACTTCTTCATCTAAAATGATTTGATGGTAACCTGCGTCGTGCCGCGACGTTAAATCAGGCGCTTCTTGGGAGGCAACCCATGTGTCTTTCTTTTCATTTTTCTTTGATTTTCTTTGTAGTATAGGATTTATTTTTGGACTGACTGGTTGTGAGATGCTGTAGGATTGTGTTGATGCAGTGCAGGACCAAGTGCAAAAAATTGATCACTCTCTGAAGTTTGCAATGCGGACCGCACTACATTTTGTGCGGCCGCAAAGGACTCAGTGCGGGGGCACAAAATCAGTGTGGACCGCACTGATGGTTGATGTTGAAAACTGGCTCTCTGAAGTTTGCCACCGCGGCCGCATTACATTTTGCGCGGTCCGCAGTGGACCACTGCGACCGCGTAGCATTTTGTGCGGTCCGCAGTGGTTGCCTTCTCAAACTTTCATGTTACTGAGTAATGCGGACCGCAATGCCATTTTGTGCGGTCCGCGGTGGGTAAGTGAGCTGGCGCCAGGACCTTTTTCTATAAATAGGACCTGAGGCCCTCCATTTAAACTTTTCGATCTCTTTACTCTCAAAGCCCAAAAATCATTGTTCATCACTGCTCACTACTGTTCAATCTCTAAAATTGCACGAATTCTTGCTTAGTCTCACTTAATCATCACTGCATCTCATTTCTGGTAACTCTAATTCCTTTTTAGTTGTTTGATTTTGCTAGTTTCTTTTGATTTTCATTTTTTCTCTTAGTTTTTCTTCTGTTCTTCCCATTTTTCTTTATTTTAGCAGTTTAGGTTAGTTAATCCTATTTTAATTAGGAATAATAAGATACAACACTAAAGCAACACCTAGGGAATCATTATTAGGTACAAATTTGGACTAAAAATGGACAAAACATTGAACCCTAGTTTGGTGCTGCTGTTGGGCACTCAGTGCGGACCGCTGTGCCTTTTGTGCGATCTACCGGTGCCTTTGTGCGGTCCGCAATACTATTTTGTGCGGACCGTAGTGAAATAACTTCTAAAGGTGAAACTTGAGCACTGCGGCCGCATTGCATTTTGTGCGGTCCGCGGTGCCTCAATGCGGACCGCATTGCATTTTGTGCGGTCCGCGGTGCACAGAGTCTGAACCCCATCTCTGTGCGGACCGCAATGGATTTTGTGCGGTCCGCAGTAGCCTCTTTGCGGCCGCACTGCATTTTGTGCGGTCCGCATTCTGCAACTTTTTAGTGTCTGCAACTATTTTCCTGCAACTCTGAATTTCATTGGTTATATTGATACTAACAAAGCATAACTGAATGTTGTTTGCAGACAATGGTGAGATCACGAGGCAAAGGTGATAAACAGCCAGGACGAGGAGAGTCCTCCCAGGGGAGGGGACGTGGAAAGATAAAGTTGATCCCCCAAGTTAGGGAAGCAATAAAAGCAACAAGGAAGGCGATCCGGGCCGCTGATAGAGCTGCTTCCCAATCATCGGGAAGTGAGTATGAGCCTTCCCGGGAAGCGTATGACTCTAACTCTGTCCCGGAGTATATAGATGACTTCCCGGACAGATTTAGGCTGACAGATGACCCCACTCCTCACGGCTCTCCCACTGCCCAAGCACCAGTGCGTGTATCTTCTGAGTCGTCTGAGGCTAAGCCGCTGGCAGTGGCAATGAATATTCCACATCTCCTACAGCTTCACTATCCGGAGAGGGCCCCGTAGCAGAAGTAGGGGATGAAGTAGAAGGGGGTGAGCCTCAGGTGGGAGGAGTAGAGAGAACTAGAAATCCGGAGGCATGGCAGGACCGGTTTGTGAGTGAGGTGGCCTACCATAAGTTCAGGGAATGGTGGCCTGAGAGGAAATTGATTCGTGAACGAAGTTTCATCGATAGAGACCTCTTGCCTCACAACCCCAATGTGAGAAGACAGTTCAGAGAGAGAGTGGGCTGGGAGTACTTCTTAAGAAACTGTGAGGATGCAAATGAGCACCTGGTCAAAGAGTTCTACACCAATGTTGCCCACATCAAAAAGGGCACCAAAGTGACCAAGGTGCGGAATTTAGAAGTACTATTTGATGGAAAAGCAATAAATGACTACTTGGGCTTCAATCAGGAGGACGAATCATTGTATTTGGAGAAGATGGCATTGGGTGAGGAAGCTCGTCCTTGGTTGGCACAGTACTTGGCAATCCCAGGTACCACCTCCAATTGGTTGACTGCGGGAGTGAAGATCTTAAGGAGAACTTTGAATTTCGAGGCTAAGGGGTGGGAGACATTCGTGTGCAGCAGACTAGACCGCACTACCCACGACAACTCACTCCCTCTTCACCGGGCTATATTGGTAGCATCGATCATGGCGGGGTACCCGATTAACATCGGGAATGTGATGTCCTGGGTTATTACACGGGCGGTGAACGAAGGTGACAGAAACTATCCCTTCCCCAACTTCTTGACCATGTACCTGAAGGACTTAGAGGTAGAGAAGCGGAAATTTGATGTGAAAGTGAAAGCAAAGGCACCGTTCTCCTGGTACAGCCTGCAGGGTGATGACAACCCTAAGGGCAAGCACTACAAGGGCAAAGCCACTACTTCAACTGGTCAGTCTGAAGAGCCAGTAGTAGCAGTGGCTCCTACTCAGCCTCCTTCCATCTCAGCAGACATGGCCCTAGGTCCATCCACTTCTACAGTTCCAGAGATACCCTCCACCACGGCATACCCATTGACTGCCCACCGTCTGAGCCAGGCCCTCGCCAGCATCAACAATTGGATGCAGGCAGCTTCTTCTAAGATGTCTGTACTATCTACTGCGGTGGCAGCCCAGTCAGCACCTCCTCCTCCACAGGTCCCATAGTCCATTGAGGACACTCTCAAGGATCTTCTGGACAACCAAAAGAAGCTCCTAGAGAACCAGACATTGATATTGGACGCTGTTGATTCACATGGGAAGGCACTAAAGGAGCTTGCAAAGGAGGTGAAGAAAATGAGGAAGACTCGGGCTTCAAAAGAGTCGGTGAAGGCGCTCAGGGTAGAAGTTTATATACTGAAGGCGGATCACCTGCCTTTAGATTTGATATTGCATGACCCAGCACCAGCAGCCCAGCCCTAGCCAGAGCAGGAGTTAGAGAGGCCTCCCAAGAGGAGGAGGGTGATTCCCCGTTCAGATGGTGCAGTGATACAGTTGGAGGACCCGCAGGGAGATTCCTCCAGCCAGCCCCAGGATTTAGCCCAGGACTCAGTTCAGGTCCAGGCCCAGGTCCCAGTAGAGCCACAGGTCACAGGGAGCCAGTCACAGGCTCCCGAGCAGACAGAGAACCCAGGGACCCAGACTCAGGATCCCATGCAGACGACGGACCCATAGGGAGTTTCTTTTTCTTCTCTTCTCTATTTTTGTGCTTATTTTGGTTAGTTGGCAATGAGGACAATGTCAGCTTTCATTTGAGGGGGTAGCCCTATTTGGATATTTGGATGACTGTACATATGACAATATTTTATGCTTTCTTTCCTTTTTTATCTTTGGTATGTATATAATTTTAGCATTTCATTGCACTTTTCGTACTTTTTACTTTGGGTCTGTATATAAAGTTACCTTCTAATGTATATATTCATCCTCCCGATTGTATATTCGTATAAATTCCCTCTTGTACATATTCATTTTACTTTCCGTATTTTTCCTTTCTTAGCTTCTTATTTTATGTTCGTAGCTTCTTGTTTTGAGCTTTTGCAATAAGCGTTTGGTTTTCTTAATGCCACAGTTCTTTCCAAAGGTGGAATTTGTGTGAACCGGGTGGCTCTTCCCGATGATGGATGGCATGACAACCTTCTTAAGGGTTTGAGTCTGTTTTTCTTTTTGCTTTTTAGTAGTTAGTTGGTAAGGGTGCCTCAAGCAAAGCTTCACTTGGGCCTAACACATTTGTCTTTGATCCCACGGTCAAAAACAAATCGTTGTGTGTAGGATGGTGAAAGTTGTGACCTTGAGACTCTTGTGTTGGCCGATAATCATCAAGTGGTTTTTCGGGACCATTGTGTTGCTAAAATCTTATCTAAGGTTGTTGTGGGCCCTCGAATCCGTGTCTTTAGCAATCCCAAAGCTTGTGTGGTGAGAATTTGAATTGCAAGTCCAAGTCCCGAGCCATTGGTCTAGAACTTGCCCTGAATGTTTGTCTAGGCAAGATCCAAAGTGTAATTTGACTTGAGACGTGATTATAGGTTCTCCTTGATCCGAATGATATCTTGAACACTTCCATAGCCTACCAATAATAAAATCCCTAGTTAGCCCTTTTGAGCCTTAGACCTTTTTCTTTCAAGAACCACGCTACAAGCCTTTACCTGTTCTAAAAATACCCTCTCTTGGCACCCGATCTTTCCTTAGCACATGGCAAAAGTATAAGTTTGGGGGGAGAGACGAGGATTGCAACAAAGTGGTAAAAGGTACAAAATGAAGAAAAAGAAAGGCAATGAAAAAGAAAGAAAATCAAAATCAAAAAGACAAAAAGAATGTTCAATGTAGAAATGACTGAAGGGATTCAATAAAAGCAAATAATGAAAGGTGTGGAAAGTTTAGAAAGGAGAAAAGATTTGAAATGAATAAGAAAGAGTGATAGTGTGTCTCTCTAACCCCTTAGAAAGAAGTGAAATGACTTAAAAAGTCAAGTGAATGTGTGCCAAATGAAGCAAAAGAAGTGCTAAAGGGAAGATGGAACCTACTTAGACCAAACATTTCCTACCCTACCCCAAAAGCCTTCACTATGTCTCCATAAAAGCCCTATATGATCTTGAGTTGAATGAAGCTTACATTAGTGGTGACTTACATAAGGGGCAAGCATATGGTACCTAGTGCCGGACTGGTGACTTTTCCTTGAGAGAGATGAGTGTGTTTCCATTAACCTCGTTCTGAGTGCTACTATCCTAAAGGTGAGGTTTGCTTAGGGAGAGTTGAGGATGTGTGAGTTTCGGTTCCACAATGACCAAAGTAATAGAAAGAGTTTCTTTGATGTGTTGAGTCAACTCTTGATGCTCTTGTGTCACACTTAATCCATGGTGTTTAAAAGAGTGAATGTTGTTAATGATTCATTTGAATTGAGGGCAATTGTTAGTCCCAATTGATGCTAGTTGAGGTCACTTTAGGTCAGCCGAATTTTCTTGGATTTACTCTTAAGGGGTGGGTCTTATTTTATTTGCTTGAGGACAAGCAAAAGCTTAAGTTTGGGGGAGTTGATAACTAGGGATTATGATGCATTTTACACTCCTTCTTACTTGAGTTTTGATTAGAAATGTGTACAAAATAGTCCCAAAGGCTTACGTGTTGCACTTGATTGCAGGGTTTGATAAACAAGGTGACAATTTGTCAAAACCAGCTCAAAAAGGAGTGAAACATGCACAAGTACCAAGAACAAGTCCAAGCTCAGTATAACAGGACCAATGCAGCCGCACTCCATTCTGTGCGGTCCGCAGAAAAGAGGTTCAGAGAGTGCTCATTTCAGGCAGCCAAGTAATGCGGCCGCACTCCATTCTGTGCGATCCGTATTGACTTCGTTCCGGCCGCACTCGTTTCTGTGCGGTCCGCAAAGCTCAAGTTCAGAGAGTTGTCAAGTTGAAAGAACAATGCCAATGCGGTTCGCGGTCTATTTTGTGCGGACTGCAACAGAAGCCACCGCGGCCGCGGTGCATTTTGTGCGGCCCGCGGTGGCCAAGTTCAGAGAGCAGGAATTTTAGCCAAGAGCCTTAGTGCGGTCGCACTCGATTTTGTGCTGTCCGCACTAGTCCCGCAGGGGTATGTTTGTCCAGAATTTTTAGCCTAGTATAAATAGTTTCTTTTCCCATTTTTAGGTCATTGAGTTAGATTTTGAAGCTGAGTTGCGCTCGTGAATAGTGTTCTTTTACCATTTGGAGTAATTTTACAATAATTTTATCATTGAATCTTCAAGTTTTAATTATTAATTAATTATTATGGGTTTTTCTTCATCTATTTCTTTATTTTCCTCTATTATCATGAGTAGCTAGACCCATTAGCTAGGGTTGTGGCTCAACCCTAGTGTGGGTAATTGATGGGTCTTGTATTTTAAGGCTTGAATGTCTATGAGTGTTTGATATTTGGACTAATTTATGATTTTATTATTGAATTAGTGGTTGCAAACACTAGTTTATGCCTAGTTGACTTGGGCTCTTCTTGAGAAAGAGAGCCTAAGTCTATAAAATTAGTCCAACAAGGAATTGGGGCGTACTCAAGAGAATTGATAGCCCCAATTAAAGGGTTAAACCGAGAGATCGTAATACCCGACTTGAACCTCAATTGCTTGCACAAATGATCATACCCAATTGATCTTGAGAAAGTCAATTAGGGCAAAATCACTCGAACTACCGAGAGGTATAGAGTGAGTAGAATCGTGCAATGGTTATATCGTAATCCCCAAATATGACAACCTAGCCTTAGACACGAGAACCCGTCAAGTATCCATGTAGGAGAAAGTCACTCCCCTAGTGCCTTTTAACTAATTAGATAACCTTCAATAGCCTTCCCTTAGCTTAACTTAGCTTAATTTAGCATCTTAGTAGTATAAATTTAGAAGTGATATCAAAAACCAAAAATGTTTAGAAGTGCAATTAGGAACAATTACGTAACTCCAATTTAGATAGAAACTCAATTCCAATCTCTAGCTCCCTGTGGAAATCGATCCCGACCTTCTCGGGTAAACGCTGCTTCGACCTCTCTTGCTACTTTATAGTAGTACAGGGTTGACCTCGATCATGTGGTATTGAAGTATAAAACATCAATTGGTATCAGAGCGGGTTATCCTTGAAGAGGCTAACACCTTAGGAACATATCAAGATGAGTGCACCACCTGGAAATTGGGAAGGACAATCCACTGCTAGGCCTCCACTCTTTAATGGCCAGTACTAATCCTGGTGGAAAAATAGGATGAGAGATCACATCATCGGAGAGGACTATGAACTCTGGGACATTGTTACTGATGGTCCCTTGGCTACCATGAAGAAAAATGCTGAAGGAGTAGATGTGCCAAAGACTAGAGCTGACTGCATTGTTGAGGATTTGAAGAAGTGGGAAAAGAATGCTAAGGCCAAGAAATGGCTTGCGTGTGGACTTGGTCCAGACGAGTACAGCAGAATTCAAAGTTGTACTACTGCTAAGGAAATTTGGGACACTTTGCAAGTGGATCACGAAGGAACTCCTCAAGTGAAGAGATCAAGAGGAACATTAATGTATTCTCAATATGAGAATTTCACCATGAAGGAAGGAGAAACCATCCAAGAGATGTATACAAGGTTCACAATACTAACAAATGAACTTAAGTCTCTTGGAAGGATTATCCTTGAAGAAGACAAGGTTGAGAAAATTTTGATAAGGGTTTTGCTAGTTACTTGGGAAAGCAAAATCACTGCTATTCAGGAATCAAAGAACATTGCCACTCTCAAGTTGGACGAGCTAATTGGAAATCTCACTGCCTATGAACTTAGAAGGCAAACCATGAAGATGGATGCACCCAAGAAGGAAAGGAGCCTGGCTCTCAGAATAGCTGAAGGTGCATATCTAGAGGAAGATGAAATGGCTATGATCATGAGGGATTTCAAGAAGTATCTAATGAGAGGAAAGGGTCCTTCAAGAGGTGCAACCTTCAACAAACCAAGGGTCCCTGAAAAACAGGCCAACGAGGGCTGCTACAAATGTGGTAAGACTGACCACATGATAAAAAATTATCCTCAGTGGGAAATTGAATGGAAGAAGGAAAGGGCTGAACGAAGAAACAGAAAGAAGGAACAGGTTCATCCCAAGAAGAACAAAGGATCAACAAAGGCTATGGTTGCTGCTTGAGGAGAGAGCTCAGACGAGGATTTAGAAGATGAAGATGGAGATGAACAAGCACTTATGGCCATTGGAGAATCTGATGAGGAATCAGAGGTAAGTGTGATTCATCTCAAAGACATGATAAAATTTTTATCTAAAGAGAGTCTATCTGAATTACTGCTGGATTTCATTGATGAATCTGAGGTCATAAATAATGAAAAGGAACAGCTGTCTAAGGATTATGTAATCCTGAAAGCTAAGTGCAAAAATCTGGAACTCAGGGCTAGTGAAAGTGATAGTAAAAATGATGAGTTGAAGAACTAGGTTCTTGAACTTGACACCACTGTACTAGAACTTATATCTGAAAATTTGAAGCTGAAATTAGGAACAGGTAAAAAGAAAGCTGATAACACACATCTCACCTTAGAAGAAAATTTAAGAAAAATGAAGGATAAGGTGTACAAAAGAGATGAGCAGATAAGAGTCCTAAAAGAAGATCTAAGCAAGGTTAAGCATGAACTAGACAGAACTTATAAATGGAATAAGTCCTCTGATGCACTTTCATGGCTACAAGAACACCATAGTAGCAATAAGAGAGGACTTGGATACGGGACTCCCGCACCTAAGTGGGATCCCAAAAGCAAGTACATCACACTTCCTGAGAATAAAATCTGCACACACTGTGGTAAGACTAGTCACTACAAAAGTGAGTGCACTGCAAAAGAAAAGACCAGTCAAAAGAATAAAACTTTTGTTCAAGGGAAAAATAGGCTGCCAGGATGGGCTAAAAAGAATTTAATTCACCCTTTTGCCTATAGAAAGGGACCCAAACTAGTTTGGGGTCCTAAGACTAACCCCTGATTTCCTTTTGCAGGTCCAAGTGAAGGGGAGCAGCCAAATATGGTACATGGATAGTGGCTGCTCAAAGCATATGACTGGAAGCAAGAACCAGTTCCTTTCACTTGAGGACCTAAAATGAGGTAATGTCTCCTTTGGAAATGGTAAGAAAGGTGAGATCATTGGAGTTGGTAAGGTAGGTAAGATAGACTCACACTCCATTGAAAATGTCTACTTGATAGATGGCTTGAAATATAGCCTAATCAGTGTATCACAACTGTGTGACAGAGATAACCTGGTAGCATTCACCTCTACCAAATGTTTTATGATAAATCTTACCACTGACAAGATTGTTTTGCAGGGAAAAAGAGTAAACAATATATACATTGTAGATTTGTCCACTCTTTCAGAAAATGAACTCACTTGCTTGAGTGTGTTGGACAATGATCCCCATCTTTGGCACAAAAGACTTGGACATGCAAGTCTAAGTCAACTCAACAAATTAGTCTCTAAGGACCTGGTGATAGGGTTGCCTAACATCAAGTTTAAGGAAGACAAAGTTTGTGAGGCGTGTGCAAGGGGGAAGCAGGTAAGATCCTCTTTTAAATGCAAGAAAGTGGTAAGCACGACCAGATCGATGGAACTGGTTCATATGGATCTCTGTGGTCCAATGAGAATATTAAGCAGAGGTGGTAAAAAATATGTGATGGTGCTTGTTGATGATTACTCTAGGTTTACCTGGACATTGTTCTTAACATCTAAGGATGAAGCATTTGACATGTTTACTTCTTTTGTTAGAAAAACTCAGAAACAACTAGGTAATCAACTTGCATCAATTATGTCGGATCATGGAACTGAATTTGAAAATGCTAAGTTTGCTGAATTTTGTGATGTGCATGGCATAGATCATAATATTTCTGCCCCTAGGACTCCACAACAAAATGGAGTAGTTGAAAGAAAGAATAAGACACTTGAAGATATGGCTAGGATATGCTTCTTTCGATTAAACTGCCCCATAGCTTCTGTGCAGAAGCTGTAAATACTGCATGTTACATCATTAATAGGTGCATTACTAGACCTCTTGTAGAGCAGACTCCTTATGAGTTACTTAAAGGGAGAAAACCAAATATATCCCATCTTAGGGCATTTTGATGCAAGTGCTTTGTGCACAACAATGGAAAGGACTCCCTAGGTAAGTTTGATCCCAGAAGTGATGAGGGAGTATTCTTGGGATATTCGTCACATAGCAAGGCTTATAAAGTGTACAACAAAAGAACTATGTGTAGAAGAAAGTGTTCATGTAGTTTTTGATGAAACTAACATTCTTTCTAAGAGACAGGAACATGAAGATGAAGTTATTGGGCTGGTGAAAGATTTAAATGAAGTCACAGCCCAAGCTGAAGCTGCATCAGAAGAAGGAACAGGTGATGGAACAGGTTCTTCCATGTAGGGCAACCTGACAGGGGGAACTGAACAAAGAAGAACTGTATCTAATTCCCAAATGGAACCTGTCCATGAGCATGTTCCTCAGCAACAAAACATGGGAGAAACATCAAGCAGAAACCAATTGGTTGTGAAACCTTACAAGTATCAAAGTTCTCATCCCATTGAGAACATAATTACTGACCCAACTTCTGGAATTAAAACTACATCTCAATTAAAGAATCTTTGTGCTTTTGATGCTTTCCTGTCTCTTATTGAACCTAAAAATATTGCTGAGGCTTTGTAGGATGCAGACTGGGTAAATGCAATGCAAGATGAACTCAATCAGTTTGAAAGGAGTCAAGTTTGGCATCTGGTTCTAAGACCCAAGGACAGATCAGTAATTGGCACTAAATGGGTTTTCAGAAACAAACTTGATGAAGATGGAACTGTGACAAGGAACAAGGCAAGGTTGGTGGTTCAAGGTTATAGCCAAAAGGAGGGCATAAACTATGATGAGAGCTTTGCTCCAGTTGCAAGGTTGGAAGCAATAAAGACTCCTCATAGCCTTTGCTGCATACATGGAGTTTACTCTTCACCAGATGGACGTCAAGAGTGCCTTCCTAAATGGCTACTTAAAAGAAGAAGTGTTTGTCAAACAACCTCCAGGGTTTGAAAGCAAGGAGTGTCCGGATCATGTATACAAACTAGATAAGGCACTCTATGGACTCAAGCAGGCTCCTAGAGCATGGTATGAACGACTATCCAAATTCCTGCTTGAACATGGCTACAAGAGAGGTAAAATTGATAGCACTCTATTCTTGAGGGAAAAAGGTAAGGATCTTCTTGTAGTACACATATATGTTGATGACATAATTTTTGGGGCAACCACTGAAAAACTAAGTATTTTGCTAAACTTATGGGGAGTGAATTTGAAATGAGAATGATGGGTGAGCTTAATTTCTTCTTAGGCTTACAAATTAAATAAAACTTAAATGGAACCATGATCCATCAGCAGAAATATGCAAAAGAGTTGATTAAGAAGTTTAAAATGGAAGAATCAAAGGAAATAGACACTCCTATTGCAACAGCCACAAAATTGGACATAGATGAACCTGGTTCATCTGTTGATCAGAAGTTGTATAGGGGTATGATTGATTCACTTTTGTATCTTACTGCTAGCAGACCTGACATTGTTTTCAGTGTAGGGCTTTGTGCTCGATTTCAAGCAAATCCAAAAGAATCCCAATTGACTGCTGTCAAGAGAATATTGAGATACTTGAAAGGCACTACTAACCTTTGCCTTTGGTATCCAAAAGGTAGTAACTTTAACCTAGGATATGCTAATGCTGACTATGCATGTTTCCTTGTGGATAGGAAGAGCACATCAGGTATGGCACACTTTTTTGGTTCATGTCTTGTGTCATGGGCTACTAAAAAGCAAAATTCAGTGGCCTTATCTACTGCTGAAGCTGAGTATGTTGCTGCTGCTTCTTGTTGTGCGCAATTGCTGTGGATCAAACAACAATTGATGGATTTTGGTATTGAAGTTGGTTGCATCCCTATTTTTTGTGATAACACTATTGCTATTAGTATGACTAGGAACCCGGTTCATCATAAAAAAACTAAGAAAATAGATGTTAGACACCATTTCTTAAGGGACAACTATGAGAAAGGACTGATCACTATAGAATTTTGTGCTACTTATAAGCAGATTGCTGACATCTTTACAAAATCATGGAGTAGAGAAAGCTTTGAAAGGAACATGTTAGAATTAGGGATGATTAAGATCACATAATGAAACCAGTTCAGAATGCACAATGAAAAAAAAACAATTTTTTTGTTTGGAAATCTGGAACTTGTGTAAATATCTAGATTAATCTTTGCTCAGTCTCATACTATAAATAGTATACTCCTGTGCCATGTGTTGATATGACTCACTGATCTCTAATAAAATTTTCTCTATTTTGGCAAAATGAGGCATGATCAAGAGGATTCTTAGTGAAGAACCTGGTTCATCAGTAATGGTTCATCTGAATAACGAGGTATGTTTTCTACACTCTGCATAATTAGAAATATCAATATTTAATTCATGATCAGAGTCCTAACTATGTTCAAAAACTTCAAAAAAGCCTATCTCTTTGAGTTTGAACCAGTTCCGTTTCAATTAGACTCCTCGCCATATAAAAATGCCTAGAATCTAGGGAAGCTTAATCGCCCTTTCAACCTAAAATTTCAGAGTGATTGGACTTCTAATTGACTACAAAAAGCTGCCGTTGGACATTAATTAACCCTCTCCCTTTAAAAACCATCATCATCATCACTGCCACTCCCATAATTCTCAAAACCGTCAAAAAATTTCTTTGTTCTCTACTCTTCTCTCTTCCAAAACTCAAATCAAAATTTCTCTTCCAGAATTAGCGAAGATGACCAACCCCCAAGATAACCAAGGCACTCCTCCACCACCTACCCCCTCTGAATCCTCCACCACTCCTCATCTCAGCACTACCCCTCAGCCTAGAAGAAGGCGAGTAAAGATGCTTGCTCGCAAGACTATAGCTACATGTGCGCTTTCAAGGAAACTAAACGCACAACTAAGGGGGAAGGAACTGGGTCTGATAACTGAGGGAACTGGGTCTTCTGATTCTGAGCAGGGAACATCTGTGCAAAATCCCCCTACTAAGCTAATTTCTGATCTTGCTGAAAATCTGGAGAATCGTTTTATTTTGGTTGGGTCTGACGTGGATGTAGAAACGCCTGAGTCAAGAAGGAGAGGAGGTAAAAATAAAAGTGAAAAAGAAAAGGAGAGTGAGGGTGTGAGTAGTGATGTGAGGGGAAAAGGGAAAGAAGTAGTTGATTCTTTACCCACTTCAGAAATGGTTAGAATGGCTATTTGTGGGGCTGAGCCTGAAAAGTTGGTAGAAAGTAGCAAGAAAACAGGGGGAAGTGGCTCAGGGGAGGTTGCTGAAGGGCTTGTCAATCTCAGTTCACATGCAGATGAACCTGGTTCATCTATTGAGGAGACCCTAGCAGACCTTCTGAAGAAGGTGGGTGCAAGTTATAACCCCAAGAAAGGAGAAATCCAACACCAAAAGCTCCTAGCACTGCAAAAACTACCAAGAAAAGGAAGGTTACTTCTCCAACAACTGCTGATATTCCTCTACCAAAAGGAAGGGCCACAAGGAGTAAGTTGAAGAAGAGTGAGGATGAGTTGCAAAAAGCTATGGAAGAAAGCAAGAAGAAAAGAATGGACAAAGGGAAATCTAAGGTTGCAGAGCCTGTTAAGGCTGTTGATGTGGATGAGATGGACCCGGTCCATCAGGGTGAACATGTAACTGTGGAGGTTCAGACCCCTAAGCCCAAGAAGACCAAGACTTCCTCCAAGAAGTCTTCATCTATATCTAAGACTACTGAAACTTCTTTGCCTAAAAGGACAAGGTCTGCTGTGAAGCCAAGCAAGTTAAAATCACTGAGGAGGAAGATTGGACTGGTGAAGAAGAGAGTGAATCTGACAATGAACAAGATAAGCTGGCCAAGTTCGGCAAACGAACCATCTTGAAGGGTAGACTTTTGAAGGATTTGGAGGAACCAGGGAAGGTTCGACTTGTTGATGCTCTAGCTGTTCAGGGATGGAAGGACATGGTCCTTCAGTTGGATGGCAGGCTAGCAAGGAATGAGATTATTGAGTTCATGGCCAATGCAGAGGTCAAGGATGGAAGAGTTACCAGCCAGGTGAACGGGGTTCAAGTGTCTTTTGATGCAAAAAGGCTGGGTGAAATCCTTGACATTCCTTCTGAAGGGTATGATGACTACACAAGGCAAAAATGGCCAAGTNTAATTCTACAAAACCGTCTAAATTTTTTTTTTACTCTTCTCTCTTCCAAAACTCTAATCAAAATTTCTCTTCCAGAATTAGCAAAGATGACCAACCCCCAAGATAATCCAGGCACTCCTCCACCACCTACCCCCTCTGATTCCTCCACCACTCCTCAACTAAGCACTACCCCTCAGCCTAGAAGAAGGCGAGTAAAGATGCTTGCTCGCAAGACTATAGCTACAGGTGCGCTTTCAAGGAAACTAAACGCACAACTAAGGGCGAGTCAAGCCCAAGATTCTGAAAGTTCTGATAACTCCTTCAAATATGCGAGTGAGGGGGAAGGAACTAGGTCTTCTGATTCTGAGCAGGCTACATCTGTGCAAAATCCTCCTATTGAGGTAATCTCTGATCTTGCTGAAAATCTGGAGTATCGTTTTATTTTGGTTGGGTCTGTCATGGATGTAGAAACGCCTGAGTCAAGAAGGAGAGGAGGTAAAAATAAAAGTGAAAAAGCAAAGGAGAGTGAGGGTGTGAGTAGTAATGTGAGGGGGAAAAGGGAAAGAAGTGGCTGATTCTTCACCCACTTTTGAAATGGTTAGAATGGCTATCTGTGGGGCTGAGCATGAAAAGGTGGTAGAAAGTAGCAAGAAAACAGGGGGAAGTGGCTCAGGGGAGGCTGCTGAAGGGCTTGTCAAACTCAGTTCACATGCAGATGAACCTGGTTCATCTATTGAGGAGACCCTAGCAGACCTTCTGAAGAAGGTGGGTGCAAGCTATAACCCCAAGAAAGGAGAAATCCAACACCAAAAGCTCCTAGCACTACAAAAACTACCATGAAATGGAAGGCTAGTTCTCTAACAACTGCTGATATTCCTCTACCAAAAGGAAGGGCCACAAGGAGTAAGTTGAAGAAGAGTGAGGATGAGTTGCAAAAAGCTATGGAAGAAAGCAAGAAGAAAAGAATGGACAAAGGGAAATCTAAGGTTGCAGAGCCTGTTAAGGCTGTTGATGTGGATGAGATGGACCCGGTCCATCAGGGTGAACATGTAACTGTGGAGGTTCAGACCCCTAAGCCCAAGAAGACCAAGACTTCCTCCAAGAAGTCTTCATCTATATCTAAGACTACTGAAACTTCTTTGCCTAAAAGGACAAGGTCTGCTGTGAAGCCAAGCAAGTTAAAATCACTGAGGAGGAAGATTGGACTGGTGAAGAAGAGAGTGAATCTGACAATGAACAAGATAAGCTGGCCAAGTTCGGCAAACGAACCATCTTGAAGGGTAGACTTTTGAAGGATTTGGAGGAACCAGGGAAGGTTCGACTTGTTGATGCTCTAGCTGTTCAGGGATGGAAGGACATGGTCCTTCAGTTGGATGGCAGGCTAGCAAGGAATGAGATTATTGAGTTCATGGCCAATGCAGAGGTCAAGGATGGAAGAGTTACCAGCCAGGTGAACGGGGTTCAAGTGTCTTTTGATGCAAAAAGGCTGGGTGAAATCCTTGACATTCCTTCTGAAGGGTATGATGACTACACAAGGCAAAAATGGCCAAGTCTGGACTCCCTTCCTACTGCCCTTGCCATTACTAGGAAGTTCTGTGATGTCGCAGACGTGAATGAGGCCAAGGTTGTGTATAAGAGTGAAATGAAGCCATGCCACAAAGTCCTGTTTGAATTTGTCAACAAGTGTTTGCTGCCTAGGCAGGAAAGAAGACACATTGCTAACTACATGGATTTGGTTTTGATGGAGTGTCTTGAAAGTGGGCGGTAGATCAACTGGCCTGGATTTATGATCAAGCTACTTGATAGGGTTATCAATGGCTCCAAGGTCCATGCCACTCCTTATGGTTTCATTCTCACTACTGTTCTTGCTCGTTGTAAGGTGCCACTAAATAAGTGGGAGATGGCCACAAGCAAAGACCATTTTGGAATCAATACTTTGATTGCTTGTGATTATGAGGTCAATTCCATTCCAAATGAACCTGGTTCATCTAAAAAGACACCTATCAATAGCAAGGTCAGAGCTCTATTGCAGGAGAGTGGGGCAAAGGATGCTGAGATAGCAAGACTGAAGACTCGTTTGGCAGAGGTTGAATCTGAGAGAGATGCTCTCAGAATTGAGCTCACAAGGGAAAAGCAGAAGAATGATGGAATTCTTCAAGACATGCTGCACCTTCTCCAAGCCAAAACCCTACCCTCCAGTTCTTCCAAGCCTTAATTTCCTGAACCTTGTCTAGACCTTTCAGTGACCCAGATTAGGGATTTTTCTTGTTTTGCTGATGTTTTAACTGTTTTTGTTTCTTTTTGTGGATTGTGGCAGAATCATGTTCTCTATCAATGAAGTTTGCTACTTTTGCTCTTGTTGATTGTTTATCTTTCCTTGATAGTTTGAATATGTGTAGTTGATTACTAATGATTAATCCATGAATGCATTTGCAGTTGCCCCAGTGGCCATGAGTAATTATTAAAAATTTGGGAATCACACTTTGTTTATGCAACTTTTCGATGATGTCAAAAGGGGGAAAAGATATTGTGCTTTATATATTCTAAAAAGTGATGTTTATAACCTAATGAACCTGGTCCTTGATGATAAGTCAAAAATATCTAACTTTGCATTGATGATTGAGCTGAGTTCTGACAAGGCCTAAGTGAATGAAAAGCACAGCGTTTGTCATCATCAAAAAGGGGGAATTTGTTGGCCCAAGTAAAGGTTAGGTTTGAAGACTGACAAAGGAACTCAGACATGAACCAGGTCCATCCTAGTGGAGCGTAGATATGAACGGACTCGAACATGTAAGATGCACGTGAAGGAGATAGACTTAACTTGAAAGCAGTAATTGTCACACCTCCTTTTTCGCTACATCCGCGAGGGCGTAAGGAGTTTTTCCAATTAAAGGACGGTCGAACGGGATTTGATTATTAAAGATTCAGAGTCGCCACTTGGGAGATTAATGGTGTCCCAAGTCACCAGTTGAATCCCGAATCGAGGAAAATATGACTCTGTTAACAGTCCGCGAACCAGAACTCCGAGTAAGGAATTCTGTTAACCCGGGAGAAGGTGTTAGGCATTCCAGGATCCCGTGGTTCTAGCACGGTCGCTCAACTGTTGTAATTGATTTTATTTGATTTCAAAACATGTTCTAACTTATGCCTTTTATTAGTAAACCGCTTTTATTTTATGTCTTTTTAATAAGAATTGCAACGTCGTGAAAATGTGTCTCGAACCACGTCACACCAGTGCGCCCGTGGCTTTTGACGCATTCCAACTTCGTTGAGATTTAGATTTGGGTCACATAAATGTGCACCCGCATTAAGGAAGGTAATATTATTGAAGTACGCCCCTAAAGCAACTACGCTTTTGTTACCTTTGGGGAAAACCATGAAATTCGCTAAATGGTTCACCCGAATTCTAAGTATTTTATAACATCTATTGAGGGCCCCGTGATTTTACATTTTTATTGGCGAGGCTCATCTCACTTTATTAATTAAAAGGCAAACCTAAAGAAACTATGATTCTTCTATTAAGTCTTGTCTCTAAACGACCCTAATTAATTAGTATTGATGTACTTTCAGTGTCTTGGGCCTCAAGCTGGCCCTAAACAAATTCAGCTGTACTCATATGAACAAAGTTGCCCAAACATGGGCCCTGTACAAGCAAATTCCAGGCCCGAGTCTGGTCCGAGTAGGGGCCGTCAGATTTGACTCATAAGTGAGTCCAGATCCAATACGAAGCTTCATTGAGCCCTTTGGATTCTAATTACAATCACAACTTGCTAACAGATAAACAATTTTGAATTCAAAACTCAACGTAAATTTCAAAATTGTTTGCACACCATTAATTCCTGATTTTGGCAGTCATTTAACCCTGGTCAGTACTTTTCAACACAAATTAGTCATGGTCTAAACCTGAATGTATTTCCAATGTTCATTTCTGATTTCAATTAATCAATACGACAAGCCCACTAAGGTAATCAATCCTTATGGTCACAAATGACACTTTGAATTTCAGTGAGAGACACACAAGCTGTTTCCAGATTCAAGTCAAGGCAATAGGTTCTAATGTTTTTAATAACACTAAACCATCACTATTAAGCTAATCGCTTCTAATATTATTCAACAAGGTAACCATAGAATTTGACAAAAACGCAGCAGTTCAGTACGGTCTATAAAGTCCTAATTAATACACTTTAAAATATCGTTCAAAGGACTCACTTAAACTGAATTTCTTAAGCTAAACAACAACAGCGGAAAGTATATGTGCAAATAGGCAAAGCTTCATCATTCAACTTCAAATTGTGTTCATGCATGTTAATACAAGCTTCCACATCACTTGAGCCTAAGAATATACCTGGAAATTAGAACAAAAGTGAAGAAGAGGGAAGTCAGCTAAAGCAGTAACGAACAGCAGCCCAAATTCAAAGCAGCTAGATCACTTTCAAATCCAAAATACCACAGCAAACCCAGGAATGACTAGCAGCAGATTAAACACTCAAAAGCAGATGAAACCAGATATGATTGGACCAAAATACACTCGAATTCAACCAGAAGTCCCTGAACTTGAACCAAACAAGATCTAGAAGATACTCAAACCATTTTTTACCCTCTGTTGAATTGAAACTTTATCTACAAATGAAATTCAAACTTAATCTAAGAGAGTTCCAATAGAGCAGTATTTTTATGGATTTTTCTACTGTTTTTTTTTTGTTTTTGGTTTTTTTGAATTTTTGAATTTCAGACTTCAGATCTGTAAAACTTGTAGAACACTTTTGGGGGGGAGGAATTTTAGGCCTCCAAAACTTGTGAATCAAGGCAAATGAATGCCTATTTATAGGTGAACTTAGGGTCCAACTTCAGATTTTCCCTTTACCCCATTAGTCCCTATTTTAATTCTATTTTTATTCTTTATTTTCTGACTTGTCACACAAGTAACTACCCTAAGTTTACTGAAATCTGCACTATAGTCCATCCTAGAAGGTTCTATACCCATTACAATTCCTATTCTATCCTTACTTTACTTCAACAATTACCAAATCTAATTAAAATACCCTTTTCCATGCCTAAACTACCCTTAGCATCCCCTAAAATTACTGAACAAGTTAAACTAGTCCATTAGCTATAACCAAACAATCTATTTCTAGGGCTAATCAAACTAGACAAATCAGCTAATCAAGAGGTTGGAACAATTAAAATCAAATTGCAGTAAACAATTATGAGTCGACTAACTGAACCTAAAATCAGACCACTGAAAACGTATATGACTACTGGGAACAATGTTGACATGAAGAACAAAACTTAAGCTAGATCCTGAACATGGAATTACTAATGCAATTACTATATTAAAGTAAACTAAACTAATTAATTACCACTAACCACTAATAACAGTAAAAGATCAAATACTGGAGAAAAAATTGAAATCAAAGTGCCCTAAAGAATTAAAGACTATCCAAACAGATTTAAACAAGAGCATACTGAACAGAATCAAAACAGAATCGAACAGAACTTACTAATTTTGAGCATTCGACTGACTATGGGGCGAACTCTGACCAGCTAATGTTGTTTGAATCCTCCGGGATTCTTGACACGTAACATCCCTAATCGTGTGTTTTCAAAAGAAAACACGTGATTAGGGAAATTACGGTCCAAAATCCCCAAGATTTCTGAGTTAGGGTTCTGCCGGACTTTGGGATTTAAAATTTGTAACGCTCCAGGCAGATTTGAACAAGTGGCTATGGGGGTTGGGTAGAGGAGACTCAGATGAACCTAGGGTGTTAATTTGAGACTATTTGGCATACTTTGGGTCTTGGCCGGAAAATATTCAGACTGAGATTCGACCAATTCGAGGCAGATTCGAGAAAAACCATCCGGGGATTTGGATAGGGGGAGGGGAAAGGGACCTAGGGTGTTAATTTGGACCGGTTTGGGAGAAGTGGTGTCATGGCCGGAAAAGTTTAGATGGAATATTCGACGAGATTGGCTATGATTCGAGGGGAGCTGAGGGCGTGGTTGGAAAGGGGGGAGAACAGTGGTTTTAGGGTGTAATTTTGGTGGCCATCGGAGCATCGCCGCCGGCGGTGGCGATTTCCGGCCGGCGGCGCTAGGGCGGAAGACGGTGGTGGACGGTGGCGCTACAGGGAATACGAGGAAGATGGATTGTGTTTTGGTTTTTTGTATAATTTTCGGACAGTTTTATTTAAATTTGAGAATCAATCGTGGCCATTGGATTTGGGGGAACGGACGGTCATGATTAAATGGCGTCAAAACGACGTCGTTTTGAGTATGGGGCAACTGGACCGGGCAGGGCGTTTGGGCCAGCGGCTTGGGCTGGGTGAAGTCAATTAAATGGCCCAATTAGGCATTATTGAGGCAGCCCCTTTTAATTGCTTTTGTTTTCATTTTTATTTCTTTTATTTATTTTTTTTGTATTTCATTTTGTATATTTTTTTTTTCTGATTTTATAAAAATGCAAAAACTAAAATGAAACCTAATTTATTTTCTAAATTAAGCTAATTAATTCCTATTTAAAATAAACTCAAGACAAATTCAACAACTAACAATTAAAAAATGCAAAAATGGACTATTTTTGTTATTTTCTTTAAATTTTGTTCTAAAAACAACTTAACCACTAAATAATTCTTAAATATGAAATTAGATCCTAAATGCAAATGTCAGGCATATTTTTTATATTTTTCATATGAAATAAAAATGCACAAATAAACATGCAAACAATTAACAGAAAATAACACAAAATTCACAAAAGTGTAAAATAATGAAAGAGAAATTATTTTGTTTGAATTTTTGGGAATAATTCATATATAGGGCAAAAATCACGTGCTCACAGTAATATCTCCTGGTCTTGATCGAAAAGGTTGCATATTGGATAAGGAGAAGGACTCCTTACTCAAATAGAACACAGTTGAAGAAAGAGGAGGAGTTAGAGGTTGAGATCAACTAGAACTCTTCCACCAAGGAAGAGTAGCATCAGAATCCTAGTCAATCTCTATTTACTAACTCTATAAATATCAGTGGTGTTCACTTTTACAGGTAACGCACATAAGCAGAAGTTAAACGTGAATGCAGAGCAAAATAGCAAGGCAATTTTGCAAGCAATTCGTGTGTGATTCAAGCGTGCTAACCGGAAGTACTTGAACCAGATGGAAGAACCAGTTCCAAGTGCCTGTCTTTTATTCTAGTTCAATTGTAGTAGGTGTTTTCATATTGTACCTTTCAGCTTTATCTAGAAGCAAGTGTATTAGGTACTTAAGAGTTTTCAAGTTAGAATTAACTTGAAGTTGTCGCAACAGTTGAGGCTGTGTGCTACAACGGGATTAGAGTTAGTCCTAGGTTTACAAAAGAGTTTTCGTAAATGCAGTTTTTGGCTCAGTGATTTAGTGGAGAGTTTGGGAAAATCCTACTGGAAAGTAGGTCGTGGTTTTTTCACCTTTTGAGCCAGGTGTTTTTCACGTAAAATACTTGAGTTCTTTACTTTCTGCATTTATTATTTCTTCAGTAGTAGGTTAAGGAACACATAGAAGAACCAGGTCCTTCCATAAATAACTTAAGCGAAAAATTGGTTACCACACAAATCATCCCCCCCCCCCCTCTTGTGTGGTATTGAAGTATAAAATATCAGCTTGACTCAAAATGGACAATATCATATCATGTTAAGAGTATATTTGCACCGTTTTAGCCCAACAACTGGCATCCGAGCCAATGATTTGACGAGATGAATATGAAAAGAGAAATTTTCACAAACCATTATTGTTTAGTGGTTATTAGCTAGTTGTAGCTACCATTTACTATATTACTTCCTATAGCTATGTTTTAGTTTTTTTAGAGTGTATTCGATGTATTTAAGCTACTGTAGTCATGCATACAGTAGCAAAACTCGGCGTGAAATAGGGAATTCCAGCTAGACAATTATTGTATTTGACTGTATTCACGATATGTATTTGTGAATACAGTAACGTAAATAGCGCAAATCATGGTCTATTCAGCTGTTTTTAAATGGAAAGTGAATCAATTAACACAATAAACTCCTAATATAACTCAACTAACTCAATTACATCACCCATAATCTGTATTTGATGCAAAATATGCTGAATATTTTCCCCAGCCGATAAATACAACAAAACAGAGCAATCGCCGAGTTTCTAATCCTTCCCTTTTTTGTTGATATCTTTCGTGGGTGTTTCTGTTTTCAACCAATAAAATTCGAGATTCATCTATAGTGCAAAAATATATGAATACATACTGCAGATACATTTGAATACATATATACATCTGAATACATAAATTATATTAATTAAAAAAACATATGATACATTCATGAAATACAGCGAGACAGTGAATACAATGAAATACATGGAATACATCGAGATACATTGAAATACAATAAAAAAAAGACAATGAATACAATGAAATACATGGAAATACAGCGAGATACATTGAAATACAATTTAAAAAAAGGTAACAGAATCTTCAAGTTGCTCAGCCCCAAACTCCGTCGTCTTTGTTCAAGAACAACCCTAATGTCATCTCATCGAGAGGGCCGCGATTCTGACTCGAAACGTCACTGGTCCCATTTCGATCAAGAAGCCTAGGTGAGGAAACGTTTGTTAGGTTGGGTTTTTATGATATGGGAGAGGTAGTGGCAGAGAAATGGCGTGAAGAGAAAGAGGAATTATTTCATGAGGTTGTATTTTCCAATCCTGCTTCACTAGGCAGGAATTTCTGGAACCAACTTGCTATTGAATTTCCTTCACGGAGCAGGAGAGAACTCGTTAGCTATTATACAAAGCGTTGAGAGAGAGAGAGGGTGGAGAAAAATATGAAAGAATGTGAGAGAAAAATAATACAAAGCGTATTTTATGGCTTAAGGGTAGGAGGTGACCATAAATAGATATTGGCTATAAAAATCAAAAGATAGCTATGGAATATAATTTTTTAAAAGGGTATTTATTTAAAATAAATAAGGTATCAACCTTTGCTATAGGAGGTAAAAATTCCATATGAAAATGACGGAGTGTGACGTCGGGGCCCGACTTAGTGCCTTTGCCTGTCTGTGAGCGTAATTTCACAAGGTTACTTACAGCTTGTTTGGATGGTTGTTATGTATCATTTTATAATGTATCGTATATTATTATATTGTATTGTGCTGTATCGTTTTGATGTGTACAATGATATGATAGATTGTATTATTTGTTGTCGTTTTATGATATCGTGCACCAACAATATGAAGAAAAAAGTTGCAATACTATAAAGAAAAAGTAAGGTATGAGGTAGAATTATTATATAAAAGGAAGGGCAAAGATAAAATAGGATTATCTAATAATAAGGAAAGGCAAGATGAGAGAAAAAATAAGACAATGACGCGACCACACTAAATTGGTCGTTCCATAAAGTGGTATTTTTCGTCGTTACGTAACGACGGATTTAACAATACGATACAATAAAATTCAAATAATAATCAAAACAAAACATTGTATTTAAAGTAACAATATGATACAATGCAACAAGTAACAATCATATATCAAGCTGTTACTATCCCTTAAATGTTTCTTGTATACCACATTCCTCTACTCTGTCGTGAGCGAATCCAAGTAATGACTTTAGGTGAACCACAAAACCCATCCCATATCTCAATCTCAATCTCATGCTTTGCTGCCAAACTGACGTTAATAATGTGATACTACTATTTCGGTTACAAGTTAGAGAAAGGGTGAAAGCTAAGGTACTCCAAAGAGTAAACTGTTTCAGAACCTGACAAGAAACGGTCTTATCAGCAACTCACACTAAAGTAATGGTCAAGGGAGAATCGAACATTTTTGGATACACTATCAACTTCATGATTGGTAATTGTGGATAATGACGTGTTACGTACCAAGGCTATCCTTTTCACTTGGAATTTTCCTTTTCAATTCTTCTTTTGGGTTGGGGCCATGGGGTGAAAAAATTGATTCGTACTCGGTGTTTACATTCATTCTTATTACTAAATCATAGTTAATTAAAAAAATTGCCTTAATTTATAATTTAGCCATAGTAATTTAGTATGGTTTTATGTAAATTTTGCGTGTGGGAATTTTTTATGGTGCTCAGGTAGGTGGGCAAACATATTCAAATGGAGCTGATAGCCTGAGTTGTAACTATGTTGCGTAGCGAATTTGTGTAATCCGGAAATTAAAACTGTGACATTAGTTGTTAGTTGTGCTTTGGACACGAACTCAACTACTCAACCATACATAAGTTGGTGGTGGACAAACATAATGTGAAGTGAAGGTCTAGTATTTGTTTGCATTTGAGTTTGTAATCGACCCACACTTCTCACTAGAAAATTGTGTCAGCCACTACTCAGCAAAACACTATTATCCTCAATCAAAGGCAGTGCAGATTCAACTATGGCTTCACGGTTCAACAAAATCTAATACTTTATGTTTATGGTCGAATCTTATATATACGTGCAAATAAAGTTGGATATACATTAGGATAGGCGATCTACATCACATCCCTTGGAGCGCGGTCCTTCTCCGAACCTTGCGTAAATGCGGGATGTTTTATGCACAAAATATCCCTTTTTTTAAAAAAAGTTGGATATCTATTATAGAACTTACTCTCTAAACTCATAACCATAATATCTAAATTAATGCAACCAATTTTTATGACATAAGCATGAGCTTGGCTAATCGTGGACAAACGCCATTCTGGTATTCAAATGTGGTAGATGTTGAGTTTTGGATGTATTTAATTAATATATTAAATACTTAAAAGAGGGTGAATGGGAAATTGAAGGAAATGAAATTTTTGAGTGAAATTTTAAGTTCCCCCTTGGTAAATGGACATTGTTCCATATTGGAAGAGGAAGAGGTTTTTTATGGGTATATAAGCAATTGCTCTTCTTCTAGCTCTTAAAGAGTTGAGAAGAAGGCAAGCCTCGCGCCGTCGTCGTCGTCGCTCGCTCGGCTTCGGATTCGGTCAAATGATCGATTGATTGATTAACTTTTTGGACCAAATTTATTTGTTAATAGTAAAATATTAACAGAAATGTTATTAAATATTTATTTTAATAACAAAATATTAATATTAAATATTAATATTAAATCCAATCCGTTTTTCTGTTTTGGTAACAGGAAAGTAACTACCCTCTTCAATTTTCCCTCTTTATTGTTGAGTAAATGGCCATTTATGTAATGCCATTTATGCTTGTGGCCGTTTTGCATAAACAGCCATTCTGAAGAGTTGCACCTCTTCAGATTTCAGCCCAACTTTGGCTATAAATACAACACTATTCTGCTCAGAATTTAACTACGATTTTTTGAGTTTCTTCTCCTTCTTCTGCATACTTTTAGCATCAAACAAAGCAAAAAGTAAGTGTGATTTGCTACCGAACTTTGTGTTCGCTGAAACACTGGGGTTTGAAGTACCACTACACCAGTGTGTAATTCGTTCTATCCTGGGAGGAAATAATCCATAACCTTGGGTACTAGGAGGGGATTAAATTCCTTAAGGAAACACTGTGAATTCAGTGGGCTCGAATTGGTTTTCTGTCATTTCTGTTTATGTTCATTTCTGTTTATATTCATTTATATTTCCAGAATTATTTTACAAATACAGTATACTAACAAGCTTAAGGAATTTAATATATTTTCTGTATTTGTACTTACTGTTTCTGGAAGAGTAAAACCTTTGTGGTTTTGTACTCTATTAAAATCTACGTGATATTAACATTTGTGTCATTTTTTTACAGAAATGACTAATGAGAATGAGAACCAAGCTGTTCCAATGGTGACTGCCAATGCCTCAACAAGCCGAACGACACCGGCAGCATTGGCACCGGCGGAAAAGATGTTCTTCTATTTGACTACTCTAAGTCTCCGGAAGTTCATCAAGGAAGATGTTCCTGTGCTGCCCGATGAAACTCCAGAAACTGAACGTTTTCTCGTGATTGAGGCGTGGAAGCATTCAGATTTTTTGTGCAAGAATTATATTCTAAGCGGGCTGGAGGATGCTTTGTATAACGTCAACAGTGGCGTGAAAACGTCAAAGGAACTGTGGACTGTGCTTGAAAAGAAATACAAAACCAAAGATGTCGTGTTGAAAAAGTTTGTTGCTGCAAAGTTTTGGACTACAAAATGGTAGAGCACGTCTGTTATTACCCAAGTCCAGGAATTGCAAGTGATTATTCACGATCTCCTTGCTGAAGGTATAAATCAAATTAATATTAATGTTGAAAGTAATAATCTTAGTATTTTTACTAACAGAAATTTCATTGAAGGTCTTGTCATCAATGAAGCATTTCAAGTAGCAGCAATGATTGAGAAGTTGCCTCCTTTGTGGAAGGACTTCAAAAACTACTTGAAACACAAACGCTAGGAGATGTCCCTTGAAGATCTCATTATTCGGTTGAGAATCAAAGAGGACAACAAAGCTGCTGAAAAGAGAGGCCGTGGAAACTCAACAATAATGGGAGCAAATATTTTTGAAGAGAACAAAAAGAGGAAAAAGGCTTCTGGACCAAAATACAACCCAAGCAAGAAGCGGTTCAGTGGAAACTGCTACAACTGTGGAAAAATCGGACACAAATCTACGGAGTGTCGTGCTCCGAAGAAAGACAAGAAGAAGGGTCAAGCAAACATGGTTAAAAAGCATGATGATGTTGATGATTTATGTGCCATGCTTTCCGAATGCAACTTGGTGGGCAATCCTAAAGAGTGGTGGATTGATTCTGGAGCCACTCGCCATGTTTGTGCTGTTAGAGAAGCTTTTGCTTCTTATGCTCCTGTTGGACCTGATGAGACGATTTCTATGGGAAATGCTTCAAAGGCGAAGATTGAAGGATGTGGGAAGGTATTTCTCAAAATGACTTCCGGCAAAGTGGTGACTTTGAACAACGTCCTTCATGTTCCCGAGATTAGGAAGAATTTAGTCTCTACTGGACTTCTTGTTAAGAATGGTTTTAAATGTGTTTTTGTTTCCGATAAGGTTGTAATAAGTAAGAATGAAATGTTTGTAGGAAAAGGTTACCTCACTGACAAGCTGAATGTAATGGTTGTTGAAAATAATAATAAAATTTCAGCTTCGTCTTACTTAGTTGAGTCAAATGAATTATGGCATATACGTTTGGGTCATGTCAATTATAAAACCTTACGGAAAATGATTAATTTGGAAGTATTGCCCAAGTTTGAATGTGACAAATCAAAATGTCAAGTATGTGTGGAATCTAAGTATGTTAAACATCCTTATAAGTCGGTTGAAAGGAATTCAAATCCTTTAGACTTAATTCACACAGATATTTGTGATATGAAGTCAATACCATCTCGCGGTGGAAAAAAGTATTTCATAACTTTTATTGACGATAGTACTCGATATTGCTATGTTTACTTACATAATAGTAAAGATGAAGCAATAGACGCATTCAAGCAATACAAAAATGAAGTTGAAACGCAACTTAATAAGAAAATCAAAATGATAAGAAGTGATAGGGGTGGTGAATATGAATCTCCTCTTGAACAAATATGTTTAGAATATGAAATTATTCATCCAACAACGGCCCCTTACACGCCCCAATCCAATGGGATTGCAGAAAGAAAGAATCGTTCATTAAAGGAGATGATGAACGCATTACTGATAAGTTCTGGTTTGCCACAGAACTTGTGGGGGGAAGCCGTTCTTACGGCTAGCCGAATACTAAATCGAGTACTCCATAGCAAAACACAATCCATTCCATATGAAAAATGGAAAAGAAGGAAGCCCAACTTGAATTATTTTAAAGTGTGGGGGTGTTTGGCAAAAGTGCAAGTTCCTAAACCCAAAAGGGTAAAAATAGGACCGAAAACCGTTGATTGTGTTTTCATAGGATATGCGACTAATAGTAAAGCATATCGATTTCTGGTTCATAAATCACAAAAATCCCGACATTCATAATAATACGGTTATAGAATCCAATAATGCTGAGTTCTTTGAAAATATATATCCGTATAAAAAGGAATGTGAGTCGATTGGTGAAGGATCTAAATGACCTCGGGAAGAAACAAAAGAAAGTACACTTAACCAGGAGGATCCAAGACGTAGTAAACGTCAAAGAACATCTACTTCATTTGGACCAGATTTTGTGACTTTCTTATTGGAAAATGAGCCTCAATCATTTAAAGAAGCTATGTCTTCTTCGGAATCATTGTTATGGAAAGAGGCAGTCAATAGTGAAATAGAATCCATACTGAACAACCATACATGGGAATTGGTTGATCTTCCTCCTGGAAATAAACCGTTGGGTTCTAAATGGATCTTTAAGAGGAAAATGAAAGATGATGGCACTATTGACAAGTATACGGCAAGACTTGTGGTCAAAGGGTATAGACAACGAGAATGTCTTGACTATTTTGATACATAATCTCCAATTACAAGAATTACGTCCATACGAACGTTAGTAGCGTTAGCTGCAGTTTATGGTCTTGAAATTCATCAAATACATGTTAAGACAGCCTTCGTAAATGGAGAGTTGGAGGAAGAAATCTACATGGAACAGCCTGAAGGGTTTGTGGTTCCAGGTAAAGAAAAGAAGGTCTGTAGACTTATTAAGTCCCATTACGGATTAAAACAAGCACCCAAACAATGGCATGCTAAATTTGACCAAACAATGTTGTCAAATGAATTTAAGATAAATGAATGTGATAAATGTGTGTACATTAAAAATGTTCCAAATCACATAGTCATTGTTTGCTTATATGTGGATGATATGCTCATAATGAGTAATGACATTGCCAACATAAATGCTAATAAGCGTTTGCTAACTAGCAAGTTTGATATGAAAGACTTGGGAGTTGCTGATTTAATTCTGGGAATTAAGATCCATAAGACTTCTCAAGGTCTAGCATTGTCACAATCTCATTATATTAAGACAGTACTTGAAAAATTCAAGCACTTGGGCTTTAAAGTTGCAAAGACTCCAATTGATGTGAATCTTGCATTAGCAAAGAACAAAGGTCAGAGCATATCACAATTTGATTATGCTCGTGTGTTGGGTTGCTTAATGTACATCATGAATCATGAATTGTACACGACCAGATATAGCTTGTGCTATAAGAAGTAAATTGAGTCGATATACGAGCAATCCAGGCCAATCTCATTGGATGGCCATGAAACGAGTTTTGGGGTATTTAGTACATACCCGGGACTTTGCTTTGCACTACAATAAATATCATACGGTCATTGAGGGATACTGTGATGCAAATTGGATCACCGGATCAACTGATTCCAAGTCCACAAGTGGATATGTATTCACTATTGGTGGAGGAGCGGTATCTTGGAAGTCATCCAAACAAACTTGTATTGCCCGCTCTACAATGGAGGCTGAGTTCATAGCCTTGGATAAAGCCGGTGAAGAAGCTGAATGGCTCCGGAATTTCTTGGAAGATATTCCATTTTGGCCCAAACCGTTGGCACCAATATGCATACATTGTGATAGTCAAGCGGCAATTGGAAGGGCTGGGAGCGTTATGTATAACGGTAAGTCTCGTCATATACGACAAAGACATAAAACCGTTAGACAATTGCTCTATAGAGGAATTATCACGATTGCCTATGTAAAGTCAAGTGATAATGTGTCGGATCCACTTACAAAAGGCCTAACTAGAGAGGTAGTTGAGAAGTCATCAAGGGAAATGGGACTGTGGCCGAGAACAAGTCATAGTGGCGGTAACTCTACCTAGAAGACTGGAGATCCCAAGATCTAGGTTCAAGGAGATCAAACAAAGTCATTTATGACGGTTCAACATTGTCAACTAAACTTTTGGTCCATTCTCGTGATGAGACAATGTTCAGTACCAAGGATAAAGCATTAAGGCTTTTTAATGATTTCTAAATTTGATACGGGGTATATCAAAAAATGTATCTACGGTATGACACGTTTAGAAATCACCTATGTAAGTGTGAAGTGTTAGCCGCTTCAAGGAGAACTTCGTAAGGCCAGTTCTCTACGCACTTATGAAACCAGGCGGTGTTCATGGCTGAAACGAACACAACAATGAGAACCAAAGACGGTTAAGGGTTGGTTGTATGACTTGTGGTTGTCTAGGTATACACCAAAGTTCGACGGTTCAAAGATATCAAATATACCGATTGATCGAGTATATCCGACATAAGTTCACTACGGAAAGTTCAAAGGGAAACCTACTTATCCAGATGCAATTAATCCTTACTTGCGAATCACATAGTTTTTCATGCATACTTCCGTGATATAGCCATTCCCCATTTGTGACGACCCGACCCATCGTCTTATGTATTACAGCCCCGTTTTCCCCATTTACTGCTTCTTCATGTTTCATTATCAGCAACGAGTGAGTTATAGTTGAATTGAATTGGTTTGGATAGGAAATGAGACACTTAGTCTCTTTAAGGAAGGCTTACGTTGGAAAGGTCAACCGGACGTTGACTTATGAGTTAGAAGGCTCGGATGTGATTTTCGGTGATTCGGTTAGCTTCGGGGGATGATTTGTGACTTGGGAGTGCGATCGGAATTGATTTTGGAGGCCCGGTGTAGAATTAGGTTTGAATTTTGGCGAATTCCGGTTGATAGGTGAGATTTTGATCCGAGGGTCGGAATGGAGTTCCGAGAGTTGCAGTAGCTCCGTTAGGTGATTTTGGATATGTGTGCAAAGTTTTAGGCCATTCGGAGGTGGTTAGGTCAGGTTTTTGATCGAATGTGCAATTCGGATGTTTTTAAGAAACTTAGGCTTTGATTTGAGGATAATTGAGGATTTTGATGCTAACGATAGTGTTTTGATGGTTCGAGCGAGTTTGAATAAGGTAATAGATCATGTATGTGCTTTTGGTTGAGGTCCCGGGGGCCTCGGGGTGAATTCGGGTGGTTAAACGGAGAATTCGGAGTTTGTTGCATGTTTGAAGTTTGCTGGTTCTGTCACTTCTGCATCTGCGGAAAAGGGACCGCATAAGCGGTTCCGCAGATGCGGCGTATTGGTCGCAGAAGCGGTCCTTGAGGGACCAGGGTTTTTCGCAGAAGCGGACGTGAATCCGCAAATGCGGCGACGCAGAAGCGGTTCTAGACCGCATAAGCGGTTCTAGACCGCATAAGCGGTCCGGGGGAATTTAAGTGAGATCGCAAAAGCGATCGTTTGGTCGCATACACGGTGACTGCAGGTGCGGCATATTAACCGAAGAAGCGGAAAAACGGTCTGGGTTTAAGTGAACAGTGGTTCACGAATTGGAAAGAGAAGAAAAATATTTTGGACTTCGGCTTAGGCGGTTTCTTGGGCGATTTTGAAGAGAATTCGAAGGGGCTTCATCAGGTATGAAATATTGGACTAGGATTATGTTTATATAGTGTAAAATCATGGATTGAACACTGAAATTTAAGGGATTAAATGCTAAAAATGGAGGTTAGGGCTTGAAACTTAAGAGAGCTTAAATTGATGATTTGAGGGGTCAAATGGACTCCGATTCTTGTGAGTTTGATATGTATAGACTCGTGGCGAGATAAGGATCGTTTTGATGTAAAGTTTTTTGGATTTTGAGAAGTGGGCCTGGGGCTCGGGGTTTGCCAACTTAGTGAATTTTGGTGTTTTTCGAGTCTTTTCGATTGGGTTATGTTTCTTTAGCCTATTGTAATGTATTCGTTGTGGTTTTAATCAGATTCGGCATGCGATGAGGTTGATTCGAAAGGCAAAGGCATAGCGAGCTAGACTTGTGGCCGGCTTGAGGTGAGTAATAGATGTAGATGATGACCTGAGGGTTTGAAACCCCGGTATATCACATTGTGACGCTATATTGAGGCGAGACACGTACTCTATGACGAGTGCGGGGTCGATTGTGATTGGGCATTGTGACCTAGTCCGTTCCGATTGATGTTCGTACTGTGTTCTTGACTAGAAATTGTTTGGTAATCATCCTACTTGGATTTTATGAATATGTTTGGGGCCTTGTGCCTATCATTTGCATCCTTCAGGGATCCTTATCACTGCTTCCATGATGCTTAGCATATTTCATGATATCAGTCCTGAGTTAGACACTGCCTCGAAATGTTTAGTAAATAAATAAAGGTTTAAACACTTAGCTCTATAATTCCTAATAATTGAAACTAAAAATGAACAATTTGACTGTGCCCGAGCGGCTTGCATGCATATATATATCTGGACTGAGTGTGGATCGGGCTGCACGCCGCAGCAAATGCTACGATGATATTGCGCTTGGGCTGTAGGAGCCCCTCCGGAGTCTGAACCCCCACAGTGAGCGCGGGTACCCAAATGGATCGGGTTGCGCGTCGCAGCGGTCATGTGCATTGCATTGCATTGCATTCATGCATTTATACCTATTTGTCTTACTTGTCCTGGTATTGTTGTTGTTCCACCGTTTTATGTGCTGAATCGTTGATTATAGCTTTATATTGTAATATTTCGGAATTTCTTACTTTCAGCCATTATATATGTTTATTACTCACTGAGTTGGAAGTACTCACTTTAGTCCCTGCACCTCGCGTGCAGTTGCAGGTATTGTTCACCCGGTAGCGGGTTATTAGCTAAACGAAGGTATTACCATTGTAGCTGAGCAAGGTGACCGCCAGCGTTCGCGGCACCGGACTTCGTCCTTTGATTCCAGATTTTATTTTGTATATTATTGACCCTGTAGTCGTGTTCAGACTTCTTTAGATGCTCGTGCTTGTGACACCCCGGTCGGGTTGTGTTGGGTTGTAAATACTGGTTATTATTGTCGTTAAGCTGTATTTATCTATTCATTTATGTCTAATAATTGTTAAAGAGACGATTTGGGTTAGTTGGCTGGCCTTGTCTTCACGAGAGGCGCCATCACGACCGGGTTTGAAAATTGGGTCGTGACACCATTCATGTGGGGGATTGTTGGGTTTTGGATGTATTTAATTAATATATTAAATAATTAAAAGAGGATGAATGGGAAATGGAGGGAAATGAAATTTTTGAGTGAAATTTTAAGTTTCCCCCCTGGTAAATGGACATTGTCCCATATTGGAAGAGGAAGATGTTTTTTATGTGTATATAAGCAATTGCTCTTCTTCTAGCTCTTAAAGAGTTGAGAAGAAGGCAAGCCTCACGCCGTCGTCGTCGTCGCTCACTCAGCTCGGCTTCGGCTTCGGCTACGGCTACGGCTTTGGCTTCGGATTCGGATTTGGATTTGGTCAAATGATCGATTGATTGATTAACTTTTTGGACCAAATTTATTTGTTAATAGTAAAATATTAACATAAATGTTATTAAATATTTGTTTTAATAACAGAATATTAATATTAAATCCAATCCGTTTTTCTGTTTTGGTAATAGGAAAGTAACTACCCTCTTCAATTTTCCCTCTTTATTTTCCCTCTTTATTGTTGAGTAAATGGCCATTTATGTAATGGCATTTATGCTATGGCCGTTTTGCATAAACAGCCATTCTGAAGAGTTGCACCTCTTCAGATTTCAGCCCAACTTTGGCTATAAATATAACACTATTCTGCTCAGAATTTAACTACGATTTTTTGAGTTTCTTCTCCTTCTTCTGCATACTTTTAGCATCAAACAAAGCAAAAAGTAACTGTGATTTGCTACTGAACTTTGTGTTCGCTGAAACACTGGGGTTTGAAGTACCACTACACCAGTGTGTAATTCGTTCTATCCTGGGAGAAAATAATCCATAACCTTGAGTACTAGGAGGGGATTAAATTCCTTAAGGAAACACTGTGAATTCAGTGGGCTCGAATTAGTTTTCTGTCATTTCTGTATATGTTCATTTCTGTTTATATTCATTTATATTTCCAGAATTATTTTACAAATACAGTATACTAGCCGTAGATATAATTATTTTATTTATTTTAGATAGTATCTGAATATTTGTAGCCCCAATTGCCCCCTTTCAAATAAAATCACTACAACTTGATCACAAAAGGGTTAGAAGAGCCGGGAAAGTCGGAAATTCTCAAAGTTATACTTGATTGTTTTCTACATACAATGATGATCATCAAGTAGTGATTAATTGCTCCACATAATTCTTTCCAGATTATCTAAACGTATTGATTCCACCAGTCCATAAAGAAAGACCCCCAACTTATTATCTAAAAGTGTTTTATTCTAATCCAACTTAAAAAATGTTTCCTTAAATTAATTAATGATAAAAATGGACGTGATGTTCCCAATGATTAATACTCTCATTAGATGCTTAAAGAGCGCCGTTACGTTGCTGCATAAATAATAATATGTGGAGACTTTGGGTAGTGCTATTCTTTACAGATAAATATTCAATTCCTGGGATGCCTATTAATTCAGAGAACTTCCAGTCAAATTAGATTTCTTTTCTTTTAAAGATGTGACATTGAAAGATGTTAAAGATGAGTTATTAAGAGGGAAAGTTTGGATATATTCAACCTTATCACTATTACATCTGATAAGCCAAAAATAAAGTTATTCCAAGATAGAGATAACAGTACTCAGGTGCAACAACAACAACAACAACCCAGTAAAATCCCATCAATGGAATCTGGGGAGGGTAGAATGTACACAGACCATACCCCTACCCCGGAGGGGATAGAGAGGCTGTTTCCGGGAGACCCTCGGCTCGGAGACAATAGATATGTGACAACAAAACCCGAAAAATAATATCAGCAACGTGAGAGACAACAAATAAATGGAAAAGCAGTAACACAAATATTATGCAAAAGTGTGAAACACAACATAAATCGCTAGCAGGGCTAGACAAAACACTATCATACTCGTCGATACAAAGAGGGAAACCGGGACAAAGGAGAAAACCGCTCGACTACCCTTAACCTACAACCCTAATGCTCGACCTCCACACCTTCCTATCAAGAGCCTTGTCCTCGAAAATCTGGAGCCGCGCCATGTCCTGTCTGATCACCTCGGACCAATACTTCTTAGGCCGCCCTCTACCTCTTCTCGCACCTTCCAAAGCCAACCGCTCACACCTCCTAACCGGGGCATCTAGGCTTCTCCTCTGCACGTGTCCGAACCATCTAAGCCGCGCTTTCCGCATCTTGTCGTCCACCGGAGCCACGCCCACCCTCTCCCGAATATCTTTATTCCTAATCTTATCGAGCCTAGTGTGCCCACACATCCATCTCAACATCCTCATTTCTGCTACTTTCATATTCTGGATATGTGAATTCGTGACTGGCCAACACTCAACCCCATACAACATGGCCGGTCTAACCACCGCTCTATAGAACTTACCTTTGAGTTTCGGTGGCACAATCTTGTGACACAGGACTCCAGACGCTAACCTCCATTTCATCTACCCCACCCCAATACGGTGCGTAACATCCCCGTCGATCTCCCCATTACCCTGGATAAATGACCCTAAGTACTTAAAACTTTCTCTCTTGAGGATGACCTGTGAGTCAAACCTGACTTCCGCATCTGCTTCCCCTGTCACGTCGCTGAACTTACATTCCACATATTCCGTCTTAGTCCCACTCAACTTGAAGCCTTTAGACTCCAGAGCCTGCCCCCGTACCTCCAGCCTCCCATTAACGCCGCATCGCGTCTTATCAATCATAACTATATCATCAGCGAACAACATACACCATGGCACCTCTCCTTGGATATGGTGTGTCAGTGCATCCAACGCCAGGGCAAATAAGAACGGGCTGAGTGCAGATCATTGGTGTAACCCCATAAGCACCGGAAAAGGCTCTGAGTCACCTCCCACAGCCCTAACCGAGTCATAGCTCCATCATACATATCCTTAATTGCCCTAATGTAAGCCATCGGCACACCTTTCACCTCTAGACATCTCCAAAGGACGTCCCTGACGACCTTGTCATACGCCTTCTCTAGGTCAATAAACACCATATGCAAATCTCTCTTCCTATCCCTGTATTGTTCCACTAATCTCCTGATAAGGTGGATAGCTGCCGTAGTAGAACGACCCGGCATGAACCCGAATTGGTTTTCCGATATAGACACTGCCCTCCTTATCCTCCCTTCCACCACCATTTCCCAAACTTTCATGGTATGACTTAGTAACTTGATACCCCTATAGTTGTTACAATTCTGGATATCGCCTTTGTTCTTGTACACCGGAACCATTGTACTCCACCGCCACTCATCAGGCATCCTCTTCGTCCTGAAGATAACATTAAACAACCCAGTCAGCCACTCCAAGCCTGCTCTACCTGCATATCTCCAAAACTCAACTGGAATCTCATCTGGTCCGATCGCTTTGCCCCGGCTCATCTTACCCATCGCACCCACGACCTCCTAAACCTTAAAGCGTCTACAATAACTAAAGTCGCAGTGGCTCTCGGAGTGCCCCAATTGCCCTAACACGATGTTTCCATCCCCCTTTTCATTCAGAAGTTTTTATTAAGTAATCTTTCATTTTTATTTTTACTTTTAATTGTTGTTCGGTTATACCTGGTACTCGCTTCGTTCACTCTTTTTAGTTATCTACTTTTGACTTTGCACTCTCTTTAAGAAAAAATAAATGCACTTTATATTTTACAATCTTACCCATAATAATGATAGCATTTTGAAAAGTCTTGAAAAATAATTTGGGGGAATGAGTAGTTTATGATAACGGTAAAACAGAAAAAAAAGATTGTCTTAATCTTGATTTGGTATAGTGGAGAAGTAAAAGTGAAAATATATTTTTAGTATAATGGACAAGTAAAAGTGAACGGATGAAATATTCAGTATTCATTATTCTAGTTTCTCCGTTCTAGTAGTTGAGGCTATAGGTTCTGGGGAAATGGGCCTTCATAGTCATTTACAATGTTAAAATTAAGAAATTATCCTTTTTAGATCTTTTATATATATAAAAGAGAGATCTCTTATGTGTAAAAGTAAATCTTCCATCTATAGAAAAAAAGAGAGATAGGATCATAAAAATAAAAATAAATTTATAAAGACCCACAAAATCATAGGTTCCTACCAACCAAGAAAAATGATAGACTAGTACTTCTAGCATGTTTGGCCAAACTTTTGTAAAGTCAAAAATATATTTTTTCCTTTAGAAAAAGTATTTATTTCAGAGAGTGATGTGTTCCGCAAGCTTTTAGGAGAAAATGAGTACTTTTGAGTAGTAGCATTAGCTATTTTTCAAAAGCTGAAACGAGTACACTTTTATTTTTCAGAAATACCCGCTTGGACATAGATTCCCAATTTTTTTTGAAAAAGCTAATTGTTTAACCAAAAATTAGATTTTAGGTCAAAGCTTGAATTTAGAAGAACTCGGGTTACTGATAATCGGAAAAGTATATAAGAAAGAAATTTTGAATGATATAATCAGAAAGCAAAAAAGAACAAAGTTTATTCCCGTAATATTTTCTTGTCCACTACAGATGTTGTGACTTTCTCTTTTTATAGTTAATTTTAAGAGAAAGTGTAATGCCTTTGTCTTAATGAGGCAATTACGAGCAATAAATGACATTGAAAGAAACGTTACCCAATCATTCATATTAAATACAAATTCTCTAACGTATTTGGCATTTAATGCTGAATTTGGACCCTTTTTCGCTATCAGATTCTTCAATTTCTTCTGATCTTCGAACTTTAAATGACTCGAACAGGTACGAGTCTCGTTTCATTTGAATAATAGCTCGTGCCTTTAAGTATCTTCTCTCCCGCATCTGTTGCTGCTCGTGCCTTTAACTGACTACCACGCTTTGACTATTTGACCGGTCCACGTGTCATGACACGTCATCTTCAATATTTAAATTCAGTTTTTTTCCAGTACAGATAGTCCCCCCACTTTCCATTTATTTATCAATTAAATATTTGGGAAGTGGATCTTTCATTAAAAAGGGAATTTTTGCCATAATCAATGCTATGACAGTACTAAAGTTTTTGCCATAATCAATGCTATGACAGTACTAACGCTTCAGTTGTCTTTTCTATTTAATGCATTGCATACGTGTCACCCTCTCATTAGCTTTGCAATTTCTGCAGCCTTTTTTCAAGGCTTCTTCAACTCCTCTATTCACGAACTGATAGTTGCCTTTATTATAGGCTTTCCATCATTACACTTCTTAGTCTTTGACGGTCGCTTTTATGTAAACTTAACCCTTCTTCCACAAATTTTTACCACGGTCGCCCATCAGTATAAATTCAATTTTTCCTTTCACCTTTTACCACGTAAAACTTTTTCCTTGAACGCTTGAATTGTGCGAATCTCTGTTTACTTCTTTCTCTTCTTCATCATGTCTTCTTCGAACCCTAACCCTAAGAGACTTCCTATTTTAGACAATTTTCCCAATGCTCCTGTTAGACATAGAAGAGGTGGGAAACTTCGTAGTTTAGGATCCTCTCATGGTGGTGGTTCTGCCATGCCTTCTCCTAGCCCTGGCTCTTCCTCTAGAACTAGAGGTTCTTTTTCTCAAAAATCATCTTCTAAGAGCAAGGAGGCCTCTGAACCAATACAGGAACCCTTGGTAGAAGAAATTGTTCCTAACGATTTATCTTTTCAGCATGATAGACAATCACTTCAGACCCAAATTTCTGGTTTGGATCGAGTTGATGCTTACCCCACTATGATTACAGAGATTTTAGCTCCCATAGTTCGCAAAGATTGTCACTGGAGTAATGATTTTCCCATTGTAATCCCCAATCCAAATCAGAGGATTACTTCATATATGACTGGATTCTCTTTCGTTTACACATACCCTTTTACTCTTGGGTTTAAACCAGCTATTGACCCAGTAATTCTCGATTTCTGTCGTTTCTTCAAAGTTTGTCTAGCACAGGTTGGCCCGCTTGTTTGGAGGGCTGTTGCTTGTTTAAGGCATCTGGCCAATTTAGCAGACGTTAATTTCACCTTCTCCCACCTAATTCATCTATACTCCCTTAGACTTTTTCGTAATGGAGTCTTTACCTTAGTGGCTAGGAGTAAGAGAGTTTTGGTAAGCCCAGAAGATGATAAGGATCGTGGCTGGTATGCCTGTTTTATTGCTACTCCCACAGTTGGTTTAGTGGGTGAACAAAACGTTCCCTTCCCTGAGAAGTGGAATTTTGCACGTAAGTCTTTCATCTCTCCCGTACCTCTTTCTTTTGAGTTTACAAATTTCTTTAACTTTGTTTCTCTTTTTTTTCTTTCTTTAGCAACCATGGGAGTTGTGGAGAACATTCCCAATTTTCGTGGTTGGGTAGATAAATTATTGAAGATTGCTCCTATGGAGGCTAGGTCTTGGAAATTTATTTCCAATCGTCATGGTTAGAAAGTAAAGACTCACGGTATGAGTTTTTATCTTTCTCGTATGTAAGATATTTCTCTTTATTGCCTTAACTTTCAATTTTCTCTTTGTCAGGTTTCGCTATTCGAGGTGTTACTGCTGAAGCAGTTGCAGCTTCTCGTTTAGGAACCCAACTTTCTTTAGAAAGTGCTCAGGATATTCTTCTAAAAAGAAAAACCGCAGACGATGATAGCTCCGACGAAGAAGAGGAGGATGGTTCCTTGGTGAAAAGGCCAAGAGTTCGGAGACGTATCGTCTATGATGAAGCTGAAGTTTCACATCATCTTTCTCCAACCGGACCTGTTAATCTTGTCTCTGACGATGATGTTGCTATTCTTCCTGATACTCATGAGTCGATTAACCAGCTTTTCGTTAGTGGTTTTGAGAGTGGCGAGTTAGGACCCGTTTTGGATGAACCTCCCCTATCTTCTTCTTCAACTCCCATACCTTTAGTTCTTCCCTTCCTTCTTCTGCCGTGCCTTTAGTTCCTTCCGTATCTGCTCCAACTTCTTCTTCACCTCCCGTTGCTGTTTTCACTTCTTCTACTGCTCCTCCTTCTACTGTTCACAATGTAGAAGCGGGTTCTACAAGCAAAAGGATTGCTATGAGGAGCGTGACTATTGAAGTGCCTGCTAACAACAGCCTTTTGAGGAAATCCGGTCAGGCGGATGTTTGGCTTGAACCCTTAATAGGCCCAATTGAGAAAGAAAAAATGAATAGCCACAGCTGCCTGACTTTGATGAACGACATAGTTCATTCTACTTTGAAGGTATGCCCCTTCTTTCCTTAATTTTACCAAAATTCTTCTAAAATTCTAATTTTTCTTTCCTTATCATTTTCAGGCCAACCTTATAGAACTGATGAGCAGGATTTCTTTATTAGAGAAGGTGGCACGTGACTCTGAAAAGGCTGTTCTTGATTCAGAGGGGGAAGCTCGTGACTTTCAGTTGGAAGCAGCTAATTGGAAGGACCAATTTGATAGTGCTCAAATAACAATAGAAGATTTACAAGAGAGCAGGAATAACCTGGAACAGCAGGTGAGAGCATTAACTTCAGAGCT
>NC_031999.1:46304148-46307337 GCF_001879085.1 Nicotiana attenuata
ACCTCATTCTTATCTGGATCGAGAACTGAGTGAAATAAATGTATAATTGCAGCATTTGCATCTTTTGCTACATCAGCTGCGGATGCGAGATTAGTTAAGGCATCTGCTTCAACATTTTCATCCCTCGATATCTGTATGACCTTCCAAGTTTGGAATTGCTTTATCAGTTCTCGTACCTTTTCCAAGTACTGTTGCATCCTTGCTTCCCTAGCTGTGTAAGTCCCCAGCATTTGATTAACCACGAGCTGCGAGTCACTTTTGATCACTACTTGATTTATACCAAGTTCTCGTGCCAATTCTAAACCTGCAATCACAGCTTCATACTCCGCTTCATTGTTAGTTACGGAATGACATTTAATAGCTTGCCTAATATTTTCACCGGTAGGTGGTACTAAAACAATTCCTAATCCTGCACCTTTTACGTTAGATGAGCCATCAGTAAATAAGGTCCATGTTCCTGGATTAGCCCCATTAAGTACTTGTACTTCTTTTTCTGCTTCTAATTGCATCCCTTGGCTAAAGTCAGCGATGAAATCAGCTAATATCTGTGATTTTATTGCTGTTCTAGGTAAGTACATGATTTCATATTCAGTTAGCTCTATGGCCCATTTAGCTAACCTCCCTGACAATTCATGTTTATGCAATATATTACGTAGGGGGTATGCAGTCACTACAACAATGGGATGACATTGAAAGTAAGGTCTTAACTTCCTAGATGCCATGATTAGAGCAAGTGCTAATTTTTCCAATTGTGGATACCGTGTCTCTGCATCTAATAAAGATTTACTAACATAATAGATAGGAGATTGTTTACCCTGCTCTTCTCGTACCAAAACCGCGCTTACCGCAACTTCTGAAACAGCAAGGTAGATGAAAAGTTTCTCCCCAGCCTTGGGTTTTGCTAGCAAAGGTGGATTTGACAAGTATGTTTTCAAATCCCTAAGTGCTTGTTGACACTCCTCATCCCATTCAAAATGATCCTGCTTCTTAAGAGCCGAGAAGAATTTAAAATATTTTTCCGATGATTTAGAAATGAACCTTCCCAAAGCTGTGATTCTTCCTGTTAGTCTTTGAACCTCTTTCTTGTTGGAAAGTATATTTGGAATTTCTTCAATGGCCTTAATCTGTGCAGGATTCACTTCAATACCACGGTTAGAAACAAGAAAACCTAAAAAATTTCTTGATGCCACACCAAATGCACATTTTTCTGGATTCAACTTCATATTATATTTTCGTAAAATTTTAAACGTATCAGATAAGTGCGATATATGATCTTCTGAATGCTGAGTTTTAACTAGCATATCATCTATATATACTTCCATGGTTTTACCTAAATGTTCTTGAAACATTTGGGTGACCAACCTTTGATACGTTGCACCTGCATTCTTAAGACCGAAGGGCAATACCTTGTAACAGTAAGTCCCCCTGTCTGTTATAAAAGAAGTTTTTTCTTCATCACCTGGATCCATTTTGATTTGATTATAGCCTGAATATGCATCTAAAAAACTTAATAGCTCATGCCCTGCAGTAGCATCAATTAACTGATCTATGTGGGGTAAATGAAAGGAATCTTTTGGACAGGCTTTATTAAGGTCTGTGTAATCTACACAGACTCGCCACTTACCGTTCTTCTTAGGAACCACAACAGTATTAGCTAACTAGTTAGGATACTTTACCTCACGAATTGAACCAATTTTTAGCAACTTTTGAACTTCCTCTTGAATCACCTTATTTTTGAAAGTTCCTTGCTTTCTTTTCTTTTGCTTGACGGGAGGATATGATGGATCTTCATTCAACTTATGAGTCATGATTTCCAGTGGTATCCCTGTCATGTCAGAATGGGACCAAGCAAAACAGTCCGCATTAGCTTTTAAAAATTCAATCAATTTACGTTTTACCTCCGAGCTAAGATTAGCTCCTATGTACACTTTTCTCTCGGGCCAATGTATAAATAACACCACGGCCTCTAGCTCTTCTATCATTGTTTTGATGTTCTCGTTCTCCTCCGGTTCTTGAATGGTATCAGGTCTTGAATCCAGATCTGTTTGCTTTTGCTCAGGTGAGGTTGTTTCCGTGTTTCCCCCACCTAAATTCTGTAATTGCTATTTGTCTTCACC
Organism: Nicotiana attenuata; assembly: GCF_001879085.1. Classification (NCBI taxonomy): domain Eukaryota; kingdom Viridiplantae; phylum Streptophyta; class Magnoliopsida; order Solanales; family Solanaceae; genus Nicotiana; species Nicotiana attenuata. The sequence goes on from NC_031999.1 coordinate 46,306,266, forward strand.
TTTAACAGTTGAATCTGCAACGGAATTGATGCTTCTAGATGTTTGTTGATCGCCTCTGATTTGGCATATTCCCCATGGGGATGGGAATTTAATAACTTGATGTAAAGTTGAAGGAACAACTTCCATGTCATGAATCCATGGCCTCCCAAGAATCATATTGTAAGCCATTTCCATATCTACCACTTGAAATTTGGTATCTTTAACGACACCTTCTGCGAATGTGGTAAGTATTGCCTCCCCTTTTGTTACAACACTAGAGTTATCAAGTCCCGACAAAGTATGCGCCTTTGGGATTAATTTATCCTCCGCTTGAATCTCGCGCAATACCTGTATTAAAATAATGTTTGCAAAACTACCTGGATCAACCAAAACTCGTTTCACGTTAGTATCATGTACAAGTAAAGATATTACCAGTGCGTCGTTATGCGGAGTTATGAGTCCCTCGGCGTCTGCGTTGTTGAATATAACATTCTCCTCTTCTAGTACATGTCGAGGCCGCTTCCCATGAGTGATTGTCACTTTTGAAACCTTTTTATATGATACATCATTGATCTCTTCACCTCCACTTATAACGTTGACAGTTCTCTTGGGCGATGGTGGTTTTGGAGGTTCCTGTCTGTTCTTCATGTATGCTTGTTTACCTTTCTTACTGAACAACTCAGTAAGATACCCTTGTTTTAACAAATGATCAACTTCACCTTGTAGAAACCTGCAGTCTGCTGTTTTATGCCCATGATCGTTATGAAATTCGCACCAATGATCAGGGTTTCATCTGTTCGGGTTTGATCGCATTTCCTTTGGCCATCGTACCTTATCTCCCATGCTTCTTAAAACAGCCACGAGTTCAGAGGTGCTTACATTGAAGTTGTAACCACCGAACCTTGCCTTTAGACTTCCATCATCGTCTCGTGACCCGCATGTGTTTCGATCATTCCCGAACCTTGATGAGGAGCCTGATTCCCTGTTTCTAGGTTTGTGATCGTACCTTTGATTATCTTGCCTTGATCGTGAATCCTTTCCCGCAGGTCCCATGTATGGTTCGTACCTATTTTTACCGGATCTCTTTTCATTT
>NC_031999.1:46313845-46462548 GCF_001879085.1 Nicotiana attenuata
AGTTTGACCTCTTGTGCTCCGTCGCCGAGAGTGAGGCTCTTCAGAACGTTCCCGATATCGATTTGATGCACGAAGTGGCCACTATGGGCTTGAGGGTACGTTTCACTTTCCTTTTATGTTCCTTTCATTTTTCTTGCCGGCCTGGCCTTAGCATGTTTTTTCATTTTCCAGACATACCTGGTGGAGATTGAGAGTGCTCGCAGAGCTAATACTCGGGCCAAGATTTTCCTGAGGATGCTGGGGAAATATCGGCGCTATCGCGATAAGTGCCATGAGATGCACGAGCGGCTGAGGGTGAACCCTGATGCTCGATCCCTCGGTGAGGAGCTGGAGAAGAGGGACCGGCAACTGATGGAGGCTATCCGCAGGAGTAGTGTACTCGAGGAGCAACTTCGTGCCAAGGATGAAGAGCTTGAGCTGGGCAAAGGGGTTGCTGCAGAGTGCGAACATCTTCAGGAGAAGTTGAGGTCTATGCAATCAGAGATGGATCAGAACTTTATCAGGGTCGAGGCGATGAGCTCGGAGTGGATGGGGAAGTTGACCGAGTTGGAGAGAAAAGTTGCCGGTTTGGAAAATATCGAGAGTGCTTGGTCATCGGCTTTGGCGAGGGCTGTGGCACTAGAGAACACCATCCGCGTCCTCCAATTCGAGCAGGAATCGGAGAGGGCGATGGCCACGTTGAGGGAAGCGAGGCTTGAGGAGCGCATTGGCAAGATCGACCGAGAGGCATCGACCCTAGGGGACCGGGTCGCTGCTCTTGAGGCCGAAAAGGAGCAACTGTTGGCTCAAGTCGAATCCTCCTCCGCCGCTGCTCCTCGTCATTTGCACGAGCTTTGGGTTCATGCTGAAGCCCAGCGTGACATCTACAAGAGTTTGTGGGAGGTGGGCAAAGTTACTGAGGCCGCATATGATGGAGCGACGGGAGTAGGCACGAGAGGCTCGTGTAAACTGTGGATATGACTCTACAATGCCGGAAGCTGATGAGGGTGCGGGTAATGAGGGAGGATCTCCTAGAGATGGTGCCGTGAGAAAGAATTGCTACCTTTTTTTATTATTGTTTGTTGTTCTTTTCTTGGACTCCGTTGATTTTAGCTGTAGGTAATTTGTGGTTGTTTGCGCAGTAGCTTTGTATGAAGAGGATTTTTCATTGTTACACGCCTTCTGTACTCCTTTTCCTGTTCCGCTCTTCGTAATTTTGATGCAAAGTAGATTTCTGCATGCTGACCTCCCGCTTCTTAGGGGACTTCAAGGTCGCTCGGTTTGAGTAGAGCCTTGATGACGACTTTAGCTGACGGGACGTTGTTTTTCACCTCGTATCGAGGTGCTAATCTATCCACGTCCGAATGGTATCGGATTCTCTTTCTAATAGTGTCCTTAGTCGTAGGGATTTTATTTTCGAGCTTATATCGAAGTATCATCCCGTCGCAAGTCCCAGCTATCTTCGGCGATAGCTTTCGGTCTTAGGGGTATTTTTTCGAATTCTCGTCAAAATGTTGATCTGTCGTTGTTCGATCGAGGTTGAACTCTTCTTTTTGACGGAGGCCCTTGGTCTTAAGGTTATCTCGATCTTTCATCAAAATATTAACCCGTCGTTATTCGATCGAGGTCGAACTCGTCCTTTTTGGTGGAGCCCTTGGCCTTAAGGGTGTTATTTCGATCTTTCCGTCGAAATATTAACCCGTCGTTGTTCGATCGAGGTCGAACTCTTCTTTTTGGCGGAGGCCCTTGGCCTTAAGGGCGTTATTTCGTCGAAATATTAACCCGTCATTGTTCGATCGAGGTTGAACTCTTTTTTTTGGCGGAGGCCCTTGGCCTTGAGGGTGTTATTTCGATCTTTCGTCGAAATATTAACCCGTCATTGTTCGATCGAAGTCGAACTCGTATCTTCGTCGATGGCCTTAGCCATTGGGATGTTACTTTCGAGCTGGCGTCGAAGTAGTATCTCGTCGAAGGGTGGCGCTCTATTTTGTTTGTTGGAGTATCGTTGATACTAGTTTCATTCATACATTGGAGATTTGTTGGAGTATCGTGGATGCTAGTTTCATTCATACATTGGATATTTTGATTATATTCTTGTAGGAAACACGTGTTGACTTTGTACATACAATGGAGATTTGGCTATCTATACCCAGTCCCTTCATTACTCGGCCTGGAGATCATGTCGATGGGCGGGGTGATGAAAAACACTTCGGGCTTCGAGACGTCTCCCTTGCCGCCTCATTAAAAACCTCACCAAGAAAACCCGATCGGGACAAACCCGGATGAGGGAAAAAGAGTACGACTTAGGAGGCGCCTCTTTTCAGAAGTGAAAGTATTTGAGATGGGCAACATTTTTCAAAGAACTCGGTTGTTTTATTTCCGACGAACTGAGGTCCGTTTTCACAACTGATCTCTTTGGGAATGCCGAAGCTGCATATTATGTTTTTTCATATGAACGCGATAACTTCTTGCTCACGTATTTGAGTGTATGCACCTGCTTCTACCCACTTAGAAAGATAGTCAGTTAAAAACCAAAAGGGAGCGTACCTTACCTCGCCCTGTTGGAAGGGGTCCGACAATATCCATCCCCCCACTTTATGAATGGCCATGGCAAAGTGACGGAGTGCAGCAGTTCTCCCGCTTGGTGTATCATAGGGGCGTATTTTTGACACTGTTCATATTTCCTGACGTAGTCTACGACTTCTTTTTTCATGGTGGGCCAGTAGTATCCCGTACGAATGAGGCATCTGACGAGGGCGCGGTTTCCTGTGTGAGCACCATAGTGCCCCTCGTGTGCTTCTTCTAGTACCCGCCTTGTTTGATTTGGTCCGAGGCATTTGGCCAGGGGGCCCCCGAACGTCCTTTTGTAAAGGTCGTTATCCACAAGGCTGTACCTGGCCGCCTGTATTCGGAGCTTTTTGGCTTCTTTCTTATCTTGTGGGAGCGTTCCTTCCAGTAAATAAGTTACGAGACGATTGCGCCAGTCTCATGTCAGGTTTATAGAATGTACCTCGACCTGTTCTATCGAGGAATGGAGGAGGATGACCACGTTTTCTTTGTTGATATTTCTGGTGGCTGCCGCTAATTTGGCGAGGCCGTCTGGTCGAGGCGGCATTCATCGAATTATGGTAGTAGTTTGCGAATTTCTGATTGGTACTTTTGTAGTCTCGGTTCTTTGATTTGGAAAGTCCTAGTGACTTGATTCACCACGAGTTGAAAGTCGCAATGGAGGACGAGTCGTCGAGTGTCATGTTTAAGGGCTAATTTCAACCCTGCAACCACAGCTTCATACTTGGCCTCGCTGTTAGTCATCTCGAGGTACCGTGTGGATTGGCGAATCACTCTGCCCGTAGGGACTTTGAGGACGAGTCCTAGTCTGTTTAATTTTGCTTGCATTGGTGAGAGTGATACTGGAGGGCAGGAAACGCTGTTGCTTAGCTCGCACTCGTTTCATACACATATTGGAGTGTTCCCGTCTAACCTTTTCGTTCTCCGGTTTTGAGATGTCATTGGCGGGTGGGACGATGAATTATGCTTTGACCTAGGGGGGGTTCCTCCTCGTCGGCCTGATGTTTAAGTCCCAGGAAGGCTTTCTTGGGATATCTTTTTGGTGAGGGAGAGGAAGTATCGTTCGAAGGGTATTACTTCCGAGGCGTCGGGTTTGTCTGGTGGACGATATTTCAGTGGTTCCGTAATAATTTCCTATTCTTCAGTTGGGATGTTTCCTTGCTTTCTCGCCCGTGCTGCGCTTACGTTCTTGTTTGGGCAATCAGCAGAAGGTGGGTTAGGATGATATCCTCCTTATCCCGATCTGATGAGTTGGTGAAGGAAGGTGGATTGGTGGCGTTACTTGCTCTGCTTGGCGCTCTGATAGTTAACGATGATGGTGTTTTCTGAGCTTGGTAACCGTATTCGGTTTTCTTTCCCTTCCTTTTTGTGCCTTGATTCAGTGCGGGCCAGGCTTGTTTTGACTAGTTCATGGGCTGCCCAGCGTGCGGGGATAATGTTGGTTGCAACTTTTGTTTGTATATAGCATCACGATCTAGGCTGGCGTGTGAGATTCACTTACCGTTCCTCTCGGTGGGTGATCGTGTTTCCGATTTTTGATCTAGAGGAGACTAGGAGGTTTTCACTAAGAAATCCCCACAGCCAAATTGTTTGACTCAAAAGATATTGGAACCTTTTTGTGCAAATCAATCAAAGAGAATGAAGAGGTAAATCTTAGTCAAGGCCAATAACCTCCAGATCTACAAGCGAATCAGAAAATAATGCATAAAATGAAGTAGGGATGACCAATCTCATTGATATTTTTCATTTCTTCATTCATTAATCGATGAAGATCATTGTTTTCCGTCTTCCATGGGAAGGCTCCTTTTTCTAAGAAGATTACAGAGGAGAGATAAGAGAGAGAAAAAGCCCCCCCCTCCATTGAGAGACTTCTCCCCTATATATAGTTATGGAATCCTCACTACGGGTCAATACAAATTTGCACAACGTCCGCTTTCGTCATTTTCTGAGTGTCGTTCTTTGTCAAGGCGGGCATTATGAACACGGGGTTTTGGAGCGAACCATGTCGTCTTTCACTATCTCGTCGCTTGGACGAGATCTTGGTCAGGTCGACTGCAGCGATCAGATTTTGACCAATACATGTATAATGTTAGTAATCTATGTTCGAAACCAGACAATCAAAGGAGTAAAGAAATGTTAGTTCAATAAAAACAAAATATAAAATAATTTTCGAGCCCACAAGTTGCTTGTGTGTCCTTAAGAAATTTAATCTCCTCACTGTTGCCCAAGGTTATGGATTACTTCCTCCCAGGATAGAACGGAAAAACTATACTATAATACTGGCAATCGAAATTACAGAACTTCAGCGAATTGAACTCGCCAAACGAAGTAAATCACACTTGACTCTTATTTTAATTTGAAAAAATAAAGCAACAATGTAGAAAAAAGAGGAGAAGTTTTTGGATTTTTCATGTATGATAAATGAGGTCAAACCTCTAAATTTATAGACAATGAAAGGGTGAGATGAAGATGTGCAATCCAAGGGGTGCCTCTTCCATTTTCCATTCACACCCTTTAAAGAAAAACCCAACATATAATATTAATATTAGCTTTTGCTTCAACAAGCGTCCAAAGCGTGACTCAGACAAAGAAACCAAAAATCAATAATGTTATTTTGTGGCTTGAATTATTTCCTTCTATTTTTAGGAAACCCATAATCCCTATAGGTTTAGGAAAACCCATTGTCCTAATAGATTTTGGGAAAGGAAAACCTATAGTTCTTGTCAAATTGGGAAACCTTTCTCTTATATGTTTGAGACCTTTTGGGATCTATATATAGGGGTTGTAGTTGGGGATCCTAGAGATTGTACTGTGCTTTTCTTCTCATTCATAGTGAAAAACTCTCTCTACTTTTACCCCAAGGATTAGGCTTAGCCGAACCTCGTTAAATCCTTGTGTCGATTTTTCTTCTCTATTTGCTTTGTGTGTGATTGTGTGCTAGTTAACCCACGATATTCCAATAAAAATAAAAGGTTAGATAGTTGGGTCGTAAAATAAAACAAATATATAAAAATATGGACAAAGCGTGATACTTCACAGCGCAAACCGTAGAGTTGGTGGGCAATTGTGGGATAATTAAGTAATGATTAGGTTTGCCACTAAACTAAAGTTAAACCTCGATTCCTAGCTTTATGGTGAAAATTAATCGAGGTTTGCCACTAAACTAAAGTTAAACCTCGATTAATTTTCACCATTTAGATGACAGTCAATAGCCAAAGGAACAAAGAGGATGGAAAATAAATAAAGCTAGGAAAAACATTTTCAGTTGTTTTAAAATATTTGCCGTTTTTCATTTTGCGATAATCAAATCAAGTGAACTAACGAACACCCTAAAATATACTCTTTTAAAATTTGACATAAGAAAAGTACAACTTGATTTTCTTGTAGTTTTTGAATATTTAACCTTTAAATAAAAATAATTAGTTTAGTTCAATTTAGCTTTAAAATTTAATTAAATTGACCATCGATAAATATACCAAAGAATTTGCAATGTATGAAGTATTAATTGACCGCGTTGAAGTTTCCTTTTTTGCTTAGTGAGAAGAAAATAGTCACTGGAAGGTAATGATGCAGGGAGAGGCTTCCTCTTTAATAAGATGTTACGCGAAGCAAATTTGAATTAGTCAGAATTTTAAAGTAAATATTAAATACCGGATGAAAAATAAAGAAAAAAGATCTAAAGTCTTCTCTCATGATAGTCTTGTCTTGTATTGTGATCAGGCATCATCTTATTTGGTTCCGCTAAACTATAATTAAAAAAAAAAATTAATTTACATTTAGATAATATTAGGTTGCAGTGGAAAATAAAAAGAGTTTCTGAAGTAGAAATTTTGAAAATAATAATAATTTTTTTTCAGTACAAAAGTAGAGTTTTTCATACAAAAGAAAAGAAAACCTTTTAGATATGTAAATAAAGTAAAGATTTGATTTACTTAGCAACTTTACATCTCAAAAAGCTAGTAGAATAGATTTTGAATACAGCAAAGAGCCAAATATATGTACTATGAGAAAAGGTTAAACATAACCTTCATTATACTTTGGGTCCAAATATACCCCTGCCTTAATACTATTGTTTTAAATATACTCCTCTTCTGTTAAGTTTGTCCAAGGTGGACATCCAATCCTACGTGGTACTGATATTTGATGAGGTGGATGCCACATGTCATACCACCTCAATGCCCCTAATCCATATATAAAAGACTAAAATTTGAAATACAATATTTTTTATGGTAGCGATAACAGTGGCAATTGTAGCAAGTGATAAGGATCCTAGTGACAATTAAGTGAGCATCATGAGTTCTTTTAGGAGTATAGTATCCTTTTTTGTTTTTTCTTTCCTATTTATTGAGATAGACAAAAATCCCGAAAATATGCTTTCTCATGCGGGAATAATTCTTTCCATCCAATCGTGCTTTCTATTAAGTGATCCCATATTCTTCAATAGATGACTTCCCAAACTCAATTATTTTGTGCCTTGCATGGCTTAGCTACTTTAATCGTCGATTCCTCTAGCAAAAGGAGGTTAAAAAAGATAAAAAGCAGTCACGTGATAAAATCACATTTTAACTTAGCTTTATGTTTGCAATTTCACTCACTATTCATTTTAGTTTCCTACTCCAGAAAACGGCAATAAAAGGAACTGCAAACAGTACTGCTCTTCTTTTGGTAAAGTGCAAATTAAGTTATTAACCAGATATTCTCGTCAAAGATAATCTCTTTAATTTAGCAGATTTCTTTACCTTATTATATACTATAAAAAGATAGAATTGAATGAAAAAGGAAAACAAAAGCAGTACTAGATTTAATATTGTTTGCTCAAAAGTTATCATATATCTTATGATTATAAAACAACATAATTAAATCACGGGAAAATCATAGCAAAACGTAATAATCTATTGGACCAAATGAAGGAAACGAAAATAAGTACTCGGAGAAACATTAAAATCCTTTATTGATAATGTGGATTTAGCCTGCCTCTCCATGGAGAGGTTCAGAGCCTTACAATGGTGTTCTACTCTCTCATAATATAGGTATCATTGTGTTTTTTCTCTTCTTTCTGGATAGTGACCAAGAAGAAGTCCCCTTTCTAGGGTTTCCTCTCTTAGTATTTATAGCTGTGAGCTTCGTGAGCTGGCAATAAGTGGCCGTGACCACGTTGGGGTTTCGCCTTCATGATGACGGACGGGCCGTGACCTTGTTGATCGAATTAGATAAGGGTTGAATATCGTTAATTCTGAGTGGTCGTACCACTAATTAATCACAAATTAGCTTAAGACGGGATTAACTTCGTTAATTATCGTGGGGTCGGATTCTGACCCATACAAATATTAATTCGGTACATATACATTTGTATCCTGTTCTTTTCCATAAGGGGCCAAAGGAAGGCGTAGCCCGTATTGTTAGGCGAACTTTGAATAGAAGAATAATGAAGGGGCCAAAGGCCATGTCTCTATCTCATACTGTAGCCATCGTGATAATAGCTAAGGAAAAGTACTTGATACAATTAATAATGACGAATTCTATCATACTCATTGTGAAAAAGAAAGATTATCGTACTCACAGTAATTACACAAAAATTATTAGCAATAAGTGCAATAATTTGTATTTATAGCGTGAGGACATAAAAATTGCTAATTACGCAGGCGTATATCATGTCATTAACATAAACTATGAAGTTAGAAAGTAAATTTTAAAGGTACTCTCTAAAAGAATAATTACAGACAGAATCTAAAACATTTATTTTAGGGCACAAAGTTGTATTTTCTGTTAATCTCAAAATTTTAAGTTTAATTATGATGTTGATATTGAAAGGAGGTTAAGGCCTCATTTTTGTTTGAAAATTTTACATGCTATAGCTAAATAATGCATCCTATTTATTATAACGCAAAACACTTTAAAAATATTATTATTTATAGTCACTTTTTATACTTTATAGCAAAGTACAAATATATACAACCGATCCCTCAAACTTTTCCCTCAATCCTCTCTTTATTCTCCCTCAACTCTCTCTCCTTTTTTCCCTCTCTCTTCGCTCTCGGCAAGGCCGCCGTCCAGCCAGTCATCTTCTCCGGTCGAGCTCTACCAAAGCCCAACCAAACATCCGCCTGTCTCTCTCTCTCTCTCTCTCTCTCTCTCTCCTCTCTCTCTCTCTCTCTCTCTCTCTCTCTCTCTCCCTTCTCTCATCTCCACCATCAGATCCAACCGCCTCTCTGATCTCTCTCTCTCTCTCTCTCTCCTTCTCTCTCTCTCCACCTTCAAATGCAGATATGAAAATCACGAAGTCGTGATGGTTCCATTACTGGCGGCGAAAACAATTGAGGAGGAAGATATGATGCATCACTAGATCTGGATCTAATGGAGATGTCGGAATCCATGGCTTCTCCTCCTTCTTTGTATCTCACATCTGAGTGTATTCGTCTGTCCGGATTTAGGTAGATACAATGTGATAGTGTATTCTCAGATTTGATCAAATCTTTGTTCGTCTCCATTTTTAGTTTTAATACAATATATACAGTATTTTTCTTGGCCGAAAGATGCCATCTCCGCTGAACTTTCCTTTCTTGTTTTCTATTGATTCATATATAATGATACAAATACATTATATTATGTACAAACACACTCGAATGAGTGTATTATGTATTTTCAAATGCAAAAATAGTTTATTTTGTTATATTTTTGCCTATATTTATGTACTTTGAAGGTTATTTTTTGTAGCAGATCTATGTATTTTTTGAATTTTTGTTGTTCGAATACATCTGAATTAAATACAATGAATTAAATATAGTGTAAAAGCAGCTACAAATGAATATAGTGAACTGAATACAACCGAATATTATTGTTTTTGTGATTTTTTGCTATTTGAATACAGTCGAATTGAATACAATGTAAATTAGTTAATAATGAATATAGCCAGATTGAATACAATGTATACAGCCGAATTGAATAGAGTGGTATACACCCTATTTTTTATTTTTTGTTATTTGAATACAACTGAATTCAATACAGCGAAATTGAATACAATGTAAAATATATAAAAACAAATACATTCGAATTGAATACAGTGTATACAACCGAATTGAATACAACGACATACACAAAAAAAACTTTTGTTTCCAAATGAAGGAGTAAACAAATTTTAATTTGTGATAAATTTATGTATAAATAAAAAAATATTAAATATTATTTATAACTTGGCATTTAAATTATAAATTTATATTTAAAATAAACATATTTGATTATTATAAATTGGTAACTAATATATAATAATTAGTATCTTGACTATTTTCCAAGTAAATAATTAGTATGAGGTTATACGGTACTTTCTGGGTGAAGAACTTGATGCTGGTGTTGGAGTCCACGAAGTAGTGCACCGACCCGATGAGACAGAGGCCTACTTGAAGATGAAGCCTCCTTAATCTGGATCAAATATTTTTTATTTAATTCATTATCCGACCCGGATGTCTTAAATATACAAATAAAATTTCTAATTATTTTGTATAGTTTTATTAATAAAAATTATTTTTTCTTTCTGCCCATGCTCTCTATTCTCACTTTATACATAAATTGAGGTTTAGGGCTTTCTTCACATATTTCTCTCGAGTTCACGCGGAATTCGATTGTTTTCATGCTATCAGATCCCAACATTAAAAATCTCGGAGCACTTTGCGTCGATCGATAGTGACAGTATATTCTGGTGAAATTTCTCACCGGAGATCGCTAATTTTCTTACGCCATAATTTCGTTATTTATAATTGATTTTATTGTGAGAATTGTACTTCTTCTGCTTAGCTCATTGCTTTTGTGTAATCCAAGTCCTAATTTTGCCTGAGTAATTTTCTATCAATGGCTCCTATTGGTGATTCTACAATTACTTCTGCTTCAACTTCAAATACTTCTTCTTCTGTTGGACTGTCACATCCTTTGTACCTTTATACTTCTGACTCGCCTGGTACGATTTCGGTCACGAAGACTTTTAGTGGCACGGGTTATGGGGGTTGGAGACGAAGCATATCAATTGGGCTATAATGTAAGAACAAATTGAGGATAATTAATGGATCAATCCCTAAACCTAGTGGGAACTCTATTTTGTTTGAGCCATGGGTTCGTTGCAATAACATGGCAACTGCATGGATACTCAATAGTTTAGATACTGAGATTAGGGAGAGCGTGATGTATAAAGAGTCTGCCCAAATACTCTGGAAAGAAATTGAACAACGTTATGAAAGGCCAATGGGACTAAGGTGCTTCAAATCAGGAAGATCTAGTGTCCATTTCTTAGGGTCTTCTAATATTGCTTCGTACATTAAATATCTCTAGGGTGTGCTGGCTTACTCCATATCATATCGAGATTGTATGTGTGGATGTAAAGAAGCTTTCAAGATGCTGGAAGAAGAGCAGAAAGTTCATCAATTCTTAATAGGGTTAAATAAAACCTACACCGGGGTCAGGAGAAACATTCTGCTCATGAAGCCTTTACCTGATAATGATAGTGTTTATACAATGTTAATTGAAGATGAGAGCCAAGCTGATGTCCAACCTTTCCATTCCACTTTCTGTCCAGAGTCTGCTTCCTTTGCCACTAATGTTCAGAAGCCTATCAATTTAAGGGTACAATTTGATACTGCTAGGGTTTAAAGGCCTTTTACTCCAAGAATAAATTTTGATCCTGCTAAAAAGGGGAACTCTGATATGGTGTGCAGATATTGTAAGAAATCTGGTCATCTGATTGAAAGTTGTTATTAGTTACATGGATACCCTCCTAGTTTTAGCTCCAAATACAAAAGAACAACTATTTTTGTCCAAGTCTCAAATTCACCTGATATGGGAGCTGCTGATAACTCTATTTCTGAGAGCTCCAAGGTCATTCCACTCGATATAGGTGGTAGTATTCTGACCAAGGAGCAATACGATCAGCTGCTTTCTTTGCTTCAACAGTCAAAGATGTTTTCTGCTTCCTATGAAACTGTATCTAGTTCAACTAATTTTGTAAGTCTGATAGGTATTGTTGCTTTCAGTAGTTGTGATTCTTATGCTTGCAATTTTTCTAAAGTAGAGGATGAATTTTGGATCATATACTTTGGTGATACTTGAGCCGAGGGTCTATCGGAAACAACCTCTCTGCCCTATCAGGGCAGGGGTATGGTCTGCGTACACATTACCCTTCCCAGATCCCACTATGTGGGATTTTACTGGGTAGTAGTAGTAGTTGTTATTGTTGTATACTTTGGTGATACTAATTATATGACCCATCACCAATCTTTACTGACTGACATTAAACCCTCGCCTTACCCTACCTTGTCACTCTTCCAAATGGCTGTAAAGTTAAGGTTCATTGTATTGGTTCCCTTTCTATTTCTTCAACTATTTCTCTTTCTAATGTTTTTCTTGTTCCCTCCTTTCATTATAATCTCAAATCTTTAAATTAGCTACTTATTCATCTTAAATGTAATGCCTTCTTCACTACCACTGCTTGTGCTTTATTACAGGGCCCTTTTCCGAAGACGCCAGTGGTTATTGGTAGACTTCAGAAGGGTAAGAAGCCAATGGTTCTTGGTATACTTCAGAAGGTTCTATAAATTCTACAACCTAATGATCTTTATAACTGTGATTCTTCTTCTCATTTCTCTGTAAATACCATAACTGCTAGTGTTCATAAAAAGAATAAGAGTAGTTTTGCTTCTTATTCTTTTGTGTGTGTTACTCTTTCTGCTTCTATCTTGTTTGTTGACCATGAATGGTATTTGAGATTTGAGCATACTCCTTTTGCTAATATGAAATATATTTCCTTTGGGTATCTTGGTGGATAGGGAACTTAGAGAGTCTGTGGTTGAGGTTAGACGAGTGAATGATAGATTGATGGTTATTAAGTTGGTGGTTGGAGAGTACACCCTGAACGTCGTTAGCGCCTATGCGCCGCATGCGGTCCTAGATGAGGAGGTAAAACAACGCTTTTGGGAGGGGTTAGATGAGATTGTGCGCCAAGTTCCGCCTGCTGAGAAGCTATTCATAGGAGGGGATTTCAATGGTCATATTGGGGCGACCGCGGGTGGTTATGGCGAGGTGCATGGAGGCTTTGGTTTTGGGGAGAGGAACGGAGGAGGTACCTCGCTGTTGGACTTCGCTAAGGCTTTTGGGTTGGTGATTGCGAACTCTAGCTTTCCGAAGAGGAAAGAGCATTTGGTTACTTTTCAAAATGCGGTAGTGAAGACTCAGATTGACTATCTCCTCCTCAGGAGGTGTGATAGCGGGTTGTGCAAGGACTGCAAGGTAGGGGTGTTCATAAAAACCCGAAAAATCGAACCAAACCGAAAATCAAACCAAACCGACCAAAAAAACTGATACTTTTTGGTTTGGTTTGGTTTTGGTTTTGAATTTTAAAAACCGATCAAATTTGGTTTGGGTTTGGTTTTAATCAGAAAAAAACCGAACCAAACCGACTATAGGAGTAGCTATTTTAAATTTATTATTACACCTATATATATGTATATTTTTATACAAAGTTTCAAATTTTTTATGGTAAATGTTAATAGTTTGCACTTTTAGTATAGTTGTTTACCTTTACATTCTAGTTTGATTGGTAGTTTTCTTTTGTTAAGTGTAAGAATCCATTTCGCGTTAAAAATAATATATTTTTAGTTGAGTACTTAAATTATTCATCACTATTTGATTCAATTATCATCAATATATCTTGGTAAATAATAGATTTCTCAAAGGGCAATTGATTTGATAGTGTTACATTGAAAATGTCGTCGCCGAAATATGTGTTTGGTTGTGTATGTCTTATATTTAAGAAAAAAACCGACAAATAACCGAAAAAACCAAAAAACCGACAAAATCCGACATAAATCGAATCGAGAAAAAACCGACTTAATTGGTTTGGTTTGGTTCTAATATTTGAATAACCGACTTACTTGGTTTGATTTCTTTTTAGGGAAAAACCGATCCAAACCGAACCATGAACACCCCTACTGCAAGGTGATTCCGAGTGAGACACTCACAACGCAGCATAGACTCTTGGTGCTAGATGTTGGTATTAGGTTAAAGAGAAGAAAAAGGTCTGCTCGGGGTAAACCAATAATCAGGTAGGGAGCCTTGACTAAGGATAAAGCCCAAGAGTTGGAGTGCCGGTTGTCGGCTATGGGAGCTTGGAGGAGCAGTGGGGACGCGAACACTATGTGGTCAGCGACAACAGACTGTATAAGGGAGTCTGCGAGAGAGGTGTTAGGGGTCTCGACTGGTGTCTCAGGTGGGCACAAAGGAGACTGGTGGTGGAATGAAGTGGTCCAAGGTAAAATGGAAGCGAAGAAGGCGGCATACCTGAAGTTAGTAGGGAGCATAGGTGAGGGGGAGAGGCGGGCGTGCATGGAGAGATATAGGAAGGAAGCTAAATTGTCGGTCACAGAGGCTAAGACTGCGGCTTATGGTCGTATGTACGAGGAACTAGGGGAAAAAGGCAGGGAGAAGAAATTATTCCGGCTGGCCAAATTGAGAGAGAGGAAGGCTTGAGATTTGGACCAAGTGAGATGAATTAAGGACGAAGATGGTAGAGTACTGGTGGAAGATGCCCAAATTAAGAGGAGATGACAAACTTACTTTCATAAACTTCTGAATGAAAAAAGGGATCGTGATATTGTGCTAGGCAAATTGGAGCATTCCGAGAGTCACCGTGACTTCGGGCGCTGCAGGCATATCGAGGTCGAGGAGGTCGTGAGGGCTATGCGTAAGATGAGTAGGGGCAGAGCGACCGGGCCAGACGAGATTCCAGTGGAATTTTGGAAATGTGTAGGGAGAGCAGGTGTGGAGTGGTTGACTGGGTTGTTTGATGTTATTTTTAAGGCGAAAAGGATGCCAGATGAGTGGAGGTGGAGTACGGTGGTTCCACTGTATAAGAACAAAGGTGATATCCAGAGTTGCAACAATTATAGGGGTATCAAACTATTGAGTCATACCATGAAAGTATGGGAGAGGGTGGTTGAAGCGAGGGTGAGGATGACAGTGTCTGTATCCGATAACTAGTTCCGGTTTATGTTGGGTCGTTCCACCATATAAGCTATACACCTTGTTAGGAGGTTGGTGGAACTGTATAGAGAGAGAAAGAAGGATCTGCACATGGTGTTTATTGACCTGGAGAAAGCGTATGGCAAGGTTCCTAGAGAAGTTCTCTGGAGATGCTTGGAGGCAAAAGGTGTGTCGGTTCCTTATATTATGGCAATTAAGGACATGTATGATGGGGCTAAGACTCGGGTTAGGATAGTAGGAGGCGACTCTAAGCATTTTTCGGTTGAGATAGGGTTACACCAAGGCTCTGCGCTCAGGCCGTTCTTATTCGCCCTGGTGTTGGATGCGATAACAAACCATATTCAAGGTGATGTGCCGTGGTGCATGCTATTCGCCGATGACATAGTTCTGATTAATGAGTCATGATCCGGTGTTAATGAGAGATTGGAAGTTTGGAGACAGACGCTTGAGTCTAAGGGTTTCAAGCTAAGCAGAACGAAGACGAAATACCTCGAGTGTAAGTTCAGCGCCGAGCCGGGGGAAGTGGACGTGGATGTGAGGCTTGAGGCACAGGTTATCCCAAGTAGAGGCAGCTTCAAGTACCTTGGTTCGGTTATCCATGGGGGAGGGGAGATCGACGAGGATGTCACACACCGTATTGGGTTAGGATGGATGAAGTGGAGGTTAGCATCTGGAGTCTTGTGCGACAAGAGAGTGCCAACGATACTCAAAGGTAAGCTCTATAAAGCGGTGGTTAGACCGGCCATGATGTATGGGGCTGAGTGTTGGCCTGTTAAGAACTCACATATCCAAAAGAAGAAAGTAGTATAAATGAGGATGTTGAGGTGGATGTGCGGGCACACTAGGATGGATAAGATTAGGAATGATAATATTCGGGAGAAGGTGCACGTGGCTCCCATTGATGAGAATATGCGGGAAGCGAGGCTCAGATGGTTCGGGCATGTACAGAGGAGAAGCCCGGATGCTCCTGTAAGGAGGTGTGAGCGGCTGATTGTGGAAGGCACAAGAAGAGGTAGAGGGCGGCTTAAGAAGTATTGGGAGAGGCGATCAGGCAGGATATGGCGAGGCTTCAGGTTTCTGAGGACAGGATACTTGATAGGAAGTTGTGGAGGTCGAGTATTACGATTGTAGGCTAGGAGGTAGTTGAGTCTTGGGTTACTTTGTGTCTTTGTGAGCCTAGTCCAGTAGGGTTTTGTCTAAGATAGCTAGGGGTAATGTCGTTTCTTACTATTTTCTATTTTCGACGCAGGTTCCACTTACTAGCCATCGTTTTTGCTTTGCATTTTTCTTCTGCATTTTATGTTCCTATTTTTCCTATGATCTTCGTGATGAATCTAATATTCTATCCTTTTGTCTTTTTATTATCTTGAGCCGAGGGTCTTTCGGAAACAGCCTCTCTACCCCTTCGGGATAGGGGTAAGGTCTGCATACACACTACCCTCCCCAGACCCCACTTGTGGGATTCTACTGGGTTGTTGTTGTTGTTGTTGTTGTTGTTGTTGTTGTTGTTTCTAATAAATTGCCTAAGAAACAATCTTTCATTTGCTCTATTTGTCCCATGGCTAGGAAGCAAAGATTACCCTTTCCTGAAAGTTCTATTGATTCTACTGCTCCTTTCCAACTAATTCATGTAGATTTATGGGGATCTTACCACACTCAAATACATAGTAGTTTCAAGTACTTTATGACTATTGTTGATGACTTTACCAGGGCCACTTGGACTCAGTACTCTCATCTAAAGCCAACTTTTGTTGTTTTGAAGTCGTTTATTATTATGATTAACACCTAATTTACTCTTCCTGCTAAAATTGTAAGGTCAGATAATGCCTTTGACTTGGGAGGCAGTTCTGAGGCTGTAACCTTCTTCTCTAATCAAGGTATTCTTCACCAGACCTTCGTCCGCACATACCACAACGTAGTGGAGAGAAAACATAAACACCTTCTTGAAACTGCTAGGCACTCATTTTCTAATCCAAATTACCTCTCAAATATTGGGATGCGTGTGTCTTGACTGCTACTTACCTCATACATAGGTTTCCTTCTCCCTTGCTTCAAAATAAGTCACCTTTTGAGTTGTTGTATGGTCACTCTCCTCCCTTTACCCACTTGAAGACTTTTGGCTGCTAATGTTTTGCTGTTGAACCTAAATCTTAAATTTAAATCCAGTATAATTCCATCCGATTTCATTGGATATAGTTCTGGTAAGAAAGCTTACAAGTTGCTCAACTTATCCACTTGAGCTATTTTTCATTCCAGGGATGTTGTGTTCCATGAACATATATTTCCTTATTTTGATGCTTCTTCTTCTGGTTACTTATTTCATCCAGTACCTCATTCCCCTGTCCCTGTAAATATTACTATGTCTACATCTTCTTACCCTTTTTCTGTTCTCACTCCTGATACTCTATCCTCTGCTTTTGATCCTCCTTGGAGAGCCCCAATTAGGAGATCTGGATAATCATCCTTGCTAATCCTCCTCTTAGGAGATCTGGTAGGCCCTCCAAGAACCCTACTTATCTTAGTGATTATGTATGTACCTTTGTCTCATGTTCCAAGGTTTTTCCCTCTTATAATACAAATTGCTTGTTAGAGCCCCAATTCTATCATCAAGTTGTGTCTAATCTTGCTCGGCAAAAGACCATGATGAAAGAGTTTCAAGCTTTAGAAGCAAATAACATAAGGACTATCATGCCTATTCCTTCAGGGAAGAAAGCTATATCTTGTAAATGAGTTTACAAGATTAAACAGAAGCCAGATGGCTTTATTGAGAGATATAAGGCTAGGTTAATAATTGTAGGTGACAGTCAACATGAAGAGGTGAACTTTACTGGAACTTTCTCACTTGTAGTCAAACTGACCACTATTGGATGTCTACTGTCCATAACAACTAAGTGACATTAGATAATTTTTCAATTTGATGTTAATAATGCATTTTTGCATGGGGATTTAGAAGAAGAGGTGTATCTAAAAATACAACCTGGTTTGACTGTTCAATATTCTATTTCTACCACTTCTTTAGCCTGTATAATTAATAAATCTCTTCATAGTCTTAGACAGACCTCCAGATAATGGTAATCGAAGTTGTTTTCAAATCTTTTTTTAAAGGTTTTCAACCTAGTGTAAATGACTATTCCTTGTTTAGAAAGTTGCATGGTAGTTGCCTGACTATAGTAGTAGTTTACATTTATGATATATTGGTGACTGGAGATGATTTATCAAAAATTGCTAATCTAAAAACGTTTTTAGATGATCAGTTTAAAATAAAAAATCTTGATGAAATTAATTTTTTTCTTGGGCTTGAGGTTATGAAGCAGACAAATGGGTTCCTAGTTAATCAAACAAGTTTCTTATGGATCTTTTTTTTTTCTGAATTTCGCTGTTCTACTGTTACTCGTATAGTATCTCCCCTAGATCCTCGTGTTAGGTTGTCAACTAATGTTGGAGATTTGTTGACTGATCCCACTATGTATAGAAGATTGGTAGGAAAGTTAAATTTCTTACAGCACACTAGACTGATATATCATTACTATTCAATATTTGGGTCAATATATGTGTGCCCCACGAATGCCTCATTTAGATGTTGATTACCGTGTGTTGAGATACTTGGCTGGTACCCCTTCACTTGGTCTGTTATTGTGTAACTCTCCAGGCTTTGCTCTCAATGACAATTGTGATTTTGATTGGGCAAGCTGTGCTGATTCTAGAATATTTGTTCCTTATTATGTTTCTTGGTAGTTATTCCATTTCCTGGAAGTCTAAGAAACAACCAACTATTACTCTTTCCTCTGTTGAGGCCGAGTACATGGCACTAAGATTGCTGGTTGCTGACGTCTCTTGGGTTCTCAGACTTTTGGCTGAACTTGGTGTGGCAGGTCTTTTAACTATTGATATTTTCTATGACATCCAATCTGCCATACACATTGCCGAGAATTCTGTCTTCCATAAGGGAACTAAGCATATTAAGTAATTGCAATTTTGTTCGAGATACTTTGAAGGCTGAGATCATTGCTTCGCGTTCCATTTCCACCACTTCTCAACTTACTGACATTCTTATTAATTCTTTTTTGGGGTAACAATCAGCAGGTCGTTATCTCTAAGCTTGGAATGGATTCCCCTTCCAGAGGGGAGGGGGGAGGGAGGTGTTGGAGTCCATGAAGTAGTGCACCTGCCCAATGAGACAGGGGCCCACTTAAATATTTAAACCATTACCCGACCCGAATATTGTAAATGTAAAATAAACTTTCTCATTTTTTTTGTACAGTTTTCTGATTAATGAAAATTATTTTTTCTTTCCACTCATGCTCTCTATTTTATTTTCATACCTAAATTGAGGTTTAGGACTTTCTTCACACATTTCTCTTGAATTCATGCTGAATTACTGATTTCAGCTGGTGAGTGGTGGGTTTTAACTACGACGATGTTTACATGGTGGCTAACTGTTGATCGGAGGTGGTGAAAATGAAGTAGTGAGTTGTGAAGGTAAATTAGTTAAGGGACGGTAGAATTGGGTAACATGGTGGATGACTATGTTAATGGTGGAGGAGATATGCAACTGGTGGAATGGCCGGTGGCGGCGTGATTAAAGTGGAAAAAGGAATGTGCAGTGTGAATGAGTGAATTTTTTTGTTTATTTATTTCGCCTGTAAAATTATATCTTTTCGCAATTTTAAGGGTCAAGTTAGACTTTTCACAAAGCAACAAGGCAAATTTAAACCTATTCCCTATATAATATTCGGTCCGTTAGTGTCTAAGAGCAATTTTGAACCTGTATGGGTCTAAATTTGCCTTTAAGAGATTTAACACGAAGTAGTGTTATGATAAGTAATATGGCTGAGGTTGAGACCTAAATAGTGGGGCTCATAGCCGAGTAGCCGGTAGCGGTCGAGGTCAAGCATCAAGAGTAGCAGCAACGGCTAGTTTTACAATAGGATCTTTAGAAGAATATTCCATTGAATATTCTCTGTCCTTGTACTTTTATGGTTGATTGGGGATATATCCCATATAAATAGAAAGAGAGATAAGGTGAAAGGCATGTAATATTCTCTGATAAGAATATTCTATGAAAAACAGACTTTCTCTCTAGATAGAATACAAACATTTACTTTCTAAAGAGATTCGATTATCTATTATTCCACACCTTTTCCATCAGATCCGAGAAGGATTCCTATATTTTAGTATTTGTCTTCCATCCATCACTGTCAGAAGGAGGAATCATCCACCTCATTCAATATTGGGTTAACTATTCTTCTTATTTACTTTCATGCCATTTATTGCTATTTATTCTTGACATTCTCTCTTCATTGATGGTCTTGAAACATTAAATACATGTTGGATTTAATCTGTTCTCAACGCCATACTACGTCACTCGTATTAACCGGTCATAGATCTGAAGTCATTATCGTTAACTAGGTTTAACCCTTCATTATATAAATTTAATTAGTTTAATCAAAGATCTACACTTTTTGGTCAAACAATTTGGCGTCGTCTGTGTTAATTTCCTAGTTAAAATTTTAGTTTCTTCTATATCTATAACTAGCACAAAAAAAACATGCAAAACCCCTACCCTCTTGTGCACACAGATCTAACATGGCAGGTAATAGAGAAGAAAGGATGAAGGTAGTGGCCGATCTCACCACCAACCTCTTAAACACCATCAACGAGGTTTTAGAAACGGAGGGTGAAGATGTAACGCCAGACGCCTCCCTCAGGCGAAGTGGTTCACCCCTCCCTCTTAATAGTATCACAACATCCCACGGTAAAGGGGCTTCCACATTCATAACGGACGAAGCCCCACCTGCAGTGAAAAAACTACTTGAGGCTTGGCTAACGAGCATGCTGACCAGCATTCTCGACATGCCCACCCAAAAAGCAATCGGAGACAATGCGAGGACTCGCGTTGTAATAACAACGGCCGAGCTGCACGACCCTCCCCCTATAATAACAGGTATCACTCACAATGTTAGTAATGCAAGTGACGACACCCTCACAGCCATTCTGAGGAAGATGGAAGAAATGGAAAACGAGAACAAAATGTTGCGAGACCAAATGAAGGAGCATCAGGAAAGGGTAGACAAAATACAGGCTACCCCAAAACTCTGACCAAAAAGAGATGTGGGTCGGTTCGTGGAACAACCTTACAGTGATGAAGCCACCCCGCATGCCATACCCAAAACCTTAAAATGCCGCCCTACCTGAAAATATATGACGGTACAACCGATCCCGAGGATGATGTAACCTACTACGTCACCGCGGTAAAGGTCAACGATCTCGCCAAAGAACAAGTATCTTCCATCCTGTTCAAAAAGTTTGGTGAAACCCTCACCGAGGGAGCATTAACTTGGTGTTCACAGCTGCCTGCGCGCTCTATTTAAACATTCGAAGAGATGGCTGATAAGTTTGTAACGGCCCATGCCGGAGCTAAAAAGGCGGAGGCAGAAGTAAACGACATATTTTCTATCAAACAATCACCTGGAGAGGGACTGAGGGACTTTCTCGCTCGATTCAACCGTGTGAGGATGACCTTACCAAATGTATTAGAAGGCATGGTTGTAGCAGCTTTCCAAAACGGCCTGATCAGAAACGGGTCGAGGGCGACCAGAAAGTTGCTGAGTCGGCTTATGAAATATCCCCCAACCACTTGGGATGAAATACACATTGCCTATTGTGCGAAAGTCCGTGCCGACGAAGACGACCTAAATGGACCAACCCAATGGTTAACCTCGGTACAAGCCGAGTCCAAGAAAGACCGAAGAAACGACGCCAGAAGAGATCTAGCAGCTCCACGACCTAACCGAGAAAGGCATCAACCATATATTAGGGGTGCCATCATGCTCCCCTCCCGTCACGAAGAAAGTCCACCTAGGCAAAGGACAGGGGCTCACCGGAGCGAGAGAGGTATGCCCCCTTTACTATCTACTCATAATTTTTGTGTTTCACCTTCAGAAATAGTCTACGCGTTGGAGAAGCTCGGTCCAAAAGTGAAGTGGCCACAAAAGATGAGGTCCGACCTAAGCACGAGGAAGTCAAATGCGTTCTGCGAATTCCACCAGGAGCGAGGTCATAAAACCGAGGACTGCATCGCTCTAAGACAAGAGGTCGCAAACATGCTTCACCAAGGGCACTTGAAAGAGCTGTTGAGCGACCGAAGAAGGGCCAACTTTGCCCGAGGACATGAAAGACACCAGGGGCCGCCACCCGCACCATCCAGATGATCATCGGAGGTAGCGACGACGCATCGATCAATAGCGTAAAGTTCACCACGACCCACAAACTCAAATGGTCGATCACTGATGAACGGTATGACGAACTCGAAGAAAGTATCATCTTCGATAATTCGGATACCCATGGTTTGGTTTTCCCTTACTATGATGCCCTTGTTATCACTTTATGATTATTAGATACAGATGTAAGACGCATTATGGTGGACGACGGGAGCGGTGTGTGCATTATCCACCCTTGAGTACTTGCACAGATGAAACTCGAGGATAAGGTAGTGCCATGCTGCATCACGTTAACTGGTTTTAACAATGCAGTTGAACGAACATCTGGGGAAATCACACTCCCCGTCCTGGCCAGCGGAAGTCACCCTGGAAACTACGTTCTACATCATGGATCAGGATATGGCATACAATGCCGTAATAGGATGACCCTGGATACACGCCATAAGGGCCATCCCTTCCGCCTATACCAAATTATCAAATTTTCAACCCCTTGGGGAATATTCAGCATACGAGGGGAACAACACACATCTCGAGAATACTACCACATCGCCTTAGACTTTGCGACTACCTACCAAATAAAGGGCAAAGCAAAAAAGGCATAGCAATTAACAGGGTCGAGGTCGAGCTGTGATGAAAAGGAAGACGTCATCAAAGAACCCGAAATGCTGGAAACCGCAGGATCAACTATAGAAGACCTCGACCATGTCCAACTGGACAACAATGACTACAACAAGATAGCCTACATCGGCTGCAAACTTCAGGAACCACCGTCAATTCCTAATTGCTAACGCAAACTTGTTCTCTTTTTTCCATGCAGATATGTTAGGTATCCCAAAAGAGATTGCCACGCACAAATTGAACGTCGACCTGCTTCACCCCCCAGTGAGACAGGTTAGGCAGAAGTTCAATCATTCAATAAACAATGCAGTCCGAGAGGAGGTTGAAAAATTATTACAGAATGGTTCCATCAGGGAATCAAAATACCCTCAATGGGTGGCCAATGTGGTCATGGTGAAGAAGAAGAATAGAAAATGGCGGATTTGTGTAGAATTTACGGATCTAAACAAGGCATACCCCAAAGATTTATTCCCGTTACTCCATATCGACCAGCTTATTGACACAACGGCGGGGCATGAACTGCTGAGCTTCTTAGATGCTTACTCGGGTTACAATCAAATCCTCATGGAAGAGGAAGACCAAGGGAAGACTACCTTCATCACCCACCAAGGAACGTACTGCTACAAAGTTATGCCTTTCGGACTAAAAAATGCAGGGGCGACATACCAACGGTTGGTCACCAAAATGTTCAAAGATCAAATTGGCAAGACCATGGAAGTCTACATAGATGATATGTTGGCCCAGTCCAAAAGGAAAGACGATCACATCGACCACCTGAAAGAAGCCTTCGATATACTCAGGCGATACAGAATGAAACTGAATCCTGAAAAGTGCACATTCGGCATGACCTCAGGAAAATTCCTAGGTTTCCTAGTATCACAACGAGGCATCGAGGTCAACCCCGACCAAATCAAAGCTATAGAGGGGATATCAGAGCACTTAACCAACAAAAAACAGGTTTAGAGACTGACCGGCCGTATAGTCGCCCTGTCGAGATTCATCTTGCGGTCATCTGACAAATGCCACAAGTTTTTTTGGCGTACTCAAGAAAGATAACGGCCTCAAATAGACCTCCGAGTGCATCGAAGCCCTGAAAGAGTTAAAGGCTTACCTATCGTCACCGCCACTACTTTCCAAAGCGGAGCCCGGAGAACACCTCCTCGTCTACCTGGCCGTATCCGAAGTGGCAGTGAGTGCAGTCCTGGTCTGAGAAAATAAAGTTACGCAATCCCCCATCTATTACATTAGAAAAACTTTAGTCGACACCGAAACGAGGTACCCCCACCTCGAAAAATTAGCCTTGGCCTTGGTCCTAGCTTCACGAAAGCTTAGACCCTACTTCTAGTGCCACCCCATCTCGATTGTCATGACTTTTCCCTTAAAGAATTATTTTGCACAAGCCCGAGCCATTGGGCAGATTGGCCAAATGGGCCATAGAATTAAGCGAACATGATATCACATATCAATCGCGGACGACGATAAAGTCGCAAGTACTTGTGGATTTCGTCGTTGACTTCACCGCAAAAATAATGCCCCAAGTCGAAAGAGAAGCCGCCCATGCTTCTCCACAAATACAGGATATATGGATTTTGTACACCGATGGTGCCTCTGATGCATCAGAGTTCGGACTAGGACTCGTACTCGAGGTCCCGACAGGCAAAGTAATTATCCAGTCCATAAGATGTCCGAACATGACTAATAATGAGACCGAGTATGAGGCCGTGATTGCAGGATTAAGGTTGGCACTCAAGTACGGAGCGAGGCGGGTCATCCTATGCTGCGACTCTCAACTCATCGTCAACCAAGTCACAGGGACTTTCCAGATCAAAGACCGAAGGGTTGCAAAAATACCAGACCAAGATTTGCAAGCTGCTGCCTGAATTTGATGAATGTCCCTCGAGCGTAAAATATCAAAGCAGACGGCCTCGCCAAATTAGCGGCGGCCACTAAAAGCATAACCGGAGAAGGAAACATGGTCACCCTCCTCCACTCATCGATTGATCAAATCGAGGTAAGGACTATAAACCTAACTTGGGACTGGTGCAACCGTATTGTTACATACTTGCAGGACGACATGCTCCCAACGATAAAAAAGAAGCCAAGAAGCTTCGAATACAAGCGGCCAGGTACATTATCATCGACAGCGACCAGTGTAAAAGAACGTATGGCGGCCCCCTAGCAAAATGCTTAGGCCCAAATAAAACACGACGCATTATAGAAGAAGACCACGAAGGCCATTGCGGAGCTCATTCCGACAATCGAGCTCTGGTCAGATGTCTCATACGAGCATGCTACTACTGGCCCACCATGAAAAAAGAGGTCGCCGACTTCGTGAGAAAATGCGAGCAATGCCAAAAATATGCCCCTATGATCCACTAAGCGGGCGAGCACCTCCACTCTGTCACCTCCCCTCGGCCTTTCATCAAGTGGGGAATGGACATCGTCGGCCCCCTCCTTGCGGGGCGAGGTAACGTACTATTTCTTTTGGGTTCAACTGACTATTTTTCTAAGTGGGTAGAAGAAGGAGCATTTACCCAGATACGCGAACAAGAAGTGATCACCTTCATATGGAAAAATATTGTGTGCCACTTCGGCCTCCCCAAAGAGATCAGTTGTCACAACGGACCCCAATTCACCGAAAAAAAGATCGCCGAGTTCTTCGAGAAGTGGCATATCAAAAGAATACTCTCCACCCCATACCATCCCGCGTGCAATGGCAAACGGAGTCCTCCAATAAATCTATACTAAACATCATGAAGAAAAAGCTCGTGAACACCAACAGACTATGGCCAGAGCTACTACCAGAAGTGCTATGGGCATACCGCACAACGCCAAACACGAGCATAGGAGAGACACCCTACTCATTAGTCTATTGGACTGATGCAGTAATACCAGTCGAGGTCGGAGAACTAAGTTTGAGATACTCTCATGGGAGCGGGTCGAGGAATGACGAAAGCAGAGGGCAGGACCTCGACAAAGCCGAAGAACGGAGAGATATGGCCTACATAAGGATGATTGCCCAAAAATAACAGGCAAAACCTATAACAAAAAAGCCAAGGTCAGACCACTCAAAGTCAGGGACTACGTGCTTAAGGCCAAAACACAAGCAAGCAAAGACCCGCGAGAGGGCAAATTGGGAACAAATTAGGACGGCCCATACAAAACCACAGCAGCAGTAAACAAAGGTTCATTTTGACTAGAAACAATGGAAGAAAAACTACTACCAAACAACTAGATCGTCGCCCACCTCAAGTACTTTAACTTCTAAGGAAAAATGTTCTCCGAGTCGTACTTTTTTTTGCCTCACCTGAGTTTGGTCCCAATTGGGTTTTCTTGGGAAGGTTTCTAATTAGGCGACAAAGAGGACGTTTCAGGCTAAAGTACGAACAGATGAGGACACAGGTCGATTGGTTCATTGCCCAACCTCTCAGTACTTCTCCAGGTCGACCAATGAAGAGACTAGATAGACTGGGACTGGAATATCAGCCCAGAAAACATGTAAATTTCTCCAACATATATAAGCAAATCACAAGCGCATGAAGTTCACCCATTTTTTTGCCAAAGCAACGCTGCATCAATCAAGCAAAGTTACACTCGACCTCGCTCAAGTTAACTTACATTCGACCTCATTCAAATTAAATAACATTTGACCTTGTTTGAATTAAATAACATTCGACCTCGCTCGAATTAACTTACATTCAACCTCGCTCGAATTAAATAACATTCGACCTCATTCGAATTAACTTACATTCGACCTCGTTCGAATTAACTTACATTCGACCTCGTTCGAATTAAATAACATTCGACCTCACTTGAATTAACTTACATATTCGACCTCATTCAAATTTAAATATATTCGACCTCATTCGAATTAAATAACATTCGACCTCGCTCGAATTAACAATTCGCCTTGTTCGGGTTAAATTACATTCGACCTCGTTCGAACTAAATTACATTTGACCTTGTTCGAATTAAATAACATTCGACCTCGCTCGAATTGACTTACATTCGACCTCGTTTGAATTAAATAACATTCGACCTCGCTCGAAATAAATTACATTCAACCCCGCTCGAATTAATATATTCAACCTCGTCTGAATTAACTAAAGCGACATTCGACCTCGTTTGAATTAACTAAAGCGACATTCGACCTCGCTCGAATTTACATATCCGGCCTCACTCGAATTAACATATTCGACCTTGTTCGAATTAACTGATATTCGACCTTGTTCGAATTAATGCCTACCGGTCCCGACAATGGCCAAAATCAAAATTCTTATGATTAAGGCGATCAAACGGCAAAACAAAGCAAAGAAGCATACAAGCCCGAACAGTAGATAGATCAACTATGAACTGCAAAAATAACATTTTGTACTTCAAACATTTACAAGGGCTAGTAGAGACGCCAGCAAAAGGGTACACAAAAAATTACAAACAGAAGAATAATCACTCGCCACCTGACACAACAATGCCATCTCCTCTATTACCGTCGGGATACTCATCCACGTACTAGGCGTTTTGTTCAATCCCATCCAAGTCCTCATCGCCATCGTTGGCCCCCGGTGTAACAAGATCATAGCCGCAGGCGATCCGAGCTGCACGCACCTTCGCACGAGCATCTTCAAAATCGATTTCAAGAACTTCCCCCCTACCCCGTCATCAAATCTCTGAATATATCCAGCTGAGCCTCGGCATGGATCCACTTCTCATAAATCCCGCGGTACATCAGGATAAGCAGAAGTGTAAGAGGAGGGTGGATGAGCCAACAATTGCGCCTTCTCGGTTTTGAGAACGACGATTTGGTTACCATGGCTCGAAACTTATTTTTCTAACCCCTCTATCCTCTCTTCGAGCAGCTTATCTCTGAGTTTGGCCATCTCCAAATTGTTTGCTCGCTCAGATCGGAGAACACAAATCGCGACCTCCAAATCCTCCACCTCTGTTGAAGCCGCCAACCGAGCCAACTCGGCCTTCTCCAAATCCAACGCCTCCTCGGCGACCTCACCACTTAGGGCATCAGCCCTAACCAAACATTGCTCAAGCTCTGCCCGTAGATATATCACTTGGGCCTGAAGGTCCGTTCATTGGGCTTCGACTCCCCATCTCACCTCAAGCTCATCTTCCTTATCTCTCAACGCCCCTTCAAGGACGATGTACTTGCCGATGACCCTCATTAACTCGTCATCCTTCTGCTTAAGCTCGTCCCTGATGGCTTGGAAGTTGCCGCTCTCGCTAAACAGCCTACAGATCTCCACTCGGAGGGTGCTCTCAATCTCCAAAATGATGGTCTAAAAAGAAAGGAAAAGAAGGTAATCAGTCAAAATTAGAGTAGAGAGCATGTCACGAAAATTAAAGAGGGCGGAAAACTTATCCTAAGTGCAAGGCCGACTATACCCGACGATAGGGAGGAATCATTCAACGTCTCGAGGGTCCTGCCTTCCACGTCGGAGCAAAAGGGACCTAAGGAGGGGACCACATCTTTTGTGTTCACCAGTAGGTCCCGCTCCATAGGAACCACGATGGTCCTCGAGGAATCATCCAACCTGACTTCAATGCTAGTAAACCCCTCGTTCAGCATCCGATCCTTGTCAGGATCAAGGTCGGACCCCGTCTAATAATCGCCCTTAGTAACCCCTTCGCCTCTCTCTTGGGTAGACGTGGTAGGAACATCGACTGGCCTCGAAGTGGATGACTCATCTCTTTGTAACGACCCGACCGGTCGTTTTATGAATTTCAGCCCTATTTTCCCCATTTCTGCTTCTTTATGTCTTGTTCAGTTGTATTATATGGTATCGGGTTGGTTGGTTTGAGTTCGGAGTGGTTTGTGGAGGAATGAGACACTTAGTCTCTTAAGTGGGCCATTTAGTTAGAAAAAGTCAACCGGAAGTTGACTTGTGAGTAAACAATCTCGGAATTTGATTTTTATGATTTGGATAGCTGCATGAGGTGATTTTAGACTTAGGAGCGTGTTCGGAATGTAATTTGAAGTCCGTGGTAGATTTAGGCTTCATTTGGCGAAATTGGAATTTTGACGCTTTTCGGTTGGTAGTGGAAATTTTGATATCGGGGTCGGAATGGAATTCCAAAAGTTGTAATAGGTCTGTTGTGTCATTTGTGACGTGTGTGCAAAATTTTAAGTCATTAGGACGAGGTTTGATAGACTTTTTGATCAAAAGCGGAATTTGGATGTTTTGGAATCCTTAGGCTTGAATCTGAGGGCGATTTGGTGTTTCGGCATTGTTTTGAGTGTTCCGCGGGTTGGTAAAAGTTTGAATAGTGGTATGTGACTTGTTCGTACTTTTGATTGAGGTCCCGAGGGCCTCGGGATGATTTCGGAAGGTTGTCAGAAAAATTGGAGTTGAGTTTGAGCAGTTTCAGCTGCTGAGTTCCTATCATAACCGCACCTGCGGATTGGGGACCGCAGGTGCAGGCCCGCAGAAGCGTAAGGGGTCGTAGATACGTCCAAGGCTGTGATGGACTGGAGCCGCAGATGCGGAGAGTTGGGCGCACCTGCGATGGCGCAGGTGCGGGCGTTTGAGCGCAAGTGCGATTTTGGGCGGATAAGTGATTTCTGTAGGTGCGCACCTGGGACCGCAAGTGCGGGTCCGCATGTACGAGAAATGTGACTACAGGTGCGGTATCGCTGGGGCAGAACATATAACTAAAGGGCTTCACGAATTTTTGGGTTATTTCATCACTTTCTCATACGGGTTGGAGCTTGTGAGAGCAAATTGAAGAGGGATTTCAAGGGGATTTCGTGGAGGTAAGATTTTTGGAACCAAAACTTATTTCTATTGCGATATTTTACTGTTTAGGCATGAAATTTGTGGAATTTAGCGGTTAAAATTGGGGATTTAGGGCTTGGAAATTTTCGTATGGGTTTCACTCCTTTAGCGTATATTGATGGTTATAAACTGATTTTTGTTAGATTCGGGGCATTTAGAGGTTGAATCGAGAGGCAAGAGCATCGCGGGCTAGAGTTTAGCTTGGTTTGAGGTAAGTAACGCTTCCAAACGTGGTTCTGAGGGTTCGAAACCCCGAACTATGTGTTCTATGATTACTATTAAGGTGACGCAAATGCCAAGTGACGGGCTTGTGGGCATGCACCGTGAGAATTGCGGCCTGGATCATTCCATGGCGCCGCTTAGTGACTCTTTCTTGCTGATATCTATGTTGTAATTATGTGATTAAGTTAATGAGCTGCAAATCATGCTAATTATCATGTTAAGGCTTCACGCCCATACTCTTGAGGCCCGAGAGGTCATTTCTCGCTGTCATATCATTTACTTCATTGATATTCTGTACTCAATCTAGTTCATGCATATTATATCATGCCTCAGTCTCGATTATTATTATTTGACACATCATATCATTGTTCGGGCTAGTATCATGACATTTTGAGCCAATGTGTGTAAGAATGGAAAGTGATGACTGAGTGAGGCCGAGAGCCTGATATTGAGTGACAGTATAGGATCGGGCTGCACGCCGCAGCGAGATATTGAACATGCCTTCGTTGGCTTTGTTATAGCGCTTGGGCTAAAGAGAGAAGCCCCTCCGGAGTCTTTACACCCCAGTGAGCGCAATTGATGATATTGAGGGATGGATCTTCCCTGGACATGGATCTTGTCCGAAATATTTATTTTTAGAGATGGATCTTCTCCATAGGCTGGAATGGCCTTCCTCGGTACTGGATGACTGTTGTCAGTGATGTGTATATATTCCGGGATGGAACTTCCCTGGGCCTTGTGAGCCATATACAGTACCGAGTGGTTGTGAGTTTATTATTGATATTATCTGGAGATGGATCTTCTCCGTAGGCTAGAATGGCCTTCCTCAGTACTGAGTGATCTCTATCAGCGATGTATATATTCCGGGATGGATCTTCCCTGGGCCGTATGAGCCATATACAATACTGAGTGGACGAGCATTTGAGGTTTTGGGCGTATGAGGCACTCAGCATGGTGCATTTCATACAGCATGTGCATTGACATGTAGATGTAGCAGAGTTACACTCCTTTACCTTGTTCACACCTGCTTTGTTTTACTGTTCGAGCTGTTTATTTAACTGAAAGCATGCATACGTTTCTGTACATTATTTCTGTTACCCTTGAGGAGTTTGA
The DNA here is from genome assembly GCF_001879085.1 of Nicotiana attenuata. Lineage (NCBI taxonomy): Eukaryota > Viridiplantae > Streptophyta > Magnoliopsida > Solanales > Solanaceae > Nicotiana > Nicotiana attenuata. The sequence goes on from NC_031999.1 coordinate 46,344,369, forward strand.
GTTCGTTACTACCTATCAGTCCAAAGGTTGGACTTGTTACTTACTGAGTTGGTGTACTCACGTTACCCCCTACACCTCGTGTGCAAATTCAGGCACATTGGATCCAGTGGCGGATGTTTGATCGAGGCTTCTGACTTAGAAGATTATTGAGGTACCTGTACGGAGTTCGCAGGACTTGGCTCTCCACCTTACTTACCAGTTGTATTTTAGTTGTTCCCTTAGACATTATATGAGACTATGTATTTTTCCTTAGACGCTCATGCACTCAGTGACACCCCAGTTTTGGGCTGGATTGTATTTATTCTTGGAATTTCTTATGTTTCAAATAGTTCTTTAACTGTTAAAAGCTTCCGTAAATGTTTTCAAACTTATTATTGTCGGGTTGATTGTTGAGTTGAGGCTGGCCTAGTTTCACGATAGGCGCCATCACGACGAGTTGGGTTTTGGGTTGTGACAAGTTGGTATCAAAGCCTAGGTTACATAGGTCTCACGAGTCATGAGAGGGTTTAGTAGAGTTTCGCGGATCGGTACGGAGACGTCTGTACTTATCTTCGGGAGGCTGCAGAACCTTTAGGAAATAAACTTTACATTCTTGGATTTATATCGTGCGACATTGATTCAGCTTGAAGCTTAACTCCTTGAATTCCTTCCATGCATTCGTGTGCGCACATGAGCGCTCGGTATGAGTTGTGCATTGACAGCTTGTGATTTGCTGATCGAAGGGAGAGATGTGATTTCTGTGTGTTGATGTTGGGCCAGTCAGGAGGACTTGAGGCCGGATTTTGATTATAGCTTGAGTGCTGAGGCGTTGATTGTGTGGGCACGTGCTTCTGGATTTGTATGTTCGGTAGTGTCCCTATTAGTGGAAGTGATGACGGGATGGCTATGTGGTGAGTATGATGTGACTACGAGATGTACTCATATGAATTGAATGTGACGAGAAGGGTTTGCTTGAGGATGGAAGGAACTATTAGGTGCTTGATCTCCATCTTGATTTGATGTATAGCCCCGAGTTATGAGTGTGTGAAGGATCTTTTCATGTGGTCTAGTTGGGGAATGGAGTAGATTTCATGTTACGATATGAGTTCAGACTCCTACCATTGATTCAGTTCCGACGGTGAGGGATTTTTTCGGATGTGTTTCCTGCTGCTGGGCAAGTCGTCGGGCAGGATTGTTGATTTCGATACTGATTTGGTGGCCGGGTGACGTATCGTATGGCACCGGCGGAGTTAAAGAATTTAAAGGAGCAGCTTCAGGAACTACTTGATAAGGGGTTCACTGGTAGGTCAATATGGGTGTGCGTTTTGCATCGAGTCAGCCTTGTTGACTCCGAGTTGCTATTGTCGAGGAATGTGTGGATTCGATTGTTATTGAGCTTATTAGCGTTCTGGGGAGATCTATGAGTTACCTTTTCGTGTTGCGGGGCGTTATGATGTGTTGGTTATAGGCACATATGGTGCGGTTCCATTGGGGTCTCATAGTGGAATTCGAGCGGGAAGAGTATTGAGTATTGCTCGGTGGATGGCGTATCGGTTGTGTCCTTTCGGGTTAGTGTGGTGTTATGTCATTTGCTTCGCCGTGGTTATGATGATTTGCTTTTGGTTCTAGACAGCAAATTGCGCGTGGTTATTGATTTTGAGCATAGTGACTTGAGGTGTTTCATGTGGACCGGTGTTCGGATAAGGCCGCGCATTGTAGCAAGGTTATGTGGAGGTATGATCCTTCGGGCTATATTCGTGTGTTCTGGTTCTACGATGTGTGATGGGTTCTCAGCATTGCATTGGGGTGTTACTGGTGAGCTTGCGGTACAGCTCTCTCATTTGAGTCATTTTTCCATGATTTGAATACATTCGGACTGTTGCTTATTGGTGCGCGGGTCACGCGAGTTGTCGATTTAGATTGTATCGATGTGTCATGTCACTAGAGTAGTCGTGTTGGATGAGATGAGGGCATTGGAATATAGAATGGATACTATCAGATTCGATTTCAGCATGTTGGAAGGATAATATAAGGATTCGGCTTAGAAATTTACTATGGTCCTTGCCGAAGGAGAGGGAGCTCCACGACCAGTTGATCTGAGGAATGGTTATGATTTTCTGCGTGTTTCATTCATCGTTGGAAGTACGAAAGTGTTGGAATGAGGCCTTATTTGATAAGAGGTTTATTATCGATATTCGATTGTTTTGAGCAGTTGATGTGCTTTGGAGTCTTCGCTATGAGCGTTCGAGTTGTATGGTATATCCTGTGGTTTCCATCTTGAGTTGTGGTTATGGCTTGCTACAGCATGTTCAGATTTATTCGGTGTGCGGATGTGAGATTCTGATCTTCGATAAATTTTGAAAGTGAAAATTTGGTTCTAAGGTTTATGGACTAGGTTGGATTGTGAAATTTCAGTTACGTTGTGCTATCAGACCTATATGAGATAGGGTGACGTGGGATTACCCCGGGTATGTGCATGGTAAGGTTATACAGCAATTTAATGGTTTTCGGAACAACTTTAGGCACGTTCGAGGACGAACGTATGTTTAAGTGGGGGAGGATGTAACGACCCGGCCGGTCGTTTTATGAATTTCAGCCCCTTTTTTCCCATTTCTGCTTCTTTATGTCTTGTTCAGCTGTATTATGTGGTATCGGGTTGGTTGGTTCGATTTCAGAGTGGTTTTATGGAGGAATGAGACACTTAGTCTCTTAAGTGGGCCATTTAGTTAGAAAAAGTCAATCGGAAGTTGACTTGTGAGTAAACGATCTTGGAATTCGGTTTTTATGATTCGGATAGCTTCGTGAGGTGATTTGGGACTTAGGAACGTGTTCGGAATGTAATTTGGAGGTTCGTGGTAGATTTAGGCTTGAATTGGCGAAATTGGAATTTTGGCGCTTTCCGATTGGTAGTGGAAATTTTGATATCGGGGTCGGAATGGAATTCCGGAAGATGTAGTAGGTCCGTCGTGTCATTTGTGACGTGTGTGCAAAATTTTAGATCATTCGGATGAGGTTTGATAGACTTTTTGATCAAAAGCAGAATTTGGAAGTTTTGGAATCCTTAGGCTTGAATCCGAGGGCGATTTGGTATTCCGGCATTGTTTTGAGTGTTCCGAGGGTTGGTACAAGTTTGAATAGTGGTATGTGACTTGTTCGTACTTTTGGTTGAGGTCCGGGGGCCTCGGGATGATTTCGGAAGGTTGTCGGAAAAATTGGAGTTGAGTTTGAGCAATTTCGGCTGCTGAGTTCCTTTCAAAACCGCACCTGCAGATTGGGGACCACAGGTGCGGGCCCGCAGAAGCGTAAGGGGTCGTAGATGCGGCCAAGGCTGTGAAGGACTGGAGCCGCAGATGCGGAGAGTTGGGCGCACCTGCAATGGCGCAGGTGCGGGCGTTTGAGCGCAGGTGCGATTTTGGGCGGATAAGTGATTTCCGCAGGTGCGCACCTGGGACCGCAGGTGCGAGAAATGTGACCGCAGGTGCGGTATCACTGGGGAAGAACATATAAATAAAGGCCTTCGCGAATTTTTGGGTTATTTCATCACTTACTCATACGGATTGGAGCTTGTGGGAGCAAATTGAAGAGGGATTTCGTGGAGGTAAGATTTTTGGAATATTTTACTGTTTAGGCATGAAATTTGTGGAATTTAGTGGTTAAAATTGGGGATTTAGGGCTTGGAAATTGAGACTTTGATTTAGGGATTTGAGGGGTCGTTTGTGGCCGGATTTTGGTGTATTTGGTATGTATGAACTCGTGAGAGTGTAAAGATTCTAGTTTTGTGAATTTTATCGGAATCCGGGACATGGACCCGGGGTCGGGTTTGGTCAATTTCGGGATTTTCGAGTTAAATTGATAATTTTCGTATGGGTTTCATTCCTTTAGCATATATTGATGGTTATAAACTGATTTTTGTTAGATTCGGGGTATTTGGAGGCCGAATCGAGAGGTAAGGGCGCCGCGGGTTAGACTTTGGCTTGGTTTGAGGTAAGTAACGCTTCCAAACTTGGTTTTGAGGGTTCGAAACCCCGAACTATGTGTTCTTTGATTACTATTGAGGTGACGCAAATTCCTAGTGACGGGCTTGTGGGCGTGCACCGTGAGAATTGCGGCCTGGATCGTTCCATGGCGCCGCTTAGTGACTCTTTCTTGCTGATATCTGTGTTGTAATTATGTGATTAAGTTAATGAGCTGCAAATCATGCTAATTATCATGTTAAGGCTTCACGCCAATACTGTTGAGGCCCGAGAGGTCGTTTATTGCTGTCATATCATTTGCTTCATTGATTCTCTGTACTCCGTCTTGTTCATGCATATTATATTATGCCTTAGTCTCGATTATTGTTATTTGACACGTCATATCATTGTTCGGGCTAGTATCATGACATTTTGAGCCCGTGTGTGTAAGACTGGAGAGTGATGACTGAGTGAGGCCGAGAGCCTGATATTGAGTGACAGTATGGGATCGGGCTGCACGCCGCAGCGAGATATTGAACATGCCTTCGTTGGCTTTGTTATAGCGCTTGGGCTAAAGAGAGAAGCCCCTCCGGAGTCTTTACACCCCCATCGAGCGCAGTTGATGATATTGAGGGATGGATCTTCCCTAGACTTGGATCTTGTCCGAAGTATTTATATTTGGAGATAGATCTTCTCCATAGGCTGGAATGGCCTTCCTCGGTACTGGATGACTGTTGTCAGTGATGTGTATATATTCTGGGATGGATCTTCCCTGGGCCTTGTGAGCCATATACAGTACCGAGTGGTTGTGAGTTTGTTATTGATATTATCTGGAGATGGATCTTCTCCGTAGGCTGGAATGGCCTTCCTCAGTACTGAGTGATTGCTATCAACGATGTATATATTCCGGGATGGATCTTCCCTGGGCCGTATGAGCTATATACAGTACTTAGTGGACGAGCATTTGAGGTTGTGTGCGCATGAGGCACTCAGCAAGGTGCATTTCATACAACATGTGCATTGACATGTAGATGTAGCAGAGTTACACTCCTTTACCTTGTTCACACCTGCTCTGTTTTACTGTTCGAGCTGTTTATTTAACTGAAAGCATGCCTACATTTCTGTACATTATTTCTGTTACCTTTGAGGAGGTTGAGTTCGTCACTACCTATCAGTCCAAAGGTTGGACTTGTTACATACTGAGTTGGTGTACTCACGTTACCCCCTGCACCTCGTATGCAAATTCATGCACATTGGATCCAGTGGCGGATATTTGATCGAGACTTCTGACTTAGAAGATTATTGAGGTACCTGTACAGCGTTTGCATGCCTTGGCTCTCCACCTTACTTACCAGTTGTATTTTAGTTGTTCCCTTAGACATTATATGAGACTATGTATTTTCCCTTAGATGCTCATGCACTCAGTGACGCCCCGGTTTTGGGCTGGGTTGTATTATTCTTGGAAATTCTTATATTTCAAATAGTTCTTTAACTGTTAAAAGCTTCCGTAAATGTTTTCAAACTTATTATTATCGGGTTGATCGTTGAGTTGAGGCTGGCCTAGTTTCACGATAGGCGCCATCACGACGAGTCGGGTTTTGGGTCGTGACACTCTCGATACGGTTGTCTCGGGTAAAATCATACCTTTCACGGTTCCCGCTGATAGTGGGACTTTAGATGTCGGACCAACGTCGCTCTCATGTATATCAATGGTCGGCTCATGATCATCCCTCAAAGAATCCACTGCTCGAACGGTTCCACTCACCAATATCCACTGATCTCTTCTTACGAGGAGCTAAGTCTCCTCGCTCTGTGATGGCTCATCTACCAAATGCAGCATAGGAAAAGCTGAGGTTTCCGATGTTGAAGCCGCTGCCGGTCGAGTTGGTTTAGCTAAGGTTGAAGGCCGAACATAGGAAGATGACTGGGCAGGCCTGGTCAGGGTCGCAACTAGGGCGGATCCCGTTGTAGCGGTAACTTGGCGAAACACAAGAGTAGGAGCTTTCAACTTCCTCGAACCTCCCAGTGCTAACAACAAAAGAAAGAGAAGAAGGTCGAGGTCAATCCCAGCAACAATAAAAAGTGACCAATCAGAAAGACAACAACGGAGACCCAAATTTAGCACACTCACTGGGAAGCTTGGGCCCGAACTTAGCACGGAAGGACGACCACTCGCGAATCCCCACCGTATGAGGAAGGATCCGACTAACCCAATCGTGAATATCTTCGATCAAAGGAGGGGGCTCGACCTCAGTTGCATGAAGAAAAGGTAGTCAACACAACCAAAGTCAACCAACACAAAGTACAATAAAAGGAAAGGGGAAGGACTCTTACGAGCGTAGTTCCAAAGTTCAGGGAACCCGCTTGAATTAATCACTACGTCCTCGGTCTTGAAGTAGAAGCAATTGAGCCAGAACTAACGTTATCCTTGTCGTCCATTTTTACCACTAAACATTTTCCGCCTAGGGCGAAGAGATGCATCAAGTGATAGAGGGTTACCTCGACCCCGGCCAACTCCACGAACTTCGAGATCATGCGAATGAGCTTGTAGATATATGGGGTAAGTTCGGCCGGTCACACTCGGTAATATCGGCAGAAATCTTCGCCCAGGGGAAGAATATGGAAAGAATAACCCACATATAAGGGGTAGGCATAGAAGGCTCAATACCCAGGGCGGTGTATTTGCACCACATCGTGCCCCGCAGGGATTAGGTCTATATGGGCGGGAATTTTGAATCTAGCCCTAAACTCGATAAGAGCCGCCTCTCTAATTGACGACTCCGAGACTTCAGGGTCATCCACAGGTAGCTTCCAGAAATTGGATCTAGTTTTCTACCTATGAGGGATTGTTTTCTCTACCGTAGGGAAGCTGTCATCCTTTGCGACAATGGCTGCCCCATCGTCATGGGGGGTACACGCACTGCCAAAGGTGTGGGGTCAGATACTCCCCAAGAACCAGAAGATGTGTTAACTATCTTTGTTAGTGTATATACAAAGATGATATAAGCACAAGAGAACTGTAAGTTGCAGAAGTCACCGAAATCAGCCAAAACAGAGACACGAGAGAAAGTAACAGAAGTAGAAACCCAAAATGAAGAAGGAAGAAGAAGACACAAATTCTCAATGTTAGGGAGAGCAAAGAGTGAGGCGCACCTTGCTATTTATAACAATCAGGGCATCAGTACCGAGAAAACAAACCGTCAATGCCCAACCAGATATCGAAATAATAGAGGCACGGGAACGACACAACATATCGGGAAAACGCATTATAATAACGCATGATGTCATTACGTCACTCTGAATTGATGTAACCATGTGTTATGGCTCACAAAGCGCCACGTAGCCACCCCGTGCAGAACGACACTGTTCGAACTGCCCGCCTAAATATCTCGACCACGACTAACAGAGTCCGCTTATCGAGGTCGCCCAGAGTCGGCCTCAATAAATGGAGGGACTAACTGTATGGGTCTAAATTTGACTTTAAGAGATTAAACACGAAGTGGTGTTACGAAAAGTAATATGGCCGAGGTCGAGATCTAAATAGTGGGGCTCATAGCCGAGCAGCCGGTAGCGGTCGTGGTTAAGCATCAAGAGTAGCAGCAAAGACTAGTTTTGCAGTAGGATCTTTAGAAGAATATTCCATTGAATATTCTCTGTACTTGTACTTTTAGGGTTGATTGGGGGTATGTCCCATATAAATAGAAAGAGAGATAACATGAAAGGCATGTAATATTCTCTGATATTGGGGCAGTATTTCGTACTAGTCTAGTCAGTTTAGTGGGCTTGTAGTTACTATTTGCTCCCTTTGTTGTGTTGTGTGGTGTTTTTTCTCCGTTTCATTTTGATTGGCCAAAGCGAGAGAGAAGAAGGCTCGCAATCTGGATCAAGTGAGGTGTATCAAAGACGAGGACGGTCGAGTATTGATGGAAGAGGCCCAGATTAGGCAAAGATGGCAGTCGTACTTTCATAAACTTTTGAATGAAGAGGGGGATGGAAACATCGTGTTAGGGCAATTGGGGCACTCCGAGAGTCACCGAGAATTTAGGTATTGTAGGCGCATTAAGGTTGAGGAGGTCGTAGGTGCGATGGGTAAGATGAGTCGGGGCAAAGCGACCGGACCTGACGAGATTCCAATAGAGTTTTGCAGATATGCGGGTAGGGTAGGCTTGGAGTGGTTGACTGGGCTGTTTAATATTATCTTCAAGACAAAGAGGATGCCTGATGAGTGGCGGTGGAGTACAATGGTTCCGGTGTACAAGAACAAAGGGGATATCCAGAATTGTAACAACTATAGGGGTATCAAGTTACTAAGTCATACCATGAAAGTCTGGGAGAGGGTGGTGGAAATGAGGATAAGGAGGGCGGTGTCTATATCGGAAAACCAGTTCGGGTTCATGCCGGGCCGTTTACTACGGAAGCTATCCACCTTATCAGGAGGTTGGTGGAACTATACAGGGATAGGAAGAGGGATTTGCATATGGTGTTTATTGACCTAGAGAAGGCATATGACAAGGTCCCTAGCGACGTCCTTTGGAGGTGTCTGGAGGTGAAAGGTGTGCTGGTGGCTTTCATTAGGGCGATAAAGGATATGTATGATGGAGCTATGACTCGGGTTAGGACTGTGGGAGGTGACTCAGAGTCTTTTCCGGTGGTTATGGGATTACACCAAGGATCTGCGCTCAGCCCGTTCTTATTTGCTCTAGCGATGGACGCACTGACACACCATATCCAAGGTGAGGTGCCATGGTGTATGTTGTTCGCTGATGATATAGTTCTGATTGATGAGACGCGAGGCGGCGTTAATGGGAGACTGGAGGTATGGAGGCAGACTCTAGAGTCTAAAAGTTTCAAGTTGAGTAGGACTAAGACAGAATATGTGGAATGTAAGTTCAGCAACGTGACGGAGGAAGCGGATGTGGAAGTTAGGCTTGACTTACAGGTCATTCTCAAGAGAGAAAGTTTTAAGTACTTAGGGTCAATTATCTAAGGAGATGGGGAGATCGATGGGGATGTTACGCACCGTATAGGAGTGGGATGGATGAAATGGAGGTTAGCGTCTGGAGTCATGTGTGACAAGAATGTGCCACCGAAACTCAAAGGTAAATTCTATAAAGCGGTGGTTAGACCGGCCATGTTGTATAGAGCTGAGTGTTGGCCAGTCAAGAATTCACATATCCAGAAGATGAAAGTAGCAGAAATAAGGATGTTGAGATGGATGTGTGGGCACACTAGGTTGGATAAGATTCGGAATGAAGATATTCGGGAGAGGGTGGGCGTGGCTCCCGTGGACGACAAGATGCGGGAAACGCGACTTAGATGGTTCGGACACGTGTGGAGGAGAAGCCTAGATGAACCGGTTAGGAGGTGTGAGCGGTTGAATTTGGCAGGTACGAGAAGAGGCAGAGGGCGGCCTAGGAAGTACTGGGGCGAGGTGATCAGGTAGGACATGACGCGACTTCAGATTTTCGAGGACATGGCTCTTGATAGGAACATGTGGAGGTCGAGCATTAGGGTGGTAGGCTAGGGGGTAGTCGAGAGTTCTTCCCTCTTTGTACCGGGTAGTCTGTTAGAGTTTTGTTAGCGGTCTTTGTTGTATTCACATTGGTGTTTTGCATAGTTTTGTTTTATTGTCCTTTCACTTATTTGTTGTGGTTATTTTCTTTATGGTATCTTTTATTGTTATATGTCTTTTCTCTTATTTCTTTTTTGATATTATTGCCTTCCTGTTGAGCCGAGAGTCTCCTGGAAACAGCCTCTCTGCCCTTTTCGGGGTAGGGGTAAGATCTGCGTACACTCTACTCTCCCCAGACCCCACTAGTGGGATTTTACTGGGTATGTTGTTGTTGCTGTTGTAATATTCTCTGATAAGAACATTCTATGAAAAGCAGACTTTCTTTCCAGATAGAATACAAACATTACCTTTCTAAATAGATTCGATTGTCTATTATTCCACACCTTTTCCATCAGATCCGAGAAGGATCCCTATATTTTAGTATTTGTCTTCCATCCATCATTGTGAGGAGGAGAAATCATCCACCGCATTCAATATTGGGTTAACTATTCTTCCTATTTACTTTCATGCCATTTATTGCTATTTATTCTTGCCATTCTCTCTTCACTGATGATCTTGAAACATTAAATACATGCTGCATTTAATCTGTTCTTAACGTCATACTACGTCACTCATATTAACCGATCATAGATATGAAGTTATTATCATTAACTAGGTTTAACCCTTCATTATAGAAATTTAATTAGTTTAATCAAATATCTACACTTTTTGGTCAAACAGAACCAAAATTGTAATGGCAAATACATGGATAATTCCAACTTTTATTGCGGAGGACAAAATTAGACCATTTTACATAGTGAAGGGACTAATTTTGCCCTTTGCACTATCATTTGGGACGGAATTTTATTCTACACTTATTTTTCTAATGGGGCCAGCCATGAGCCATGCGTCTCTAAAAGGTACTGGAAAAATCTCAGTAGCATAGATGCTACTCCTATAACATAGAACTGCACTGTGAGAGAAATGACATAACAAGGAAAGAGGGAAATTTAAGGGGGAAGATATGAGATATCCTAGTCCTATCCTTTTCTGAGACTAATTTATGGTCTCCTTGATAGAAAACACTGTACAGCAGAAAAAAGCATTCACTCTTTTACTGCAAAAAGCAAGCAGCCTAATTCTCTCACTGTATATAACACTGCTCAGACAGTGGTCCGGTCCTTTCATTTCTCTCTGATCTCTTTTAGTCACTGTTTAGTGTACGAAAGAAGCAAGCATTCTCTGTGGGCAGTTGTAGTTTTCAAAGCTTGAGTCTCTTCTCCTCTTCTTGTCTTGGTCTTTTCACGGCTAGGTTTATAGGCCTAATAACATTTATTATTAGTGAAGCTTCTTTTAGTTAGTTGGTATAATTGCTTTAAGTGGAAATGAAATGGCAATTTAATATTTTGGCGAATTCCTCGGGAAACAACTCTTTGGCATAATTTGTAACTGCTTTTTACTGCAAGCGGCAGTTGATATAATTGGAGTGTGGCATTTTCTTGCTGGGGATAAAAAAGGTTAGTATATTACTACATGCCAATTCTTGCTCATAAAGCCATAAAAAGCTCATTAATTTTTGGATGCATGTCCATTTGGCAAATGCTGTATATCTTCAGTTACATAATATTTATGGTGTGTGTATGTATATATAACTAACACAAGCACCTCCCTAACAAAACCCAAGTAACAGAGGACCTTGAAGTTGTTATAATCTTCAAGTCTTAGGTTGTCTTTTTTTTTTTCCCCACTTATGGTTTGCAAATTAGGTAGATTATTTTTGTTATTAATGAGATTATTTTGAATTCCAGATCATCATCAAGAAAATGGTGCCTGAGAAACAAGCAGAAGAGGCCATAGTCTCTGCAGTCCAAAATGAAACAGAGGCAGATGATAGACAAGAAGAAATGGCTATTAATTCAAATTTGAGCTTCAAAAGCTTTCTTTGGCATGGTGGTTCAGTTTATGATGCCTGGTTTAGCTGTGCATCAAATCAGGTAACTAACTAACTAACTTCCAACATGTTTATTCCATTTGAATTTCAAGTACTGTTAATCCTGATTTTTCTTTTGGTTTGTGGGGTTGCAGGTAGCACAAGTTCTTTTGACTTTACCATACTCATTTTCTCAAATGGGAATGCTTTCAGGAATTCTACTGCAGATATTTTATGGTATAATGGGAAGCTGGACAGCTTACCTCATAAGTGTCCTATATGTTGAGTACAGAAGCAGAAAAGAGAAAGAGAATGTTAGCTTCAAGAACCATGTCATCCAGGTCTATATTCCAAGATCCATAAATAAATTACTGTTGTAAAAAAAATGCTCTTTTCTGTCAAGAAATACCTCATCAATTGTATTTTTTTTAACAGTGGTTTGAAGTGTTGGATGGCTTATTGGGACCCAAGTGGAAAGCTATTGGTTTGGCCTTCAATTGTACTTTCCTTCTATTTGGTTCGGTCATACAGCTCATTGCTTGTGCAAGGTATGCTCATTCTTAAATGAAAAAGGGCAAAAATCATTTTAGCCCGTGGCCGAAACTATTTAAATACTAGACGCAAAGCCTATAAAATTTGTATGTATATCTTTATATATATTTTGAGAGTGACTATACAGTATTATTTTCCCACTCTCTATCCCATCCTCTTCAATGGACCCAAAAAATAGAAATTCTCATTACTATTTTTACTTTCGTCTCAAATATTTATCATTTTGATAAATTAAATTTATTTTAAAATATAAGAAATCATTTGTGCGTTTAATGGAGATGAGTGATAGTAGGACAAAAAATCTTATGATTAAAGCTACTTCTATTTAAATTTATTTTTAATTGTTGCATAGAAAATTTTTAAAGACACATAATATGAACAAGATCTAAGTACTAAGTATTATTTTTTGAATTTGTTGTTATTATGATGTATTAATAAATATTGTTGTTTGGTTAACAGTAACATTTATTATATAAACGACCATTTGGACAAAAGGACATGGACATACATATTTGGGGCATGCTGTGCGACTACTGTGTTTATTCCATCATTTCACAACTATAGAATATGGTCATTTCTTGGACTGGGGATGACTACTTATACAGCTTGGTATTTGACAATTGCAGCGTTTGTTCATGGGCAGGTACAATTACAACTAAAGTGCCTTTTTAATTTCTTTGTTATGGTCAAAATTCACATTATTACTGTGATGGCCAACAATCAATAATTACTTTTGACCACTTGATAATACTGCAGGTTGAAGGAGTTATTCACAGTGGCCCAACCAAAATGGTGCTTTATTTTACGGGTGCCACTAACATACTCTACACTTTCGGCGGACATGCCGTCACCGTGTAAGAAATGTCTTAATTCTCTAAATTCAATTCATCCACAACATTGAGGCCCATTCAAACTTTATTGGCGTCAAGGTTTTAAAAGGTTTTGTGATTTCATTCAATTTAAGTGTCAAACAGTGTAAAGTAGTTAAGTTGTCATTTTCACTAAGTGCCCGTTTGGATTGGCTTTTAAGCTCGTCAAATTAACTTTTAAGCTTTTTTTTATAGCTTTTTTAAGTGTTTGGCAAAGTTAAAAAGTGCTTAAAATAAGTTAAAAACTACTTAAACAAACCAAAAGCAAGAAGTTGGGCAACCTTAACTTATTGCTTTTTGGCATAAACAACTCAATTGTATTTTAACAATGTGAAAGCGTAGAACTTAAAACGCAGTTCAATAATATGCATTCTGAACATAAGTTTGATGTTATATTTTCCTTTTGGTACAATAGGCTTTGCGATGATTGCGCCAAAATTATCCTGCTCTGTGAGTTACATAGCAGCAAGCAGTTTTTGGTCAAAGATGTCACTGAATGCTAAATGGTCTGTGTTTTTAAAGGACTAAACAAGACTCCTAAAAGTTGCTTGCATCTCATGCATTTTGTCCCTTAGTATAATTCATTCAGCTGTTGACAAGATTTATGAGTCAAACATTACTCACTGCTTGATGCCTTTCTATTGCCTGCAGAGTAAATCCCGTAGTTCGTGTTTTATAACATAAATATGAAGTTCTGCTAGTTTTAGATTATATAGTTGGATGATTGGGAAGTGGATTTGACTTCAACTCGAGGTTTTAAATAATAGAACTGTTGGGATATTCTGCTGAGCATGTTAGGTACTATAGTTGTTATGGTAAAAAGAAAAAAGGAGAAGGCATGGAAGAAAAAGAGTGATACTAATCAAAAAGTCTTGATTTTTCTCTAGGGAAATCATGCATGCAATGTGGAAGCCTAAAAAATTCAAGTACATATATCTGTATGCTACACTTTATGTCTTCACATTAACACTCCCATCAGCAGCAGCTGTCTATTGGGCCTTCGGTGACCAGCTTCTTGACCATGCCAATGCCTTCTCTTTACTCCCTCGAAACGGTTTTCGCGACACAGCTGTCATTCTAATGCTAATCCACCAGGTATCTGTTCATAATTATAATCTTATAAGTACTGATTAAGTTTAGTATTATGTTACTTTTCCTGGTCCAACCTTGTGAACCTGATGTGATAATTGGCTTGTAATCTTGCAGTTTATTACGTTTGGATTTGCTTGCACTCCTCTGTACTTTGTTTGGGAAAAAGTAGTGGGCATGCACGACACGAAGAGCATATGTTTGAGGGCATTGGCTAGGTTACCAATCGTGATACCGATATGGTTTTTGGCCATCATATTTCCATTCTTTGGGCCTATTAACTCGGCTGTGGGGGCATTATTAGTTAGCTTCACCGTGTACATCATTCCTGCTGCTGCTCATATGCTCACTTACAGGAAGGCTTCTGCTCGACAGGTATGTATTTAGTCTATTATCTTCCACCTATTCATCTCATTTCTACCTTATGACTTGCTGGCATAAAAAACAATAACATAACTTGCTGGCTATCACACTCCAATAACATTATTTATTGCATTTCCAAATGTGATGAGAAATAGCCATGACAATGATGTATTTTGCCAGGGGTGGAGTTAGCATTTGAATTACGGGTTTGGCCGAACCCACCCAGTAACTTCGGTCCAACCCTTGTATTTGGTGCAAATTGTTGATTTAGAACCTAATAATTTAAATGAACTAGAATCTCGAACCGATAAGCTTCCGCGTCTGTTAATTTTACTCAGTGAACTGCTTAATTTGAATTTTTCCTGGGAGCAGAATTGTGAGAAATGACTGAATGCTGACTCGGAGCATCTCATGCCAGCTAGGGAGTTGGGCCCTTTTGTAATATACCTGGGGCCTCCCCTGCTGATCACTACATTTGGTTGTCACACTCACTGATTAGCCTTTTGCCTTTGTTGGCTAGATACTTCAAAGAGGCTGTCTTCGTTTATTTTTGTACTGCAATAATTGGAAGTGGAAATAAAACTGCATTAATCACTTTGAAATTCTTTTTTTGTTCTTATGAACAATTATTGCATTATATATAAGATTTACTAAATAGCAATATCTAGGTTGTGTGTTGATTTTTCAAAAGATGGGGCAGCAAAAAGATTTAATGTATTGATTGAAAAAGTCTCTCAATAATTTTATTAAGCATAACAAGACTTTAAATAGCCAATTAGGAACAAAAAATAAACATAATTTAAAATATCTCAACTAACTTTAACAATCTAATAGAAATTTAAAAATTGAAATTCATCCCAAAACCAAGCAACTTATTTTGCTAAAGAAGTTACTGTAGTAATTGAAAACAACAAAATTTCAACAATGTGGCTATGGCTCCAAATACTTCTAATTCTACAAGTGGACCACCCCATTACGCTTAAGTACTGCAGTTTGATGTACCTAGTGATTGCAATAGTTGGTAACAATTAAGTTTTTTAGACAAAATTGGTGGGATGTCCTTGTCATTCGATAGTTGTATGTTGCATTCGTCTTGGGATTGTTCAACCCACTCAACCTCCTGACTACCTACCGATGGTGGTTTGGATGATAAATTTAAATATTACTCCCTCCGTTTCAATTTATATGGACCTATTTCTTTTGTAGTCCGTGCCAAAAAAAATGATTCTAATTCAGAAATAATTTACCTTTATGCAATGATTTATAGCAACACAAAATTTATGTGTCTCATTTTACACCATTAGTTCAAGAGTCTTCTTTCTTTTTTAAACTCCGTGCCCAGTTATATGGATTCACATAAATTGAAACGAAGGTAGTAACAATTATTGCGTTGGTAAGCTGACTTAGCCTAAAAATGATCAAGTCATTTTGTTGACTAATTTTGTACCTTCCTAGTGTGGCGAATGTATTATCTAAAACTACTGAGTTTAGAGCGAGTATGAACTTATTATATGTATGTATAATAAAAGCTTTTTGTATATGTGTACATAGTTCAAGTCAAAAGAAATGGACTCACAGAGCCACCAGCCTTAATTCTGTCTCTGCTTTTGATATTGACTTGACTTGTGTTGTTTTATGTTGTGGATGCAGAATGCAGCTGAAAAACCTCCCTTCTTCCTTCCAAGCTGGACAGCGGTATATGCAGTGAATGGGTTTGTGGTGGCATGGGTTTTTGTTGTTGGATTTGGATTTGGAGGATGGGCAAGCATGACCAATTTCATTAAGCAAGTTGATACTTTTGGCTTGTTTGCTAAGTGTTATCAGTGCCATCCCCCTGACCGAAAGTAGATTCAATTTCGTTATTTTTTTTTTTTTCCGAAGTTGTAGAAGCAATCATAGTAGCTTCCTAATATCTGTCATGCTTTTGATAACTTTCTTCTGTTCAGTGTTTGTCATATATAAATATAGTCTGGAGATTATGTCTTTTTTCTGGTGAAAGAAAGTCCATTGCAGATATGAAATAGAACTACTCAGTTATTTTGCATCTCGACAGAACTTTAAGAAAACCTCTGTTGAAATAAGAAATGCTAACCTCTGTTGGTGATGCTGCAAGTTTATACCCTTAATATGTCTGTGGTTAGCAGAAGTAAACCTTCTAAGCCGGTGCTTTTTGGCTTGGGAATAGAATTCCATAGTAAGAGAGTTCAATCTTGATATCTCGAACTGTCAATGGCCTCTACCCGTTAAAAACCATGTCATAATTTTCCAAAGGCAAGAAAAAAAACATTAATCTGTGATGCACTAAGCTGCAACATCCAACTAAGTCTTTACACTAGTAGATGATGTCCTACTCAGAAATAGAGTTTATTGTAAAACTTTGATACAGCACATTAGAAATAGACTTCTCATTCACCTTCAAATTGCAACTGCTACACTTTAAACCAGCTCAAGTGCACCCGGCACCGCAGCTGCTACACTTCAACTTCTGCAGTTAACTTTTAGATTTGGTCGCTCCTATTACTTGGCTGTATTTCAAAGTCTTTTACAATTATCGGAATTTCATAATGGATCTGACTAAATTAGATATACTACTCAAACCAAACATTCCCTCAATTTATCCATTCGCAAAATGGTCCTCTTGCAGAGAAAAGTTAATTAGGCCAACATATACAGAAAATTATACACAAATATAACATTTATCCTATAGTTGAAACGCAATTACTCCACTTAAAACTTAAAACTTAAAACCCCCATCTGATGATGTATAGGGTAAAATTAGCAGATGACCGATGGATGTTCGTCAAGTGAACACTTGAAAATAAAGACACGTAGAAGATGAGTCAGCAAATAACTGACACCGGATCTAAGCATGTGGCTGGTGTTGCATGAGTCCTAATGTCATCAAGACTTGAGAGAATAATTTGAAAGCAAGAACAAGTTGAAGAAGGCAGCATTAAATGAGCAGTCGTTCCAGAGAATTTTAGTATTTACACTCTAGGGGTCTTTATTCACTTTAAAGAGGAGCTTGATTTGGGGATCTTATCTTCCCTAATTTAACTATAAATAGAAAAATTTGTATTCATGGAAGGACATGAAATACTTGTACAAAAAAGGCTAATATTACTTTCTGTTAACATCATCTTGTTAAGCTCTTTGTTATTGATATTATTTTTGCTTTCAAAGAAGTTCAATTCAAGGCCAGGCTCGTATTTTCTTACTTTTGTTCTTCATTACTTTATATTTGTGGATCAAATTAATTTACGTGTCTATAAACCACGTAACAAATTCAATTGTACCGTTACAGGTAAATAGTTTGGCGCTCACCGTGGGACATAGACAATTGTGGTATTACTTTGACCCATTCATCTTTTACTAACGCATTTTGACGCTTTTCTTAAGTAAAACAAAAACAGATATGGTACATAATGATTTCAATAACTCACTCAATGTTAGGACAAACAATGAGCACGGGGATAATTTTTGTCGTGGAGATCAATATGATGATTCGACTAGTGAAACCCGCATTGATGAAAATGAGACGACCCCGTTCCGGAAAGAATGAAATACTCGGCACGCAAGGAGTCCTACTCCTGATGATATGGATGATGAACCCGTTGTCAAAACGGTAAAAGTTTTGAGAGCACAACAAAGGAAAATCATGAATCATCTCTCAAGACAAGACTGGATAATGAATGAGCTCCAGCAAGCGCTATCGGTTGCCTCAAATAATTCCGATGGAGGAGTTCGAGCCACTCCCAGCGGGCTTGCAAATCAAACATCACAAAGAACCGGTAACATCACTTCAAGGGACGAGTTCAGATCTAATGATAATCAAGCAGGTGGAGCAGACAATGGATTCGAGACCGATAACAACACAAATGATCCTTTGGAAACCGAGCTCATGGGTTTCATGAGGGAAATAAATGATCAAAACGCTAAATAATTCCACGTTCAGATGGATCAGATCTTGGGGGTGTCGCGCCCCCTTTTTCCTCGCGGAGTCCGGGTTTCGACATTCATTGGGAACAACTCGTTTCCTTTTGGGAATTGGGTATTTGAAGAGTCGCCACCTAACGGATTAAGGTGTGTTAGGGCACCTAGCGCAATTAACTCATATAACTAGTTTGCATTGGCAGAGATTAGGGTAAGGGCTCGAAATAACCTTGAGAGGAAGGTGTGAGGCACCCCTCGTAGTCCACAATGGTGGGTCCCGGCCGAACTCAGTTATGTGAATTAGTCATTTAACAGGTAAGCAGTCTAAGCACACATATGCAAATAAAGGAAGTTTAGGTAGTCTGACCACACATATGTAAATAAAGGAAGTTTAGGTAGTTTGAGCACACATATGTAAATAAAGGAAGGGAAGTCCTAAGTTGGTTAGCCTATAGGATCACATCTGTACAATACCTGGTAAGCCTTCCTCAAATAGAGGGGTTATACGTGGCATTAGCGCACAGGTCATCATATCCTTTTACTACCCATTACCTTCCCCTTAGCGGTTATTTAAGCGAGTTTAATTAACGAACTCTAAGCGTGCTTTACCAGTCCCTTCGTTGTGGTCCTGGAGGTGTTTAGGACCTCTAAACTTAGGCAGTACTAGACCCTCCTAAGGTGTTTAAAAGGTAAAATCTAAGTGACAACAAATAACATATAGGACTGTCAAATAGGGAAGCAATTAAGGGGCTCATGTTTACCTCCACACATAAACAAATAAGTAGCACATCTCAAACAACAGATTTTAAAGAATTTCAGAAGGTCCTAGAACAGGATATCTAGGTGAGCATCACAAACATAGAATATGCAGCATGCTGATTTCAAAAAGCTGATTTCATGCATATTTATACTAGGACATGTTATCTGTGTGTTGGGGTTGTCTTTAAACCTCTTTATAGATAATTATTTATTTAAGCGACATAGATACGATTTAAAGTAAATGCAAACAGAGTCCTAAGGCAGGATTTCTAATGCACAGAGAGAGATGGTTATTTTATTAAGCATGATTACAGCGGTGACTTTAACAACAAATTTCCGGGTGATTATGACTTGTGCAGGAACATAGTTTTCGTAATAATAGAATGATGAGCCTAGAACATATTTTCTAATAGGAAAAATCAGTAAACATGATTATCCTAAGGCAGGACATCTAATGCACAGATTTATGGCATAGTTTTTAATACAAAAAACAGGCATAGCAAACCTAGAGGAATGATATCTATTGCATAATTTAAACCTAAAGCATGATTTCTATTGCAAATCAACATAATATAAACCTAAAGCATGGTTTCTACTGCAAATCAACATATATATAAACCTAAAGCATGATTTCTACCCGGTTTTCCCACAAAATCGTATAGGAACCCTCCCCTTTTACTAATTATCCCAATATTTATTTACAAAGAATATTATTACAGACCAAGATCGAATGAATTACATAAATAAATGTAAATTATACTATAGGGAGCGTGAATTAGGCCCAAAGTAAACCTAGGGATGCCAGGCCTTCAGAAACAGTCTCAGATGCCAAGAGTCTCACAGCCAATAGTGTGTCCTGGTGTGTCAAAGTTCCCTAAGGACCTCAAGGATCCCGGGCAGTGCTCACACCAAGACCTTTTCTCAAATGGAGGATTGGTTATGTGCAGTGTGGAAGGGCCAGCCCCAGTGTGCCAGAGTTCAGTGGAATCTCATGGATTCCTAAGCAGTACACACACTGGAGGGGCAGAACCTAATAGTCTAAGAGTAAAGTGAGAGTGTTTGACATAGTTTTGAAAGACTTAGTAAAACAGTGTAGAGACAATTTTAGAAGTGAAAAGATTTTCAGGAATAGAAAGAGTTTTCAGGAAGATGCTAGAGGTGAAAACAGTCTTGAAGTCAATTCTGAAAAGAACAGACATACAGTCACACAAACTTAGAGTGCTCAGACTCACAATCACTCACCAATCAACTTTACAAACAGGGTTCAAGGGGGTTGAGAACATAGAGAGTTCAAACACATAAACAGAGTCTAGGGGAGCATATGGAGCAACAACTGTACAGAACAAACAGGAATCTACTAGTTCAGAGACTTAACAAGTTAGTCATGATAAGAAGCAACTAAGACATAGGCATAGAATGTAGTGAAATAGTCATGTTGAAGACAAAGTGCATACTAATTAGGATCAACCAAGTACATTAGACAACTAAGTTATCAACATGATCACACCAATTAAAGAGAGTAAACAGAGACTAAATAAACATGTTGGCCAAGTATCAAACATATAAGTGAGACCCAGACATACTGATTGCACATTTGAACAAAAGAGGACAGCATTTAGACATGCTGAGTAAAGCAGTAAACAGGAAGATAAAAGTAAATACATAGCAAATCGAACTAGTGCAAAACATGGAACACATAGAGTTTGAGTTTCAGAATTGAACTGGAGACATACCAGTTAGAGAAGCAAAGTGCAGAATGTAAAGCAAGTGTAATTCCACTGTCTAGCCTTGGCTTTCAACCTGCTAGACCAACAGTTAGCACAAGTAACAGAGAAAGAAGAGAGAGTTTGAGTGTGAGTGTGTGTTTTCTGAACTTTGTTCCGTGTTTTGAGAGGTAGAATAAGAGTGTTTATATAGCAATATAGGAGTGGAACAAACAAGGTAAAGGAATCATCATTCAGTCAATTAAGAAAGTCACAGAATCCAATCACATAAAGGGGTGCAGATAAGACTCCTTTAATCAAGGGTAATTGATCAAACGGTAATAACAGGGGACTAATTAAGGAAAGAATCCCAATTATACCATGTAAAGGAATCAGTAAGAATCTACAATTATATAGGCCATCAAATAAGGCAGGGATGACCAATTAAGGTCGTAAACAAGGAAACAACAAGAATTATGCACACAAATCTCTACTAGAGCAAATCAATCAACCAAACTTTCAAAAATAGTACTGATTTCTGGAAAGAGATATCAACTTCCATAAATAGAAAAAATGGACTAAGTAAAACATCACAGAAACATAGAAATTAGTCGAAAACACAGATTCTAGCCCTAATAGAGATTTATTAGGGCAAAACCCACAGAATAATGGATTCGACAACGAAAAAATGTTTAAGTTGAAGAAATAGAGCAAGGTAACACAGAAAGTACCCAGAATCGAAGCAAAGATTGGAAAAATCAGTATATTACATAGAATCAACTAGGGTTCGAATACTCTTGTAAAAATCAGTCAAGAAGGTGAAAGAATAATTGATTAAACACTTAGAAGTCAGAAAGACCTTTGAAAAACAATTTGGGATGAACCCTAGTTTAGGAAGAGCGACAAAAGTCGGAATAATTGATTAACCCAGAAATTTTAAAGGAAAACACATAATAGAGCTCGAATCACCCCAGATCTATACAGATTTGAGAAGGATCGATAGTAACGGACTAGAGTTTTTCAGAAAATTAGTAGAGAAGTGAGAATAGGTCAAGAACCCATAGATTCGTAACAAAATAAAGAGAAGTTCTTATTCACAGTCGAAAGATGGCCTGAGACAAGCTAATAAACATAGTTTCAAACCAGAACCAGCTAGGTTCTTTGAGATCTTCTCAAGGATCCAAGAAATCAAAGAGCCATGGCGTGTAGAAGGCCAGGGCTGGTCGGAGAAGCCATGGAAGCCTCAAAAGGTGGAGGTTTATGCCGGTGACGGTGCCTAGAATTATGGTTAGGTCGAGAGAGTTTGAGAGAAGAGGGAGATGATGAAGGCGGGTGAGGGAGAGAATGAGAGGGTTGGGGGGGGGGTCATTTAGGTTTAATTAAGGTAAGGGAAATGTGGACTGTTGATCTAATTGATCAACGGTCAGGATTGAGATGGGGTATTGGGTCGGGGCGTACAGACTTGGGCCTAAGGGAATTGGGCTGGTTAGAGAGGGGTTAGGTTTGGGAATAAAAAGGGCTATTTATTAAATACCCCAAATAATTTATGAAAATATTTTATAAAATAATTAGCAGATTATAAAAATGATTTTCATGCATAAAATTGTTTTAAAATAATTACTCAACATTTTAAAAATACAATGAGCCATTTTATGGCAAGATAATGTAATAATGTATGCATGGGTTGTAATTGCAAAGTTATTGCAATTGTAACCAAAAAGTGTAAATCTGGCCATTTGTGAAATAATTTGAACTTAATATGACTATAAATAGCAATATTAAGTCATGAAATGCTATAAAGTCATCTGTGATGCAATTTTGTAATTACTTATATTAATAAAATACTAGGATAAATTAATTTAAAAATGTAGAATTTATAGAAAAATATCAATCGATGTTAATGCATAGTTTTGAAGGTATATATGCACTTAAAAAGTATTATAGGAAAAAAATTGGGTATCAACAGCTGTCCCTCTTTACCCGGGAAGGATGAAAGAGTTTTCGGGTAAAGAAATGATGGCCAATTTTGACCGATCTCTCTGAGCTGCCTACATATCTCTGGCTTTAGAGGAATCAGGCCATGTGTAGTTCTGGATTCATCGGCGGAATATACCGATGAAGTCATCACAAGAACGGACACGAGACTTTGGAATAGGCAGAAAGATGGTTATGGTGAGCGGTCAGATTTGAGATAATTTGAAAGAACTGGAGCGGGATTGCTCCTGTTGGGGTAGCGGTTTCTTATCGGGTCACCTGCAATCAAAGAGATACTACAAGTATACATTTGTGCAGAAATTTAAACATGATGCAGATTCCCTTCAGACCATGAGAATTTTCTTTGGACGGTTGAGGATGACGTCCTTAGACCATGATGTCCTGGGCCATAAATTGTTCGGTGGGGGATTCGCAGGCCACGAAATGATGTTATTGGGCCATGAAAATGGTGCCTCCGAACCATGACGCCTTTGAATAATGATATGCAAATTTGAGAGATCCTTAGGCCATGGCGTGGTGTCTTCCGGCTATGAGGATGATGCCATTAGACAATGACGCCTTTGAACAAGTTGGCGATATTTCAGCCCATGAGATGCAATAATATGATGCTAAAATCAACAAGACAAGGCTTAGTCTTGTGAGGTTGAGGGCAGAGCTTAGCCCGAAAGAGGAGCAAATAGATAGTTTCAGAGAGACAATGCTTAGTCTCGGCAAATGAAGGCAATGATTGGCCTTATGTAAATAGGAGGCAGAGCTTAGCCTCATGCAAGATTCGGGACAGGGCTTAGTCCCATGCAGATGGAAGGCAGAGCTTAGCCTTATGCAGATATGGAGACAAGGCTTAGCCTCATGCAGGATTCGGGACAGGGCTTAGTCCCATGCAAATGGAAGGCAGAGATTAGCCTCATGCAAATATGGAGACAGAGCTTAGTCTCATGCAGGATGCGTGACAGGGCTTAGTCCCATGCAAAGAGAAGGCAGTGCTTAGCCTTATGCAAATATGGAGGCAGGCTTAGCCTCATGCAAGTATGGAGACAGAGCTTAGACTCATGCAGGATGCAGGATAAGGCTTAGTCCCATGCAAAGAGAAGGCGGTGCTTAGCCTTATGCAAATATGGAGGCAGGGCTTAGCCTCATGCATGTATGGAGACAAAGCTTAGTCTCATGCAGGATGCAGGACATGGCTTAGTCCCATGCAAAGAGAAGGCAGTGCTTAGCCTGATGCAGATATGGAGGCAGGGCTTAGCCTCATGCAAGATGGAGACAGGGCTTAGTCTCATGCAAAGAGAAGGCAGTGCTTAGCCTTATGCAAATATGGAGGCAGGGCTTAGCCTCATTGTTGATACCCAATTTTTTCCCTATATATATTTTTATGCAGAGTACCTTCAAAATTGCATATGTATGCATATGTAAGTATATCCAAGCGTTTCCTTATTTTTCCTTAATTTTAAAGATTTTTAAATCAATTTATCCCCCTATTTTTATCCATAAAAATCCAATAATTATTGCTAAAATTTTCTTTTGGTGACTCATTTGTTGAGATTTTATGTTTATGCAAAAATATAGCTAAGGGATTTTTTGCATATCTTTACAAAATTATGTAGTATTTTTTTAAGGCTAAAATTATATAATTGCAACATTAGTCTCTTTTAGGATTGATTATGTTTATATTCATAAAAGTTAAGTCCTGTATTTTTAAATAGTCAATTGTGTGTTATAAATCATTTTAGTACCTTTAATTTATTTCCATAAATTAATTTATTATTTTTTATAAATTAAATAGGGAAAATTAGCTATTTAAATGTTAGCCCAATTTCATTTCAATTATAGCCCTATTCTGACCCCAATTGAACCCCGACCCAATTTCAATTAAGACCGACCCAAACCCAGTTTCATAACCCGCCCCACTTGCCCGTTTTAATCCAGGCCGTTGATAATTCAGATCAACGGCCAATAATCACCCTTGCCTTACTTAATTCCAAACGACCCCCTAAACCCTATCATTTCTCACAATCCGACGCCTTAGAACCCCTTCCCTCTCAAACACTCTCTGCAACACCCCCAAACCCTAGTCACCGCCACCCTAATCCACCCTAATCCATGGCCTTCCGAGGTCATCTGAGACCTATACCAGCCTTCCATGGCTTCTACGTGTTTGGTTCTGTAGTCTCGTGACCAGAATCTGAAGGAATTTTGTCCAGCCCTTGCTCGATGACTTTTCTCCGGTCATCCCTGACCTTTCTCCGGCCAGCCATGACCATTCGAGTCAGACCTTTGACTCTCCTGTTTAGACCGGTAACTTTCAAGGCTTTTCTCGTTGCTTTTGGGTTCTTCTGAAACCCTAATCTCTGAGACTTTTCAATTTCTTTCAGATATAACTTAGATCTATGATTGCCATGAACTTTTAAGCATCTTCTTGAAGCTTCTTTAACTTTGCTTTCAAAAAGATTCTTCATCTTTTCCAATTAGGGTTCTTCTTTTAAATTATTTGAAACCTCTTCTCGGATTTTAGCGTGTTTCTGATGTTTGCTCATGTCGTTCTCCTATCTGAGTTTAGCATGTCGAAAACCCTAACCTCTTTTGGGTTCATTCGAGTTTCTGAGAATGTTTGCTAGTAGCTGTTTGATTTGTCTGTTTATCATCTTTAAACTCGATTGTTGTTAAAACCCTAATTTCTTTTGGGATCATTCGATTTCTTAAACTATTTGCTAGTATTTGTTCGATTTATTGGTTTATCATCTTTTAAGCTTGACTATTGTTGAAGAAAACCTATGTCTTTGGCTTTGAAACTGTTCGTGTGAATACCTGACTCGATTTGAAAGTTCCTTGTTTCAGAACCTCTTTTCTTTATGTGAGTCCTCTGATTCTGGGTTTTTACTATCTTTAAAACTCGACTCTGCTTGAAACCCTAACTTTTCAAAAGGGTTTTCTCATCTGCTACTGTGAGGCCCTTTGCATGCCTCTCATACTCTGTTTCTCTTCACTATTGATTCAATGTGACTTGACCTACTTGATTATTGTGCTTCGAGTGTTTGCTATCTACTGAACTTTGTGCTACTATTGCATGCTGTTTCTTTTGCCAATAGGTTTGGCCTCGCATGTTTAGTGTTGTTCACTCTATTTGTATGCTGAGGTTCCTTCTTTGATTGATCTTCAATCTTGGGACTGATTTCAAACTTTTCTTTTGTGAACTCTAATTTCACTCGCCTATTAAAGTTAATTGATCCCTGTCCTTATTTTGCCTTGTTGAATCTTTTTTCCAAAATAAGTATATTTCTGTACTTAGACTCAATTGCTTACTTAATGTTTTTACTACTTCTTTTATGGTAATAATCAGTCTGCCTACAAAGTGATTTTCTTTCCTTATTTTGAATCTGTTAGCCCCGTTAAAGGGGAATCACTTGGTTTATTGATTCTGACGGTTGATTGTTTCCATATTTGTATTGAACTTTACTTATTACCTTATTTCTCACATGTTTTCAAAAGGCTATAAATACCCTGCACCCCTCTTCTTTCAAGGACGCGAACACAAGGAATAAAATACTTGAGTTCAGAACACACACTCCACTAAAACTCTCTCTTTTCTCTGTTGCTACTTGTGTTACTGCCTTACCTAGCCGGCTGAAAGCCAAGGCTAGGTTGTGGGAAGCTTTCTTACTTTTTTTTCTTTCTGCATTTGCATCTTTACTGGTATGTTCTAACTAAATTTCAGCATCAACAACAACTTGTTTCTTTACTATTTCTTTCACCTTTGCTTGTTTCCTGCTTGTGTTTAATCAAGTTCCATTACTAAGCATGCTGTAATCTGCCTTTTCTATTCTGAATCAATGCTTTCTTATGTATGAATTCTGTTAGTCAATTATTATGACTTATGAGTCCTAAACCCCCATATCCCCTATGTGTTTGGTATCTTTGGTTGGTTTGGGGCATGACAACATTGGACATTGCTGTGCATGACCCAAACCTGACCCCCCTGGAGTCATAACCCCCATATCCCCTCTATATGTTGTGTGTTCTGGTTGATTTATGGGCATGCCAGCACCATCTATTGTTGTGCATGCCCAAACCTGATTCCTACCCAAGGATATATGCTCTTTGCAATGTATTCCCAAACCCCTGACCCCTTTGTATGGAAATGCTGATTCTGTGTTTTACTACTACTATTTCCCATCACCCTACCCTCTCTATTCTCCACTCAGTTTTATATCTCTATTCTTGCACTTCCACCATATTCTTAGACTTAAGTTCTGCCCCTCTTGTGTGAGCCTTGCCTTGGGACCCATGAGCTCCCTCTAAACTTGGACACATAAGGGATGGCCCTTCCACACTGCACTCATCTCTATCTGGTTCTGCAAACATGGGTGTAAGCACTGCCGGGGTCCTTTGAGACCCTTAGGGAACTCTGACACACCCAGGTCTGGGAAAGGCTCTGAAATAAATGGCGTTTTGAGGTGGTTTATTCCCTAACTCAGAAAGGAAGTCAAGAATCAGGCATCCTCTGGTTGTAACCTCTTCTTTTACATTTATTCTGATGCAATTCATTATTTTGGTTTGTAATAACACTCGGGGTTGGCTAGTGGAAAAGGGAGGGGTAATTATGCATGTTCGTCTGCTAGAAGGGTAGAAAACATGCCTATAGGACTTGTTTTTCTTTTATTCTGCACGCTCAACTCTGCATTTAGACACCATGTCTATAGGATTTACTTTAAATTCTGCATGTTCAACTCTGCATTTAGACACCATGTCTATAGGATTTAATTTAAATTCTGCATGTTCAACTTTACATTTAGACACCATACCTATAGGTTCTGTCCTCTAATAAATTCTGCATGTTTGACTCTACATTTAGATAACCCGCCCATAGGACTTGTTTAAAATTCTGCGTGTTTGTTACCACACTTAGACACCATGCTTTAGGATCTAAACGGCTATAGGCAGATATCATTTTCAATATACTGTATAGAAATCATGCCTATAGGAATTCCCAAGTAAAATCCTACCTGTTTCCATTCCACATTCAATTAGATATCATGTCTATAGAGATTAAAATCAGCAATATTAGATATCATGTCTATAGGGATTAAAATCAGCAATAGTGGATATCATCGTCTGCAGAATCTGAAACTAGCCTAACTTAAAATCAGTTTTATTCTGAACCGATTTTTTTTTAAATAACCTAATCTCCTTATTTAACACGATTAGCAAGCATGCCTATTGGATCTCAAATCGCTCGTTTTAAATTTGTTACTACTGTGCCACATTCCGATCAGTAATAGATATCATGTTCATAAGATCTCACCCAAACACTTAGGTAAGCCTTAGGTAATAACAACAAATAAAAATTGAGCCCGCTTCTGTTAACTAGTAATCGCTACAACCAGCAGGCAGGCCTGATTCGGACTTCTTATCTGAGTTACGTAATAAATTGGTCTGCTTCAACAACTTAAACTCCCCTTGCCTTTGTAGACCTTGATTGTTGTTTGAGTCATGCTATTTGGTTGCTTTGTTTGAGGAGGTATATATGAGCCTTCAATGTTTTATGTGCTTCCCCCTTTTAATGTGCAGTCCTATATGTTTTGTATGTCGCCTTAGCTTTTTCACCTTTGAAACTTCAAAGTCAGCCTAATATCCCTTCCCTTTAGGAATAGTAGTCCTAAGTGCCCCCGGGACTGATAGGAATGGGACGGGTAATAGCATGCAATAGTGGTCGAGACCAATCCACGCTTTAGTACCTTAACGGGGTGGGAAGGGTAGATATGGATATGATGACCGGTGCGTTAATACCACGTGTAGCCCCTCTTTTGAGGAGTGATTACCGGGTATTGCATTGATGTGATCCATATTATAAATAAACCAGGACCTCCCCCTCCTCTTTCCTTTTCTTTAAATATTTACAGAATTGTAACTTCTTTTCAAAATCAGCCTTTTAATGTTTGCTTTTTTTCAAACTCTGTTTTACTTTCAGTCATTCGTGTATTAAAGTCCCCTCTTACTTGAGCCTTATCTGTTTACATGTTAATTGCACCAAATTCACAAAGAACTATTTGGCCGGGAACCACACTAGTGGATCCTGAGGGGTGCCTAACACCTTCCCCTTAGGATAATTTCAAGCCCTTACCCTATCTCTGGTTATCAAGCAAGCTTAGAAGTTAACCTTGTAGGTGTCCTAATGCACCATAAATCATTAGGTGGCGACTCTTCAAATGCAAAACCTAGTTCCCAAAAGGAACGAGTTGCCCTATACCCAAAATGTCATAAACCCGACCTCCCGATGCAAAGAGGGAAAAAAGGGGGTTGCGACAGCATGGCGACTCCGACGGGGAAATATGGCTTTTACCACTTCAGATTGTTCTTGTGAATTTGTACCTCCCCTTTATATGCAATTACTTGTTTAAATTCCTTTAAGCGTTTAATTTCTTTGACAAGGCAAAACTGACTTATCTTCTTCGTTTCTTTTCTTTATTACTGCTTCAAATTATAAACTACTGTATTTACTGCTTTCTTAACATGCAAATACGTGACAACATGCTTATTAATTATTGCATAATCATGTTCAACATCATATTCCACTCGTGCCAAACAAATACCATAGCAACGCTTATAATGAGTGGTTGCGCTCTTCCTATATTATTACCCCCTAAATTCGGAAAGTCATATTTGCGGTAAAACCAGTCGATCGACGGTGTAGTCGACGGTTCCGTGCCTTCCCCCCTTGAGTTGTCCGCTCAAGGGTACCAGTCTAAAACCCCATAGAAACCTTACTCTGTTCAAACTGTGCATGCATCATGGTCAAACCTAGCCGGGTCAGTTATGTTGTCCACATAACGATCCTTTAAGATAGCCTAGTCCAAAGTCCACTAGGTTTCCCTAAACCCAAACGGACATCACCACGTTCTGTACATTTATTTGGAGAACTAAAATGCGTCATGCTAATTATTGGTATTAAATAGTCGAGTCTGGTGGGGGTAAGGGCCTAACCTTATTTGCCTTGCAGAAATATGAGGCACGAAGTCCCTAGATTCGGCATGGTCACCAACATCCATCCAAGGTTGCTAAGCTGGTGGAAAGATCTTCACTCTAGTGATCAAACTCTCGTTCGAAAATATCTGGGAAATCTACCATCCCTTCTGGAGATCCAACCTAACAACAAGATCATAGAAGCTGCTACACTGTTCTGGGATTGTGAAAGGGCTGTATTCCGCTTTGGGGACATTGAAATGACACCCCTGTTAGAAGAGATAGGGGGATTAGCCGGTCTAGTCTGGGAGACTCCGGGTCTGTTGATGCCTGAGAACCGTAAAGGCAGGGGTTTCCTCAAAATGATGGGTTTAAAGAAGAATCCAGAGTTGACATGTCTGAAAGAATCCTACATCCCTTTTGACTATCTGTATGAAAGGTATGGTCACAACAAATCCTACCGTACCTACCCTGACGAGTTTGCCATCACGTCCTTGGGGCACATTCATCGAAGGGTCTTCGTATTTATGTTTTGCTTCCTGGGGCTGATCGTGTTTCCAACGAAGAAAGCAAGGATCCACACCAGGCTAGCCATGGTAACTAAAACCCATAGGAAGGGATTGGTGGGCAACCATTCAGCATCGTGCCCATGATCATTGCGGACATATACCGAGCCTTGGAGAAGTGTCAATACGGAGCAAAACACTTCGAAGGCTGCAATTTATTACTTCAACTCTGGCTTATGGAGCATCTCTAAAGGGGTGAATACCGACAAGAGATCCAGCGAAGGGACTGGGATGATCACATCACTTTCCATCACCCGAAGCGGATGAATTACATGCCCAATATGTTCGCTCAACCAGAAGATGCCAAAGGATGGGTAGAGCTATTTGATAACCTAACGAAGAAAAGGTCCAGTGGATGTTCGAGTGGTTTCCGACCGAGGAATTCATCACCCGATCCAGAAATGCACCTTTTCTGATACTGATCGGTCTGAGGGGAACATATCCTTACGTCCCTCTCCGAGTTATGAGACAAGCCGGTAGAAAGCAAGTTATACCCAGGGTCGACAAGATGAGTCATTTCCGAGCTGACTTCCAGGATGATGATAGTCCTTACAAATGCCAAGCTCAACATATGTGGCATTGCAAGATCTTAATGGGGAGAGTTACCATCGAGCCAGACATGTATCATGCTGGTTGCGCTCCTTTCTAATCAGGTTGGTTGAAAGACAATCATGATGGTCTGGGCCAGCCAGGGTTTGCCCGAGGTCACAAAATCATAGATGAAAGGGCCGAGGTACAGGTCAAATATAACCAAGTGCGCAGAAGGATCCGGGAGTACGAAAGCGAGCACCGCGAAATACAAGAGTCCAACCAGAAGCTAATTGAGGAATGGAAGGACATGGCTGTCAGTGCCAACAAGCGACTGGGATACTTGGAGCGAGGCATGGTGGAGTTGGAGAGAAAGTTTCTCAAGAGGGTCGAAGATTGCCAAAATGCTGAAGGGACCGAAGGTGGACATCTAGCCAGGGCCTACCTATTGCTGGGACTTCGCGAGTTGGGAAAGCTGTTCGACGGAGCCAGGGATGCCGAATCTGGGGAAGGTCCTTCTGGGGCCAAATAGATAGGGGTTTTCTTTTCTATTTATAAAAATGTATCCATTTCCTGTTTATTTAATGTCAATTTGGGATTCGTCTATTTCTTGTCAATAAAATGAGGCATTTAGCATTCTAAGTTCTCCAAATCAATTTGTCGCTAGGCCTACCTCGGGCACAATGAGGCCCCCAAATTAGGACACGCTTTATATTCCTGCACTATATGTTTAAAATATTGCAACATTTTTTATATGATCCTCACTAACTTTGTTACCTTTTTGTTTTATTTTTTGTTTTGTTATTCCCCTCCCCAAAGGTTAGTTCGTGCACTCTGGCAACATCATCTTATTCCACAAGATCCAAGGGCCCTCCACCCACTCCTCCTCTAAGTCCTGTTAAGAACAAGAACAAGGGCAAAATGGAAGATTTGAACATCAGAAAGGAGAACACAACAGCAGAAGCCATTGATGGCCATGATATTCGGGTTCCCAATGAAAATGTGTCACAACTCGAGCAGGAATTGCTGAAGTTTCAAGAAGAACTTGATCAGGTTCGGAATCTGGCCAACTTGTCCTTCTCCCTCAGCACCCCAGACACCATCTTCCCCAATGGCCAAAATCCCACACCTCCACAAAAGCAACCAAATCATCCCACTAAGAACCAATGCAACACTTGCCACACCCCAAACAACAATCCATTACTCGTCCCCGAACCACAAAACTCCGCAAATGACCATTTCCACACCCACATACCCGGTCACCATAACGATCCCATCTACGTGGAGACCGTGCCACTCTCCACCCAACCTATATATTGCACCCCTGAGTCTGATGAAAATGATCTACTCATCAGAAACTTGGCTGAAGAGCTTAAGAAACTAACTAGCGGAATCCAAGGCGTCGAAGGAAGTAAAGGTATCGAAGGGTTGAACTATGAAGATCTCTACATACAACCAGATGTCGAACTGCCAGAGGGGTAAAAACCTCCCAAGTTAGAGATGTTTGACGGTACAGGTGATCCAAGGGTCCATCTTAGAACATACTGTGACAAGCTGGTCGGGGTAGGAAAGGACGAAAGGATCCGCATGAAACTATTCATGAGGAGTCTGAAAGGAGACGCACTATCCTGGTACATCAGCTAGGATCCTAAGAAATGGTCGAGTTGGGTAGGTACAGCCTCTGATTTCATGGACAGGTTCAGATTTAACACAAAAAATGCGCCGGATGTATTCTACATTCAGAATCTGAAGAAAAAGCCTACAGAAACGTTTCGTGAGTATGCCACTCGCTGGAGGTCGGAAGCTGCTAAGGTCAGACCAGCCTTAGAGGAGGAACAGATGAACAAATTCTTTTTTCGGGCTCAGGACCCGCAGTATTATGAACGGCTAATGATGATTGAAAATCATAAGTTTTCCGACATTATCAAGCTAGGGGAACGAATTGAAGAAGGTATCAAAAGCGCTATAGTTACAAACTTCGAGGCCTTGCAAGCCACAAATAAGGCCTTGCAGTCTGGTGGTGTGTCTAAAAAGAGGGACGTGGGGGCCGTGATGGTTGCACAAAGGACCAAGTCTCCCCTCAAATACCAAACCTACCCTATACCTCCACTCACATATCAGTCAGCTCCAAACTACCAAGCACCCTCCTACCAAGCCCCAGCACCAACTTATCAGTCACCTCCACCTCCCACATATCAGCCTACCTCGCCCAGATATTCCCAACCCGCACATGTCTACCAAACTTACAATACCCAACCATCTCATTACCATTCGCCCCTCGCATGCCAAAATTTTCCTAGGCCCCGACCTAATTTTGATCGGAGGCCTCAAAAACAATACACAGCCATTGCTGAACCCATTGATCAGCTATATGAGAGACTCAAAATCGCCGGTTATGTCACCCTCATCCCTGCTTCAACCCCTGAGAATCCTTCTCAGTGGGTTAACACAAACAAATCTTGTGCATACCATTCCGGCATGAAGGGACACACCATCGACGAATGCCGCTCTTTAAAAGACAAGATACAGTCCCTGATTGATAACAAGGTCATTGTAGCAAAGGAAGCCGCTTCGAACGTCCACAACAACCCCCTACCAGACCACAAAGGCGGGGATATTCACATGATTGAAGTAGAGGATGATTGGGATCCCGAGGGGTCCATCGGGTTGATCGCGGAAGGCGATGACCCAAAGAACCCAGCAGTTACTCTCAACCCCATCATAGTCCAGATTCAACCATCCGAGGTCATTGAGGTAGATGTGTCTATCCCTCTTGAGTTTGAGGCAGCACCATCAACAAAAAAACACCGACACCGTTTGAGGTTACAGTTTTACCACCCAAAGAACATGTCCCATTCGAAGTAAAGGTGGCCGCACCGATTCCAGTGGCAATGACCACCATGCCGTCATTCCATACAAAAGCTATACCTTGGGATTATACAGCCGAGGCTAGGAGGAAAGGCAAAGTCAGGTTCGAAGAGACTATTGCAGCATAGGGTATGACAAGGACTGGAAAGGTCTATACCCCGGAGCACTTAGCTGAGTCAAGCAAGCAGGCTTCCAACCGGCCGCTCATCATTGAAACAGATCCAGATGACCTTTGAAGGAAGATACAGGCCAAGGAGTATTCGGTCATAGACCAGCTAAACAAAACACCAGCGCAGATATCTCTCATTGCTGCAAAATTCCAAGACACACAAAAATGCTCTCTTGAAGGTGCTGAGTGAGGCATACGTGCCAAGTAACATCACTGGCGGAGAAATGGCCAATATGGTGGGACAAGTATTAGAAAGCCATAAAATCACCTTCTATGAGGACGAGCTGCCGCCTGAAGGGTTGGGTCACAAGAAAGCCTTGCATATCACCGTGCAATGCGAAGACTACTTCATCACTAGAATCCTGATCGATGGGGGTTCCAGCCGTAATATATGTCCATTGATAACACTCAAGAAACAGGGTAAAGGACTGCACGAGATAAAAGAAGGAGAAATCAATGTGAAAGCTTTTGACGGGTCTCAGAGGTCCACCATCGGTGAGATTAGCCTGTGTCTGCAGATGGAACCGACTTGGTTCCAGGTCGTCTTTCAAGTGATAGATGTGCCAGCATCCTACAACCTGCTGCTAGGGCGTCCCTGGATTCATGCTGCGGGGGATGTGGCTTCAACGCTTCATCAGGCCGTAAAATTTGAATGGAATCACCAGGAAGTGATCATTTACGATGACGGCAGCAATCCTATATACAGTCGTCAGACCATTCCGGTAATAGGGGGAAGAAGAAAGCTAGGTGGAGAGACCTACCACCACATCGAGCGTGTCAATGTTGTAGACAAAGATAAATGGTGGGACAACAAGATCGAGAGTATATTGAATTGGAATGGGTACGAACCTGGCAAGGGGCTCGGCAAGAACCTCCAAGGGATTGCTAAACCTATAAAACTCAAGAAACACGGCACTACTTTCGGTCTGGGATACGAGTACACTTGGGAAGAATTTAACAACTGGTCGCCACCATGGCGCGGTCCTTACTATCCAGTAGAACAGCCAATACCGCCTTTGGAGCAGACTTTCCAACAGGCTGACATTGTTACGGTACAGACGAAGAAGAAGCACTCGCTTGTTGTTCTCGAGGAGGAGTGGAGGAAGGTCCCTCCATACAGGCTGTGAGTAGAGGAGCATACCTCAACAATTGGACCATCAGGACCACCAGAGCCCGGCGAGCCTCGGGGTAGCAAGGCTAAAACAAGCATCATGCACTGTTTCTATTTTTTGCTAGATGATTTTTCTTGTTCGCATTTTTATTTCCCGCAATAAGATCTTCAATGTTCGAAACAGTTATGAAATTTATCAAAGCATTTCGATATTTTCTTATGAATCAACACTCATTATTATTTTTCTCTCATTACTTTACTTATACAGCATTACCATTACTTATCTTGATGAACCAATGACTGTGACATGCAATGAGACAACGCAACAAACATATATTGATTCAGAGGAAGATGACATACCAGAGGAGATTGTCAAAGAAGTTGAGAACTTTGAGAACAGAACTAAGTCCAACCTAGACAAGACAGAAATTGTTAACCTAGGAGATGCAGAAAACGTCAAGGAAACGCGAATCAGCGTTCACTTATCGCCATCAGAAAAGAAGGAATACACAGAGTTTCTAAGGGAATGTGAGGACATATTCGCCTGGTCGTATGATGACATGACTGGTCTGAATACATCTATTATGGCCCATAAACTACCAACTGATCCAACATGTCCGCTGGTAAAGCAGAAGCTCAGGAAGTTCAAGCCTGATATGAGTTTTAAAATCAAGGAAGAAGTCACTAAGCAAGTCAAAGCTAAGGTTCTCAGGGTAGTTGAGTACCCGACATGGTTAGCCAACATTGTACCAGTACCAAAGAAGGACGGGAAGGTAAGAGTCTGCGTCGACTACCGGGATTTCAACCAGGCCAGCCCGAAAGACGACTTCCCCTTGCCAAATATACACATCCTAATCGACAATTTCTCCAAGCACGAGCTACAGTCATTCGTAGATTGCTTCGCTGGTTATTATCAGATCTGGATGGATAAAGAAGATGCTGAGAAAACGGCTTTCATTACGCCATGGGGAATGTATTGTTACAAAATGATGCCGTTCGGCCTGAAGAATGTAGGGGCCACCTACATGAGGGCCATGACTACCATTTTTCACGATATGATACACAATGAAATTGAGGTATATGTGGATGATGTCATCGTCAATTCCAAGAAGTCCACTAATCACATGGAAGATTTGAGGAAGTTCTTCAACAGATTGCGAAGGTACAACTTGAAACTGAATCCCGCAAAGTGTGCATTTGGGGTTCCCGCCAGAAAGTTTCTTGGGTTTATCGTGAGCCGCCGAGGAATAGAACTGGATCCATCAAAGGTCATAGCCATTCAAGAACTCCCACCGCCAAAGAACAAGAAGGACGTGATGAGTTTCTTGGGAAGACTCAACTACATCATCCGGTTCATAGCACAGTCTACAGTTATCTGTGAGCCAATCTTTAAGATGTTGAAAAAGCACGCCGCTACCAAATGGACCAATGACTGCCAAAAGGCCTTCAAAAGAATCAAGGAATACCTGTCAACACCACCAGTCTTGGTCCCGCCCGAGCCAGGTAGACCCCTATTACTCTACATCACAGTATTGGATGGAGCTTTCGGTTGCGTTTTGGGGCAACAAGATGAAACGGGGAGAAAGGAACAAGCCATTTACTATCTCAGTAAGAAGTTCACTCCGTACAAAGCCCAGTATTCTCTTTTAGAATGCACCTGCTGTGCTTTGACTTGGGTAGCTCAGAAGCTGAGACATTACTTCTATGCCTATACTACGTATCTCATATCAAGGATGGATCCTTTAAAGTACATCTTTCAGAAGCCCATGCCCCATTGGCAAGCTAGCCAAGTGGCAAATCTTGTTGAGTGAATTTGACATTGTTTACGTAACTCAGAAGGCGGTCAAAGGACAAGCATTGGCAGACCACCTTGCTGAAAACCCCGTGGATGGAGAATATGAACCTTTGAAAACATATTTTCCCGATGAAGAGGTATCATTCATAGGAGAAGACATTGCAGAATCCTATGATGGTTGGAGAATGTTCTTCGATGGAGCAGCAAACTTCAAAGGAGTTGGCATAGGAGCAGTCTTGGTGTCAGAAATCGGTCAGCATTATCCGGTGTCTGCCAAACTCAGGTTCCCCTGCACCAACAATATGGCCGAGTATGAAGCCTGCATCTTAGGGCTCAAGATGGCCATTGACATGAACGTGCAAGAGCTGCTAGTGATTGGTGACTCAAATTTACTCATACATTAGGTACGAGAAGAATGGGCAACCAA
Organism: Nicotiana attenuata; assembly: GCF_001879085.1. Lineage (NCBI taxonomy): Eukaryota > Viridiplantae > Streptophyta > Magnoliopsida > Solanales > Solanaceae > Nicotiana > Nicotiana attenuata. The sequence goes on from NC_031999.1 coordinate 46,381,466, forward strand.
GAATCCCAAGATACTCCCGTACCTGCATCATGTACAGGAATTGAGAAAGAGGTTCACGATAGAATTCCGGCATGTTCCCAGAATCCAGAATGAATTCGCCGATGCTATGGCTACCTTGTCATCTATGATACAGCATCCGGAAAAGAATTTCATTGATCCCATTCCCCTAAAGATCCATGATCAGCCAGCTTATTGTGCCCATGTTGAAGAAGAAGCAGACGGGAACCCTTGGTTTCATGATATCAAGGAATATTTGGCAAAAAGAGAGTACCCAGAGCTTGCCAATCATACTCAGAAACGCACACTGCGGAGATTGTCCAACAACTTCTTCCACAGCGGAGGAATCCTGTATAGGAGGACTCCTGATTTGGGACTACTAAGGTGTGTCGACGCAAAGGAAGCATCCAAGCTTCTAGAAGAAATTCATGCCAGGGCCTGTTGTCCACATATGAATGGCTTCGTCTTAGAAAAGAAGATACTCCGGGCTGGTTACTTTTGGATGACTATGGAAACAAACTACATCCAGTATGTCCAGAAATGCCATCGTTGTCAGATACATGCAGACATGATAAAGGTGCCTCCAAATGAGCTTAATACAACAAGCTCACCATGGTTGTTCGCCGCCTGGGGAATGGACCTTATTGGGCCAATCGAGCATGCTGCTTCCAACGGACACAGGTTTATCCTAGTGGCAATTGACTATTTCACCAAGTGGGTCGAAGCAGCATCTTACAGAGTAGTGACTAAGAAATCGTGGCAGACTTTGTCCGCGACCGCATCGTTTGCCAATTCGGGATTCCAAAGTCAATTATTACTGATAATGGCTCCAACCTCAACAGCGACTTGATGAAAGCTATGTGTGAAACCTTCAAGATCAGAATTAAATACAAAGGGCTATTTATTAAATACACCAAATAATTTATGAAAATATTTTATAAAATAATTAGTAGATTATAAAAATAATTTTCATGCATTAAAATGTTTTAAAATAATTACTCAATATTTATAAAATACAATGACCCATTTTATGGCAAGATAATGTAATAATGTATGCATGGGCTATAATTACAAAGTTATTGCAATTGTAACCAAAAAGTATAAATCTGGCCATTTGTGAAATAAATTGAACTTAATATGACTATAAATAGCAATATTAAGTCATGAAATGCTATAAAGTCATTTGTGATGCAATTTTGTAGTTACTTATATAAATAAAATACTAGGATAAATTAATTTAAAAATATAGAATTTATGGAAAAATATCAATCGATGTTAATGCATAGTTTTGAAGGTATATATGCACTTAAAAAGTATTATAGGGAAAAATTGGGCATCAACAGGGGGCACCTCTGGTATTGAAGGGCCCGGATTCAAATAAATATACCTAGTTTCCATTCAAACCAAGTGAGGCCACGGATTTAATTACAAAGAGGTTCAAGATGCCGAATATTCTAAAATAAGATGGAACTTCGGATCCACAGGAGCACATCACAACTTACACTACAACTATAAAGGAAAATAATTTGGCTCCGCATGAGATTGAATATGTTTTGCTACAGAAATTTGGCGAAACCCTAACAAAGGGATCTCTAACTTGGTATTCACCAGGGATCTCTAACTTGGTATTCACTCTTACCAGAACATTCAATTGATTCTTTTGAAATGCTCACAGATTCTTTCATCAAAGCTCATACTGGAGCAAGAAAAGTCCAAGCTAGGAAGGCGAATACATTTAGAATCTTGAAAAGAGAATCAGAGTTGCTATGAGAATTAGTGATCCATTTCCAAAAGGAAAGGATGATGTTGCTGATAGTACCAGATGAATGGAAAACAGAGGTTTTCACCAAAGGCCTCAATCCTTTAAGCTCTGATGCCTCGAGGAAATTGAAAGAGAGTATTGGAATTTCAGGCAACCACATGGGATGCCGTCCATAATCGTTATGAATCAAAGATTAGGATCGAAGATGTTCAATTAAGTTCTTCGGTATCATCCAAGGGTCGTAATCGCGATCGGAATGAAGAAACATTCAAAAATTATCCTAATGCAGATCAGAAATCTTCCAAGAATCGTTTCCAACCTTATGTGCCAAACGAAAGGTATGATGGGCATGGAACTAAAAGTTTTCAATCGTCAGAAAGGTTCGGACAAGATAAAAGGACTTATCGTGGTCGAAATAATAGGGCTTTGCTGGAAATAGAGTCATCGGGATCTCGAGATTCAGGATATCTCATAGTTGGTTTCAACTATGAGAAACCTTAAGGAATCAAGGAAGCCAATTCGATCAGACCCCAATCAAAAATCCTAATATGTGATGCGAGTTCCATGGTACACCTGGTCATAGGACTAGGGAATGCCGGCACTTTCATAAAGACTTAGCAATATTGTTGGAAAATGGTCACCTTAGATAATTTTTGAGTGATCGGGCTAAAAATAACTACGGTGGGAATCGAGATGCAACAGAACCAGCAAAACCAACCACATGGTGTCCTTGCCTAATAATTAACATAATTTTTAATGGGGTTGAAGTAAATGGGGTGATGTTTTCGGCAGCTAAAAAGACGAAAATATCAGTTACTCATGGCAAGAAAATTCACGGAAGATGATGAAATCACCTTTATGGAGGAAGATGCGGACGACCTTATTTTACCGCACAATGAGGCTCTGGTAATATCTCTAAATATTTTAGATTTTAATATTAAACGTGGGTTAGTTGATCCAGGGAGTTCAGGCAATATTATATAATTGACGGTTTTAGAACAAGAAAAGCTAACCAGAAACATAGTTCAAGCGATAAAGCTTCTGGCTGGGTTCAACTTAACAAGAGTAACGACCCGATGAGATATCGTGTTGCTTACCAATGCCGAGGGGTGACAAATACACCTTATTCGAAGTTATGGAGGGTGATATGGGCTACAATTCGCGTGTTTATAAATACGTTACAAATTCAATTGTACCATGGGTAAACAGAGGATACTTTAATCAATATTTTTGAAATATAAGGGATGTATTTTTGAATAAATACATTGAAGTAAAATAACCGAAAGACAAATTGAAAGTAAAAATGAAATTCTCTCTCTCACAGACGGGGAAAAAAAAAACACGCACACACTCTGTAACAGTAATATTAGTAATGGTTGGTATACTGTATAAGTAACTTCTGCTCATTTTCGGTTTATAAGTTCTGAAAATGCTTGTTCTTGTTCTTAATGAAATTGCAACTCTTTTGAAGTGGGATAAAATGTTTTAATTTTTTAGAATTCCGTAACATTATTTTACTTTCCCTTTTGATTATTTTATTACATCAAATTTAATGAAATTTTCATTTTGAATTTTCTTATCAATTGTTTCACTTCAGTTTATCTTAAATTTACATAATTACATACAGTGGCGGATCTACATGCTGATTTTGGGTGCTCAAGCACCCATTAACTTTGACAAGATTTACTATATTTGTATAGGTAATTATAAAAATATTTAGATAAATATTGAGTGAGCATCCATAACTAAACTCTTTTTTCCACTTCTTTTAGAATTTTTATCAGTGAGCACCCACGATTTTAAAATCCTGAATCCGCCACTGACTACATATACGTTCCATGTAATCATAGGGGGAGGTAAATGTCTGTTTTTGAAATACAAGGCATGTAAATGTAAATAAACCATATTACAAGGGCTTTTGATATAACTTATTCTAATCAAAACAAATGAAGTGAATAATACATATCAAACCGGAGAGAAGTATGTGAAGCTTTTTCCGAAAATAATTTGTTTTACTACGGATGAACTGTTGTGAATTTGGACTAAATCCGTTTGTGGTTTGGGTCGATTTTACATGGGGGGAAAAATCAACTTTGTCGATTTCTTTATACACCCACCAAATCAAACTAATATTAGAATAACTTGTTGGTTTTGCATTTATGACTACTTTGTCATCTGAATGCAAATTCAGTTTACTCAATCCACTAGAGTTACGAAAAAAGATGTCAAATTCGTTGCTATTCTTGCTATAATAATGTTGTTGAAAATTTTTTTAATAGTTTGCAATTTTGCATATTAGGCAAGACTGTATAACCAATTTTTTTTTTTTTTTTTTTTTTTTTTTTGCTGAAAATGTTGGTGCAATGAATAAGATAATGAATCTATTGTTCATCGTTATATAACAGTAGAAATCCCAAGTAAGCATAACCCTGAAATTCGTTATTTTGAATTTGTGAGTTTGATTTCCAACAGTGTCTATAAAATATTTGATTACAAGATGAAAAGATAAATGCATTAATTTCTTTGTGAATAACATGATAAACCTGAGAATGAGTGCAAAATTATACTATTAGGATAAACTCATGATCAATTACCTAGAAAAAAAAAATCTGCAGAACAGCCATATAAACATTACTGTACTTCTCAATTCTCATGGAAGTTTCATACTATAAATACCTGATCACGCCCAACTCTAGTCCTAAAAAGGATAAGCGGTCGCTGCAAATATAATCCGGTCTAAAAGTCCGGAGTCGAATCCCACAGAGAACTAAGGTTTCGCTGTAATTGTTCAATATCGCAAAGAAGACAAGTTTGAACAATTTCTAAATTATAATATTAAGATTTTTATATCTAACTAATTAACCAACAAATACTATAAAACGGTAAAATTATCAACTAATGAGACAAAGGTTTGGAGACTAAATTAAGGAGGTCTAGAGTTATGATTTCCCCAATTGTTGATTTCAATAGTTGTATGTTTCTTATAGCTTTGACTTAGTTGCCTCTATCAATCATGAACTCTCCAGCTATCATAAATCTCTCTCAAGCAATTATGATAATTTGCTAGACGCACTCTCTCAAGCTACGCTAGCTAGATTCACATTACAGTTCACTTAGATCGCACCCGAGGTATCGTTATCTCTAATCCAACCTCTAAACCCTCGGTTATGACTCTCGCCTATACTCCGGGAGTGATGTTGTTCAAACAACTACCTAAATATGCACTCTCTCTCAAGCAGATACATAATAAATAGGAACGGCTAATTGAGGATCCTTTCAATTAACCAAAATCAAAACGTAGTTGAACAAATAGAGATTAACAACTAACTCAAAACTATATTAATATAACAACCAATTCATCCACAAAAGGTTCCATCAAAACTCTAGATAATAAATTAGCTATTCATAAAAGTATGTGAAAACACAATACTCCAATTCATAACCAACAATAAAATAAGAAGAAGGGGAAAAACTCGTAGTTAAATCTTCCTCCTTGCTCCTAGCCTGTTCTTGCCTCCAAGGGTGTTGTCTAACCCTAAAGTAGTGTCTCCTCCTTCAAAGTTGTGTTTTAGGATGTATTTATATGACCTAGGGTTGATGACGGGCGGAATTCTTCAATCCAACTTTGGATGGGAGAGCTGAAATCCACGTCTGCCTTCGCGTCTAGACGCGGACTTTGACGCGGATCCGCGTTTGCCTTCGCATCTAGACACGGACTTTGACGCGGATCCAACTTTTGAGATTCTTCCGTTTCGCAAAGCGCTCCGTGCCTTTGCTTCGCTTCGCTGTTTTGTGCCTAAACTTTTCTCCTTTTTCGCGTCCGACTTCGTGCCACGCACGAGAATATACGAGCTCCCACTCCTTTAATTTCTTCTTTTTGTGTCGAATTGTCATCTTTTGATCATTTATCATCTAAACTCGTTCCTACACATAAGAAACACATAATGAGTATATTTCACTTCGAAAATCATGTAATCTCCCGCGACACACACAAGAATTAATATGCAAATATACTCAAAAATATGCACTTTTCTTCATTTATCAATACCTCAGACAATAAAATTGCGCCGAGAAAATAAAATCAAGACCAAAAGATATTACAACAATCGTAGTATTTGATCTCAAGTAATATGAGTGTTACAATCTCTATGAATCCTCTGATTCTTCTTTCTAATAGTAAAAAAATTCAAGGGCCTTTGAGTTTGATCTTGACTGTATATTTATTGCCACGAATGATGATCTTGAATTTAACTAGCGCGAACTTTGATTTGAAGTTGTACTCCTTGAATCTTGATTTGCTTTTCGTTCTTGAGCTTGAACTTGAACTTGCTTGTTTGAAGCTTGAAACTTGTAAGAGAAATTTGTGACGTTTGATCCACGAGCTCTCTCTTGTTTCTTGTTATAACTCCTGGTACCTTTTTTGAGTTATGAAGACCTCTATTTATAGTTGTGGGAGGGAAAAGTTGTGATGAGAACAAACTCTTTCTGACCAATCAAATTAAAGAGTGACAAGGCCACATTTGATTGGTCGGAACATGTCACTTGCACATGTGGCGTGGTTTCATTGGCCTTTTAATTTGACTTGGCATGCCTTGTTATTTTGATACGTGGCATGATCTCATTGGCTCTTTTGTTTGACTTGGCGTGCCACATCATTTGACACGTGGCACCAAACTGGGTAACTCTAGGAAAATGACATCTTGGACTTAATGAAGTGACCTCATCACTTTAGCCCAATTAAATGGGCTAACCTAATGGATTAAGACTTACTCATTTAATCTATATGTATTGAACTTATATAATTAATTCAATTTTATTAGCACATAATATTTATTTGGACCAATATATCTTATATCAATATTTATTTGGACCAAATTTAATTATATCAATAATTTTTGCATGCCTACGAATGCCCCTTACTTCATGACTTGTTGAGATATAAACTTGTCGTAACCAAAAACGGGTCACGAAGTATTGGCTGATTATCGAATTATCTCATGCCAGATTAGAATGCAAAGTAAACCCATGTAATTTATTACATGTACACCCAATCAATTACCTGAACAATGTAATAAACATTTACCTTTGAATAAGGACAAAAGCAAAACCATGCAAACTATCTGTTTACCCTAAAAATTGAATAACAATTAAATTTATAATGTGGTTTTAAGGATACGTGACTTCATCTAATACTAATTTAGAGACGTAAAGACAAGTAATGGAAATTGATAATAATGTAAAGCAAACCAGTATTTGAACAGAGCCCTCGAGTTGGAATACCCTCGAGCTAGTAGAGCAAGAATAGTTAAAATGCAGCAAACTGATAAACAGGAGAATATAAATTAAAGAGAGAATATTATATTGCTTTGATCTGTATGAATGTCAAGTCCTTACAAAAACCCTCTTTATATAGTAGAGGAATCCTATCTATGGTACAATTCTAATTACGGAAGTAAATCCCATGATTGGCATAAATAACTGCCCTTGATTTGATCTATTCTGGGATTTCCGCCGTGATTTTTGACTGGTTAGGGATATCTCGCCTTTCCGTTATTGCGCTTCGTTCGAAGTCTGTCATATTTGATCTCGATCGTTGTTGGCCTCGACCTCGACGACCACCTCTATTCTCGAGCTTGATACCTTATCTTCGTGCCCTGGCCTGATCTATTATGAGGAGGATCCTCGACCTGATTCCCTGGTCTCGATTAAATGGCAAAATCGGGCAAGCCCTATTTTAATCGTACACAGATAGTCCCCTCATTTTTTGGAGTATAATGAGAAGAAACGAACTGCGCCTTCAATTTTATACATCGACCAGTTATGATGTCACTCTCGTGACGTAAATGACGGAAGCGACTGAAGCATCGCGTCGGTATTGTTCCCAAAATCATTAATGAGTGTCAGTTGATGGTCGGCCACTAGTGTCTTCAAACTGTCATAGAAAACATTATAAATAGATCTTCCTCATAATTTTCTCAAACTTTACTTTCAAAACTTCTCTTAATATTCAAAGCACTCTACTTCCTTCAAGTTTTTCAATCTGCAAGTTCTTCTAATCCCGTTGTCAACCCTTTCTCAAAACAACAAATCTCATCTTCTTCTTTCTCTGGATACACATAAAAATGGGTAAAAAAATTCTCAAAAACCGTTCCTCAAAAGGAAAAAGCTTCTTCATTGCAGTTGGCTGGCGATAAAACCCCGGTGGAGCCACGCCTCGAGGAATGTATTCCTGGGGTGTGCGATCTTTCTTCCGATTTCAAAGTCAAGAAACCCTCGTCGGTCCTTGGCCGACGTGAGCCAATGTAGAGATATGTATGCTCGATAACTGAGGGCGACCTTAAGCAGGTGAAGAAAGAGTACCATTGGGAAGGCAAAGAGGTGGTGATTCCGACCCCCGAAGAGGACATCACTACTTACATGAAAGGGTTCTTAAATGTTTACACTTACCCTTTTATGCTAGGTCCCGTCGATCCTGTTATCCTCGACTTCTGCCGCCAATACCAAATAACCCTAGGCCAGATCCACCCTTCTTTTTGGCGCATTGTCATTTTTCTTTGATTATTCGTGAGCAAGGTCGAAGGGATGCCTTTTACCCATCTCATTAGACTGTACAGCCCCCGTCTCTATCGAGGCGGATTAATAAGGCTTCAGCGTCGGGCTACCAAGGTGTTGTTCTCGAGCATAGACGAGGACAAGGATCGAGGATGGATGGGCCGGTTTGTCCGAGTGAGGATTGTCACACCCCATTTTTTCGTACGTGGAAGTACGCCATATGTAAATTGAATATAAGCTCGGAAATGAGATGTTACATCCCGCATTTTTCGTACGCTAAAGTTTCGTCGTAAGTTAAGCAACATAAGTTCGGGAATGAGATTATTTTGGGATTATAAGTATTATGTTATTTCAAACCAGTGATAAGTAATCGTGAAGGTGAGAGGGTAAGCAAATCGAAGAAAATAAATTTCGTCGAAGTTTGGAAATTTTGGATAAAATACGGTCCGAGCTATAATACCTGGTATTTATGGACTAGTACCATACAAGGTACCATATGACCATGATAATATGATGTATAAAGTGTATTAAAAGGGAGTAGTATTTTAGGTAATTGAGACAATTCTTAATTATGTGGGTAATTGGTTAATTATTGATTTAACGGGAGATTAACCATGTAATTAAAGATTTGTGGATAATTGTAAGTGGGGACAACCCCCCCCCCCCCCACGTTGCAGCAAGTAAAGAAGGGTCTAATGACTCTTGATTTAGGCTACTGGATTAGAAAGACACATGGACTGTGCACTTAGCCTCAAAAACGTGGAAAGAATGAGTATGTTAGTCATCTTTACAATTGTGTTCAACTGATATCAAAAATCCATTTTTGGAGGAGATTTTGGAGTTCATATGGGACTTTATGTTAAAGTAGCAACGACAGTTCTTAAAATTGTGAAGAAATTCATACAAAATTACACTGTATAATAGCAACGCGATTTTAAGGGAGTACGGTGCAATCTTTCTCAAGAATATCATACGGATTTTCCCCTACTTCGATCCGTCGTTACGTGTTGTTGCAACCAATGTGTGTTAAAGGGATTTTCAAGAGAATCGGTTCAGGTATGTTAAGGCTATCCCTTCTTTCTTTTTGGCATGATCTGTACGACACGAACGAAATGAGAAAATGCACAACTTCCATAAATGACTCTATTCACCCTTATGTTCTTGATTTCCCATGTGTCATATTATTCTATCATCTGTTCATGGGTCTCAAAAATACGTAAGTTGGTAAAGTTTATTTCATGATATTAATCAGAGGCGCAATTGTCTTATGACGTACCGAGAGATTTTATTAACGTATTTCATATATATTTCATGCATTTATACATGCATATTGACCCATGACCAGATGGCGTTATATACGCGTATATATATGTATATGGGAGTGGGAAAGGTTATGGCGTTATATACGCACCACCACCTGATCAGCTGGTATACGTTGATGATCTTGCCCACAGTGGCCGAGATGACATGATGGGATGCCCTCAGAGGTCTGATGATGTTATGAAACATGCACCTATGAACGACATGAAATTCATACGCATATGCATGACACTATAATTATTTCATGATTTACAAAGTTATTCAGATTTACAGGTTGAGTCGTTTACTATATATTTCTTCCATAACTGTTATGTACTTATTTATGTGCCTTACATACTCGGTATATTATTCGTACTGACATCCCTTTTGCATGGGGATGCTGCGTTTCATGCCCGTAGGTCCCGATAGACAGGTCGAGAGTCCTCCAAGTAGGCTATCAGCTCAGCGAAAGATGTTGGTGAACTCCATTTGCTCCGGAGTTGCTTGTTTGGTCAGTATGATTTAGACGTGTATTGCTTGGTATAGCGGGGCCCTGTCCTGACCTTTATGTTAAGTGTGTACTCTTAGGGGCTTGTAGAGAGATGTCATGTATACGAATGCTTGTATGGCCTTGCCGGCCTATGTTTAGAGTTTACAAATAAACATGTTGGCCTTATAGGCCCGTATATCACATGTATAAATTTTTATATCTGGTTAGGTCGTCCTATATTGAGTATTCCCCTATGCTTATTCTGGTTATCCCATGACGGTCATTTGGCCCATTTGCCAATGAAAGTACAATAAGAAAGATACGTTATGTCGGTACTCGGTTGAGTAAGGTATCGGGTGCCTGTCGCGGCCCATCGGCTTGGGTCGTGACAAAAGTGGTATTAGAGTAGTTCTGTCCTAGGGAGTCTACAAGCCGTGTCTAGTAGAGTCTTGTTTATGGGTATGTTGTGCACCACACTTATAAACAGGAGGCTACAGGGCATTTAAGACTGTCACTCTTTCTTCTTACTCTAGATCGTGTGGTAGAGCTCAGTTGTAAGAACTCACTTTCCTAACTCTATTTTATTCATAATACGACGATGCCTACATATAGAATGACAATTGGTAAGGGATTGAATGCCGTTGTGGAAGAGTTGAGTCATAGGAACTCGATTTTTGCATCATGCTTATGATGGATAAATATGAGGTATTCAGCAGATCATGTGTGTACTAAGATGTGTAAGTTTCTGGATAAGGATCCCTAGGGTAAGGATGTCTATCTACTCTTACGGTAAAAAGGAATAAGAGAATATGAAGGTAGACATAAGTTTCAACAAGTAAAAGAAGCAAGATGAAGAAGGGTACGAGGTACCCAGTTAGTGAAGATTATAATTATTTACCATTCAGGAAGAAATATATAAGCATTATGAGTTACCTTTAATAGTAACAGAGGTATGTACAATTGGCCACACCGATCTAAGTTACGCCCTATGGGAGCTAACAAATATGGGTTAAGAGAAGTAGGGATATCAGGATCCGGCTGGGTTCGAGTGACCCAAAATGGTGGATGGATTGTTTGCATTAGTTGACATTTCTGAAGGATATTGCAAATATGCTAATAGATCTCCTTGTGAGACACCCAGATGGTGCACTCTAAAATAGTACAGCTAGATATGAGTACTACAAAGATAGGCACTGGAAGCCTGGAAGGGATGAATATTACCTTAGTATGGCTCCCGTCCCTAGTAAAGAAAGAATGTTACGCAACCCGAAGAGCCAGTGAGATAAAGCAAGGGTAGCTAAAAGTGAAGGAACATTTTTCAAAAGTCTTCAGAATAAAGTGATAGACAAAAATATTAGCTGGAGAATAAGAAGAGAGTGAATGAAGCATTATGAGTAAGATGTGATAAATGGATGATAACGGTAAATCAAAATATGACACGGTGACAGAGTCTATAGTCAAGTGAAGGAAAAGACAAGAGGTGACAGGACTTGAGTCAATAAAAGAGTATAAGCCATAAATTCATATCCCTATTTCGAAAAATGAGTTGGTGACTCCAACATGAATACCTGAAGAAAAAGTTAGACCCCAGCGTAATAGAAATCAGTATGGGCTGGTGAACAAGATAAACTAAACATGAATTAGGGATTGGGTGATTTGATAATATTCGGCATCATGAGAATTTGGACGATTGCGTTCCAACGATAATAGAATGGACGATAAAAGAATACCCTTTAAAGTCATTCAGGAAGATGCTTCCTAAAGCAAGAAATGTGAGCAAAGTTAAGCTTGAGGGACTGTGTGTGCCAATTACACTAAGTATCTCCCTCATGAGTAAGGAATTTTGTTTCTTTGGTACAGAAGGATTATCTCAAGGCGAGTAAGGGTCATCGCCAAAGATGAAGAGGTAAAACATCTATAGGTAGATCGTCGTAGCTCGAAATCTTAGCACTCCCCTAAAGGGGGAAATATGGAGTTATGTGGCATTATGTCAGAATTAAGTGGTTCAGTAATTATGGAATGGTAAAGGAAGAATACAAAAAAATGATGAAAAAGGAATGAGATTGCACTTATTCAAAGCTTACAAATATGTTACTATTCTAGAACATTATGCAAGCACGACGTCAAGGAGAGGAAGTAAGGGTTCCGGCCCGGGATATTTTTGATAAATAAAGAGCCAGTGCGAGAGGTAAGTTAAGACAAAAGAAATAACCCAAGAAAGATTACATGGAATATTGATATGAGAATGGGCCAACGAGTAGTTAGCAGTTAATTCAGATAGAGCCTAGTTATGGCTAGACAGGTGGTTACAGATGAATCAGGAGATCGTGCAAGATAAACATAGTAAAACCCAATATAGTGAATTCAGCCTCGCAGTAGTATCATTATAATACTTGAGATATATTCAGATAGGAGTCGGGGTAGTTAAAGGTACCGTATGAATGTTACCGGAATTAAAAAGAGTGCCACTGGAAAGACAGTCAAAATATCAGTTCAGAAGCAACGCTACAAGCATAAGGGTGTGGAGGTAAGTAACTACGGTTAATTATAGGCAAGAAAGGAAATCAAAAGGTCCGTCGAGTATACGATGTAATAAGCTCGCAACTATACAAGAGTCAGAGGGTCCTCCCTAAGTACTACAATGAAAGACTAGCTAAGGAAATAAGGAAGAAGGCTTCAAGCTAAGCACAGTGACTTAAAGAGGAAATGGTCGTGTAACAATAGTCTCACTACAAAATTGTATGCACTCCAAAAGACAGTGGCACCTACCATGGCTAATGAGCGGGGAGTGAAACCAAAAGTAATATTCGAGACCATATGAGTTGCACAAAAATTTCGGGATGTGTGAGAACTCAGAAAAGCTAAGTATACACGCAACAAGGTGGCAAAAAGACCAGGAAAGGCAATTGCTTACATTTGAAGAAAATTGAGATGGAACGAAAGGAATTATTCGATTAATGATCAGCCGTAGAAGACTCCGGTATAAGTTAAATGAAGAAATTGAGTCCAGATCATAGACAAAGGATTGAATCATTAGAAGATTGTATCATGGTTCTCCATAGCGTCCATGAAAGGCTAAAGTAATAACTAAATGCCATGAGCCGCAGATCGGTAGATAGCTTAAGCCTACATAAAGGTTGATTAGAAGGAAAAGGAAACTAAAGAATTACATCAACCAAGTAAATTAAGAGTTTGATTAGGACCTAGAAAATTATAGAAACCGTGATTGGGGACATTGCAGACTTACTCTTAATATCAGAGGTACAACAAAGATAGTACAATAGCCATATTTTATAACGGCTCTACGATAAAGCCAGTTGGAAGAGTACCAGCCTCATAAGAAGTCAGTATGAAGCTCCCATCGAATTGTGTATGCACCAGAGGTGCAAGTATTATAATGGAGCTTCAAGTTGTAGATGTGAATTATACTTATGTGGAAGGGAGATCATGAAAGAGATAGAAGATGTGATGCGAGACTTTAAGCTAAGTAAGGTAATGGTGAACAAAGTACGAGATACTTAAATGCAGAAGGTTGTGAATAGTCCATACTACGGATAGAAGGCTAGAAGCGCGAGGATCCAATATCCAGGAATGATAGCGGCATCGTCAGTGCATATCTTATAGCCTATGGTTTCTAGGTATCGAGAGGTCTATTTAAGAAAGTAAAAGAAGAGTTAGAGACGATGTGATGTATCACTTTATGTTCCAGAATAACACAAGGAAATCTATGATGCAAGAAAGTTGAAGAAAGGCTGCGAGTAGTATAAATGGATATGTATGGGTCGCAATCTAAAGTATGGTAGAGCGACAAGACCGTAGGAAGACAGGAGTAAGGATAAGAAAGGGCGAGTGAGAAGCTGACGAGAATGGATAAGCCCTCGGGATTAAGCCCACAAAAATGAGAGAGAGCTGATGGGTTCTCTAAATTATATAAAGCTCAGTATAGCCTGAATGAGCTCAAAGGAGTCTATGACTAGTAGCATTTAGAAGAGATGGAATGCTGCCCTGGTAGTGAAATAAAGGTGTGATTGCGATAGATAAAGGATGACGTTTGGGCCTTCGATTGAGAAATGAATCAAAGGGATTTCATGAATTGTACGGGATTAAAATACCTATGTGAGGTGAGTCATATTAGGATGTAATAAAATACGGTTATGGAAGTATAGTATCGCCCCTAGGTGGATCAATCTAATTACTCCAGGTGTCCCCAATGAGACGTGAGCCCAAGCGACAATGTTACATAAGAGATCAATTTAGCAGTGGCAGATGATAGATCAACATTAAGGTGAATCAACAATGGATGGACAAAAGTCACAAAGTATGAGGTGAGAGTAGGCTGTCATTCTTAAGATGAACAGTAATGAGGAAGCGTTAAAGGACATAGATTTATACATATGGGATGAGCAACGAACGTAAGCTGGAGTTTGGTAATAGACCTCAGTAACGATAAATCGAGGTAAGAGTTATGGTATATTATGACCTACTTAGATGCAGTAAAGTCATGCTGATAGATAATCGGGTCTATGAAATAAGATATAGCAATATTCGTAAGTTCGACAAAGTATCGAGCGAACAACTTCAGTAAACATATAGATGCCCAGAGGGACATCTTATCAAGCCCTGTATATGCTTACAAAGTGAGGCCTAAATATTGACTAAAAGTTGGAGGAAAGAGGAGAGAAGAGTCGCATAGGTGCTCATACAAGGAAAAAGTTGTACAGGCTGCATAACAAAAGGTAGCAAGAGTTACGAGATTGGAAGAATTCCGACCACATACCATGGTGTGAGAAAGAGGCCTAAAGGGGGGAATGCCCTGGCCTTTGAAATAATTCAAAGAACATTTGCCTAAATGGCAAGAACAGTATTAAAGTAGTCGCAAGAGCTATGGGTTATGAGAATGATAAATGCATCATTCAACATTCGAGGACGGATGTTCCAAAAGGGGGAATAATGTTACACCCCATGTTTTCGTACGTGGAAGTACGCCATATGTAAATTGATATAAGCTCGGAAATGAGATGTTACATCCCGCATTTTTTGTACGTTAAAGTTTCGTCGTAAGTTAAGCAACATAAGTTCGGGAATGAGATTATTTTGGGATTATAAGTATTATGTTATTTCAAACAAGTGATAAGTACATTCGTGAAGGTGAGAGGGTAAGCAAATCGAAGAAAATAAATTTCGTCGAAGTTTGGAAATTAGGGATAAAATACGGTCTGAGCTATAGTACCCGGTATTTATGGACTAGTGCCATATATGACCTTGATAATATGATGTATAAAGTGCATTAAAAAAGAGTAGTATTTTAAGTAATTTGAGACAATTCTTAATTATGTGGGTATTGGTTAATTATTGGTTTAATGGGAGATTAACCATGTAATTAATGATTTGTGGATAATTGTAGGTGGGGACAAAGCCCCCCCCCCCCCCCCATGTGGCAGCAAGTAGAGAAGGGTCTAATGACTCTTGATTTAGGCTACTGGATTAGAAAGACACATGGACTGTGCGCTTAGCCCTCAAAAACGTGGAAATAATGACTATGTTAGTCATCTTTACAATTCTGTTCAATTGATATCAAAAATCCATTTTTGGAGGAGATTTTGGAGTTCATATGGGACTTTATGTTAAAGTGCAACGACAGTTCTTGAAATTGTGAAGAAATTCATACAAAATTATACTGCATAATAGCAATGGGATTTTGCGATTCTATGGGAGTACGGTGCAATCTTTCTCAAGAATATCATACGGATTTTCCCCTACTTCGATCCGCCATTACGTGTTGCTGCAATCAACGTGTGTTAAAGGGATTGTCAAGAGAATTGGTATAATTATTTTAAGGCTATCCCTTATTTCTTTTTGGCATGATCAATACGACACGAATGAAACGAGCAAATGCACAACTTCCATAAATGACTCTATTCACGCTTATGTTCTTGATTCCCCAAGTGTCATATTATTCTATCATCTGTTCATGGGTCTCAAAAATACGTAAGTTGGTAAAGTTTATTTCATGATATTAATCAGAGGCATAATGGTCTTATGACGTACCGAGAGAATTTATTAACGTATTTCATATACATTTCATGCATTTATACATGTACATTGACCCATGACCAGATGGCGTTATATACGTGTGTGTATATATATATATGTATGTATATGGGTTATGGGAAAGTTTATGGCGTTATATACGCACCGCCACCTAATCAACTGGTATACTTTGATGATTTTGCCCATAGTGGCTGAGATGACATAATGGGATGCCTTTAGAGGCCTGATGATGTTATGAAACATGTACCTATGCATGACATGAAATTCATACGCATATGCATGACACTATAATTATTTCATGATTTATAGAGTTATCCAGATTTACAGGTTGAGTCATTTACTCTATATTTCTTCCATGTCTGTTATGTACTTATTTATGTGCCTTACATACTCGGTACATTATTCGTACTGACGTTCCTTTCGTCTGGGGATGCTGCGTTTCATGCCCGCAGGTCCCGATAGACAGGTCGAGAGTCCTCCAAGTAGGCTATCAGCTCAGCGGAAGATGTTGGTGCGCTCCATTTGATCCGGAGTTGCTTGTTTGGTCAGTATGATTTAGGCGCGTGTTGTTTGGTATGGCAGGGCCCTGTCCCGACCTTTATGTTAAGTGTGTACTCTTAGAGGCTTGTAGACAGATGCCATGTATACGAATGCTTGTATGGCCTTGCCGGCCTATGTTTTGAGTTTACAAATGATCATGTTGGCCTTATAGGCCCGTATATCACATGTATAAGTTTTTATATTAGTTATATCACCCTATATTGAGTATTCCCCTATGTTTATTCTGGTTAGCCCATGACGGCTGTTTGGCCCATTTGCCAATGAAAGTACAATAAGAAAGATATGTTATGTTGGTACTCGGTTGAGTAAGGTACCAGGTGCCTATCGCGGCCCATCGACTTGGGTCGTGACAAGGACTTACGACATAATCCCGGTCGAGAAGATGTCATTCCCCGAAGAATGGAACATGAAGCGTGAGTACAAATCCACCTATAGCGTCTGCTTATTGTTTCGTTTCTTTTGCCTTTTCTTATTGACATCCTTTCCTATGATGCATCAGTTTCTTGGGTGCCTGGTGCAATTCCGAACCTTGAGGACTGGGTTTAGAAACTGGCCTCGACCTCTTCATATGTTGAGCGCTAATGGCGCGATTTGGCAAAGGGCCGATGGGAGGCCAAAAATCATGGTAAGCTTCTTTACTCATGTTTGATGTTCTTTTCTGAAATGTTTCTTTTTTATTTCGTTTTGATTTTCTTTCATACGGGTCTTGGAGACAATGCTATCGTGAGGCCCCCGTCTGGGGAGAAGGAGGAGGCCCCGAAGCCGGCTAAGGATAAGAGGAGGAAAAGGGTTTCTCCCTTTGATACTCCAAAGCCCAAGAAGAGCAAGGCTCGCAGGTCGAAGAAAGATACCGTCGTCCTGCCTGCGGATTTAGTTCAGCGGCTACGAGATGAAGAAGAGGAGAATGGAGATTCCGCCTTCGAGATGGTGGCTCGAAAGAGGAGCACCGTGGTCCCAAAGATCGCTGAGCCGGTGATGACCGAAGAGGTTCAGCCTCGGACCAAGGGAATCTCGAAAGATGGCCCGAGCAAAGCCCCCGAGTCGTTGAGGCTGACGATGCCTCCCGCCATGATGGGCAATCGATAAACGTACCTGAAGGGGCCAGTTCTGAGGTCCTTCGAAATGAAGAGAATGCCCCAAGTGACTCTCTTAGGGAAATAAACATTAGCGATTCGTCGCCCATCCCCACATTTTCTGAGGGGCAAATTCAGGAAGCCCAGGCCATGGGGACCCCCGATGTGGGAACAACCCACGAAGGGGAGGACCTTTTCCGTGGTTGCTTCATGGAGGTCGAAGATGCTTCCGATCTGGGTGATGCATCGAGTATCTTCGATGAGGCTCATCGACTTGTGAGTAGGTAAACCATATCTCCCTTTATTAATATCACTTTTGTCTTTATTTCCTCTCGTCTAATTTCCTTTCTTTCTTCATAGGCCTTGACGCTTCATCGGGAAGCATTTTCTAAATCCCGGGCAGAGCTGAATCGGTGTGAGGCCAATCTTAAAAGGCATAGGGAGGAGAGATATGCCCTAAAATTTCTCAGTGGGCAAAAAGAAGAGGAGATCAAGGACCTCCGAGCTGAATTGGCAATAGCTCATAAAGGGCAAACCGACTTGATTGAGCAGGTAATGTAAATTTTTGGAAGCTCGATATATCGATTTGGGAACGATGACTAACACTTCGATCCTGCAGGTTCAGCAGAAGGCCGAAAAGATCGAGCAACTTTGCAAGGAGGCCAAGATGAAGGAGGCAGAGACATTGGGGTGGAAACAAAACATGGCCCGCCTTACCTCGGAGAAAGATAATGCTCGTGCCCAGCTGTCTTCGGCCGAACGTCAACTCCAAAGCATGAAGGAGGAAAGCTTGTGTGATGACCCAAAAGATCATCACTTGTTTTGGAAATAAATTCTGTGTTCCGAGGACTTAAAACCTCCTTTTTATCTCACCTCGATTTGTGTGCGCAGTCCGAGCGTGTACCCGGAAAGGCATTAAGTGAAAATCTGTGAAAAATGATGAGTTTTGCTTTTAAAATGAATTTAGGTTGACTTCGATCAACATTTTGGGTAAACGGACCCGGACACGTGATTTGATGGTCCCGGAGGGCCGTAGGAAAATATGGAACTTGGGCGTATGCCCGGAATCGAATTCTGAGGTCCCAAGCCCGAAAAATGAATTTTTGAAGAAAATTGATTAGCTGAAATTCTTAGAGTTTTTGGAAATTTGAATGTATTGGAATTCAATGGTATCGGGCCCGTATTTTGGTTCCGGAGCCCGGTACAGGTCTTATATGGGATTTAAGTTGAGCCTGTAAAATTTGATAAGAAACGGACTTGATATGACGTGAAGCGGACCATCGGTTGTTAAAAATGAAACTTAAGAGTTCATGAGATTTTTCTTTGATTTTGATGCTAAATTCATAGTTATTGATGTTATTTTGATGATTTGATCGCACGAGCAAGTCCGTATGATGTTTTTGACTTGCATGCATGTTTGGTTTGGAGCCCCGAGGGCTCGGTTGAGTTTTGGATAGGCCACGGAGTGCATTTAGACTTAGAAAAATAACTGTTGCAGGTTCAGAGAAGTTGCAGGTCTGTGAACTAGGCTTCGCGGTCCGCAATGGTTTCTCGCGACCACGGTGGGATTTATGCGGTCCGCGGTGAGCAAGGCTAATTCTTCGCGGCCGCGCTCGATATATCGTGGTCCGCGGTGGAGCTCCGCGACCGCAATCCTTCTTATAGGGTCTGCAGTGAGGATCTGAGAGGAGTATATAAACGGGACCTTTCAGTTATTTTTCCATTTTCAGAAACCTAAAACTTAAGGGGTGATTTTTCAAACACTCTTTCTTCCCCAAAACACAAGTAAGTGATTTTAAACTCATTTCTTTCACTTCTTAACTTCTTTTTACAAGATTTCATCCTAGAATCTAGGGTTTTCATGGTGGAATTGGGAATTTTGGGTAAAACCTAAGAATATTGAAATTTGGGGATCTAGACCTCAAATTGAGGTCGGATTCCAAAACCAATTACATATGCGGGCTTGGGGGTGAATGGGTAATCGGGTTTTGGTTTGAATTTCGGGTTTGGACCAAACGGGCCCGGGGGTCGATTTTTGACTTTTTGGGGAAAACATTTGAAAACCCATTTTCATGCACTAGAATTGATTCATTTAGCATTTATTAGTAGTATTAATTAAATTATGTCTTTAATTTCCTTTTTTTACTGATAATTGAGTTATGGTGTTCTTACATTTAACTGTTGGTTTCTGTTGTTACTTGTTGTTCCCCGTAGCATGTTTCCCCCTTCCTATCTTTAATTGTAAAGTTTGCCTTTATTTTCCGCTGTACATGATTTAACTGCACAGATTTATTTGGTAGTCTGGTCCTAACCTCGTGACTACCTCGCCGAGGTTAGGCTAGGGACTTACCAGCACATGGGATCGATTGTGCTGATACTACAATCTGCACTCTTTTGTGCAGATCCAGGTGTTGCTGCTTTCGGACCGCAGTGAGGTTGCTGCTTCCAGTTCACTAGGCGACCCGAGGTAGTCCTGCAGGCGTCCGCAGATCTTGGCGTCTCCTTCTATCTTTCATTCTTTTTCTTTCATGTTTTCCAGAGACAGTGTTGTATTAATCTTTCAGACCTCTATTTGTAGTATTGCTAGACAGTCTGTGAAATTATGACACCAGTTCTGGGTAGTTTATGTTATGGATTAGTATTGGTATCATTATTAAATATTACATTTCAGTCTTCCGCTTATTAAATTCCGCTGTTTATATGACGTTGGTTCTTAATTGTTAAAGGATTAAAATGAGAAAAAGGTAAATACTACAAATGGTTGGCTTGCCTAGCTTTCACTAGTAGGCGCCATCACGACTCCCGAGGGTGGGAAATCCGGGTCGTGACAAGTTGGTATCAGAGCGCTAGGTTACTTAGGTCTCACAATTCACGGACAAGCTTAGTAGAGTCTGAGGGATTGGTACGGAGACATCTGTATTTATCCCCCCGAGGCTATAGAGTTAGGAAAAACTTCACATCTGTTCTTTCTTGTCGTGCGAATTGATTTCTCAATGCTAATTGAACTTCTACTCTGTTCTTTCGTAGATGGCGAGAACACGCGCTTCTTCATCTGTTGATCAGTAGCCCGATCCCCCAGCAGTAGCATCTACGAGGGGCAGAGGGCGAGGCCGAGGCCTTTCTAGAGGCCGAGGTAGGGGCAGAGCTTAGCCCAGAGCAGCAGCACCAGCGGCGGAGCCTCAGGTTGAGTTCGACGAGGAGGTTCCGGCTCAGACAGTTCCAGTAGGACCAACTCAGGTCCCAGAGAGGTTCATTGCTACCCCAGTTCTCCAGGATGCTCTGGTCCGTCTACTGGGCCTTATGGAGAGTGTCACCCGGGCAGGCTTGCATCCTGTAGCACCAGCCGTCTCTCAGGCTGGAGGAGGAGCCCAGACTCCCGCTACCCGCACTCCGGAGTAGATGGCTCCCCGGTTCCAGACTCCAGCAGCTCAGTCAGTTGGAGCAGTTCAGCCGGGTGTGGTAGCTCAGACCGGTGATGGAGCAGCTATGTCTGTCGATGCTTTGTGGAGGTTGGACAGGTTCACCAAGCTCTTCACTACCACTTTCAGCGGTGCATCTTCTGAGGATCCCCAGGATTATTTAGACAGTTGTGATGAGGTTCTCAGGAACATGGGGATAGTGGAGACCAATGGGGTCGACTTTGCTGCTTTTCACTTATCTGGATCCGCCAAGACTTGGTGGAGAGATTATTGTTTGGCTAGACCAGTTAGGTCACCAGCTTTGACTTGGGATCAGTTTCTCAGCTATTTCTGGAGAAGTTTCTTCCTATCACTCAGAGGGAGAACTATCGGAGGCAGTTTGAGCGTCTCCAGCAGGGTTTTATGACCGTTACTCAATACGAGACCAGGTTTATTTATTTGGCCCGTCATGCTCTTCTTATACTTCCCACCGAGAGAGAGAGAGAGAGAGTGATGAGGTTCATTGAGGGACTCATTCAGCCCATTGGACTTTAGATGGCTAAGGAGACGGGGAGCGAGATTTCCTTTCAGGATGCGGCCAATGTGGCCAGGAGGGTTGAGATGGTTTTTTCACAGGGGGGTGGTCAGGGGTCTAACAAGAGGCCTCGTCATTCAGGCAGATTCAGTGGTGCCTCATCTGGAGGCAGGGATTCTTTTGGTACAGACCATCCTCCTAGGCTTTTTCAGTCAGCACTTCAGGTTTCTCACGGTGCTTCAGGTGGTCGTGGTTCTCATATGCAGTATTCTGATCAGCAGTCCTACAGTGCACCACCAGCTCCTATCAGTGCACCGCCGCTCCAGAGTTTTCGGGGTGGTCATTCAGGTCGTCAAGGTCAGCAGTCTCAGCAGCCGAGGGCTTGTTATACTTATGGCGACATGGGACATATTGCTAGGTTTTACCCTCGAGCATCGAGCAGCTCTCAGCATTAGGGTTCCCGTGCCATGGTTCAGGCCCCGAGTGTTCCACAGCCAGCTAGAGGTGGGGGTAGAGGTGCTAGAGGTGGAGGTAGAGGTATTAGAGGTAGAGGTCAGGCCGCTAGAGGTGGAGGCCAGCCAGCAGCAGTCCGTCCCAGAGATGTACTTCAGAGTGTTGGGGCCCAGCCCCGATGTTATGCTCTTCAAGCCAGGCCTGAGTCTGAGGCTTCCGATGCAGTTATCACAGGTACCGTTCTGGTCTGTAGTAGAGATGCTTCAGTTCTATTTGATCCAGGGTCTACATACTCCTATGTGTCATCTTATTTTGCACCGTATCTGGTCATGCCTAGTGATTCTTTGAGTGCTCATGTATATGTGTCTACACCGGTGGGTGATTCTATTATGGTAGATCGTGTCCATCGTTCGTGTATAGTTGTGATTGGGGGTCTTGAGACCCGAGTAGATCTGTTACTTTTGGATATGGTTGATTTTGATGTCATATTGGGGATGGACAGGTTATCACCTTACCAAGCTATCTTGGACTGTCATGCCAAGACTGTGACCTTAGACTTGCTGGGGTTGCCTCGTTTAGAGTGGAGAGGGACTCCTGGTCATTCTACCCGTAGGGTTATCTCATATATGAAGGCTCGGCGTATAGTTGATAAGGGATGTTTGGCCTATTTAGCGTATGTTCGTGATTCTAGTGCCGAGGTTCCTTCTATGGATTCTGTGCCCGTAGTTCGTGAGTTTCCTGAGGTATTTCCTTCAGACCTATCGGGTATGCCACCCGATAGGGTTATCGACTTTTGCATTGATTTGACTCCGGGCACTCAGCCCATTTCTATTCTGCCGTATCGTATGGCCCTGCCTAAGTTGAAAGAACTGAAGGAGCGGTTGCAAGACTTGCTTGATAAAGGCTTTATTAGACCTAGTGTCTCGCCTTGGGGTGCGCCGGTGTTGTTTGTCAAGAAGAAGGACGGGTCGATGAGGATGTGTATAGATTACTGGCAATTGAACAAGGTCACAATCAAGAATAAGTACCCATTGCCGAGGATTGATGATTTGTTTAACCAGCTTCAGGGTGCCCAAGTGTTCTCTAATATCGACTTGAGATCGGGCTACCATCAGTTGAGGATTAGGGCATCCGATGTCCCTAAGACAGCTTTCCGCACTCGGTACGGGCATTATGAGTTCTTGGTGATGTCATTTGGGTTGACAAATGCCCCAGCAGCTGTCATGGATTTGATGAACCGAGTGTTCAGGCCTTATTTGGATTCCTTCGTGATTGTCTTCATTGACGATATTTTGATCTATTCCCGCAGTCGGGAGGAGCACGAGCAGCATCTTCGAGTCGTTCTTCGGACTCTAAGAGATAGTCAGTTGTATGCTAAGTTTTCGAAGTGCGAGTTTTGGTTAAGTTCAATTGCATTCTTGGGTCACGTTGTTTCAGAAAAGGGTATTCAAGTGGATCCGAAGAAGATAGAAGCAGTCAACAACTGGCCTCGACCCACATCAGCTACAGAGATCCAGAGTTTCTTGGGTTTGGCAGGCTATTACCGTCGGTTTGTGGAGGGGTTTTCATCTATTGCAGCCCCGATGACCAGGTTGACTCAGAAGGGTGCCCAGTTCAGATGGTCGGACGAGTGTGAGGCGAGCTTTCAGAAGCTCAAGACAGTTTTGACTACGGCGCCAGTGTTTGTTTTGCCCACAGGTTCAGGGCCATATACAGTTTATTGTGACGCATCTCGTATTGGACTTGGTGCGATGTTGATGCAGGATGGCAAGGTCATTGCTTATGCTTCGCGGCAGTTGAAGATCATGAGAAGAATTATCCAGTCCATGATTTGGAGTTAGCAGCCATTGTTCACGCGTTGAAGATTTGGAGGCACTATCTGTACGGTGTGTCATGTGAGGTGTTCACGGATCACA
Organism: Nicotiana attenuata; assembly: GCF_001879085.1. NCBI lineage: Eukaryota > Viridiplantae > Streptophyta > Magnoliopsida > Solanales > Solanaceae > Nicotiana > Nicotiana attenuata. The sequence goes on from NC_031999.1 coordinate 46,405,553, forward strand.
AGGGTCTGCAGTATTTGTTCAAGCAGAAGGAACTAAACTTGAGGCAGAGAAGGTGGTTAGAGCTCTTGAAAGACTATGATATCACCATCTTATATCATCTAGGGAAGGCCAATGTGGTGGCCGGTGCTTTGAGTAGAAAGCCAGCCAGTATGGGCAGTCTTGCGTATATTCCGGTTGGTGAGAGATCGCTTGCTTTAGATGTTTAGGCTTTGGCCAATCAGTTCGTGAGGATGGATGTCTCTGAGCCCAGCCATGTGTTAGCTTGCACAGTCGCTCGTTCTTCACTATTGGAGCGTATTCGAGATTGGCAGTATGATGATCCCCATTTGTGTGTCCTAAAGGACACGGTGCAGCACGGTGGTGCCAAGCAGGTCACAGTTGGGGATGTTGGAGTTTTGAGGATGCAGGGTCGTATTTGTGTGCCTAATATCAATGGACTTCGAGAGTTGATTCTAGAGGAGGCCCATAGTTCCCGGTACTCTATTCATCCGGGCGCCGCTAAGATGTATCAGGATTTGCGGCAACATTATTGGTGGAGGAGGATGAAGAAGGATATTGTTGCACATGTGGCTCGGTGTTTGAACTGTCAGCAAGTAAAGTACGAGCATCAGAGACCTGGTGGTTTGTTCCAAAAGATTGAGATTCCTGAGTGGAAGTGGGAGCATATCACTATGGACTTTATTGTTGGGCTCCCACGGACTCAGAGGAAGTTCGATGCAGTGTAGGTTATTGTTGATAGGCTGACCAAGTCAGCGCATTTTATTCCTGTGGCAGTCTCCTATTCTTCTGAGAGGTTAGCTGAGATCTAAATCCGGGTGATTGTTCGCCTTCATAGTGTGCCCGTGTCTATCATTTCGGACCGAGTTACGCAGTTTACCTCGCATTTTTGGAGGGCAGTTCAGCGTGAGTTGGGCACACGGGTTGAGTTGAGCACAGCATTTCATCCTCAGACGTAGGGGTAGTCCGAGCGTACTATTCAGATTTTGAAGGACATGCTCCGGGCTTGTGTTATTAACTTTGGAGGTTCGTGGGATCAGTGTTTGCCTTTAGCGGAGTTTGCCTACAACAACAGTTACCAGTCGAGCATTCAGATGGCTCCTTATGAGGCTTTATATGGTAGGCGGGGTAGGCCGCCGGTTGGTTGGTTTGAGCCGGGAGAGGCTCGGTTGTTGGGTGCGGATCTAGTACAGGATGCCTTGGACAAGGTCAGGATTATTCAGGATAGGCTTCGTACAGCTCAGTCCAGGAAAAAGACTTATGCCGACCGTAAGGTTTGCGATGTGGCATTCATGGTCGGCGAGCGGGTGTTTCTTCAGGTGTCGCATATGAAGGGCGTGATGAGATTTGGGAAGAGGGGCAAGCTTAGCCCTAGGTTCATTGGCCCGTTTGAGATTCTTGATCGAGTGGGAGAGGTGGCTTACAGACTTGCGTTGCCGCCGAGTTTATCAGCCGTGCATCCAGTGTTTCATGTGTCCATGCTTCGGAAGTATCACGGCGATCCATCCCACGTGTTAGATTTCAGCACTGTCCAGTTGGACAAGGACTTGTCCTATGAGGAGGAGCCGGTAGCTATTCTAGACCGGCAGGTTCGTCAGTTGAGATCGAAAAGTTTCCTTTCTGTTCGTGTTCAGTGGAGAGGTCAGGCTGCTGAGGCATCGACCTGGGAGTCCGAGTCCGATATGCTGAGCCGTTATCCCCATCTTTTCTCCGACTTAGGTACTTCCTTCTTATGTCCGCTCGAGGACGAACGGTTGTTTTAGGGGTGGAGGATATGATGACCCAAAAGTTCATTACTTGTTTTGGAAATAAATTCTGTGTTCCGAGGCCTTAAAACCTCCTTTTTGTCCACCTCGATTTGCGTGTGCAGTCCGGGCGTGTATCCAGAAAGCCATTACGTGAAAATCTGTGAAAAATGATGAGTTTTGCTTTTAAAATGAATTTAGGTTGACTTCGATCAACATTTTGGGTAAACTGACCCAGACCCGTGATTTGATGGTCCCGGAGGGCCGTAGGAAAATATGGAACTTGGGCGTATGCCCGGAATCGAATTCTGAGGTCCCAAGCCCGAGAAATGAATTTTTGAAGAAAATTGTTTAACTGAAATTCATAGAGTTTTTGGAAATTTGAATGTATTGGAATTCGATGGTATCGGACCCGTATTTTGGTTTCGGAGCCCGGTACAAGTCTTATATGGGATTTAAGTTGAGCCTGTAAAATTTGGTAAGAAACGGACTTGATATGACGTGAAGCGGACCATCGGTTGTTAAAAATAAAACTTAAGAGTTCATGAGATTTTTCTTTGATTTTGATGCTAAATTCACAGTTATTGATGTTATTTTGATGATTTGATTGCACGAGCAAGTCTGTATGAGTTTTTTGGACTTGCGTGCATGTGTGGTTTGGAGCCCCGAGGGCTTGGTTGAGTTTTGGATAGGCCACGGAGTGCATTTAGACTTAGAAAAATAATTGTTGCAGGTTCAGAGAAGTTGCAGGTCTCTGAACCAGGCTTCGCGGTCCACAGTGATTTCTCGCGTCCGCGATGGGATTTATGCGGTCCGCGGTGAGCAAGGCTAATTCTTCGCGGCCGCGCTCGATATATCGTGGTCTGCGGTGGAGCTCCGCGGCCGCAATCCTTCTTATAGGGTCCGCAATGAGGGTCTGAGAGGAGTATATAAATGGGACTTTCAGTTATTTTTCCATTTTCAGAAACCTAAAACTTAAGGGGCGATTTTTCAAACACTCTTTCTTCCCCAAAACACAAGTAAGTGATTTTAAACTCATTTCTTTCACTTCTTAACTTCTTTTTACAAGATTTCATCCTAGAATCTAGGGTTTTCATGGTGAAATTGGGAATTTTGGGTAAAACGTAAGAATATTGAAATTTGGGGGTTTAGACCTCAAATTGAGGTCGGATTCCAAAACCAATTACATATCCGGGCTTGGGGGTGAATGGGTAATCGGGTTTTGGTTCGAATTTCGGGTTTGGACCAAGCGGGCCCGGGGGTCGATTTTTGACTTTTTGGGGAAAACATTTGAAAATCCATTTTCATGCATTAGAATTGATTCATTTAGCATTTATTAATAGTATTAATTAAATTGTGGCTAGATACAAGCGAGTTGGTGGTGGAAACAAGAGGTAAAGCGGTAGTTGAGGCTTGAATTGTGTTTGTGGCATCGAGGTAAGTGTTTGGTCTAACGTTAGCTTGAGGGATTAGGAGTTGTGTCCTAGTTGCTATGTTTTAATTGTTGAGTACGATGTATAGGCATGGTGACGAGTATCTATACGTTGGTGTCAAGCATGCCCGTGAGTCTTATGCTATGATTAATATGACTCCGTTTTGTATTGTTCATGCCTTATGTGATATTTCTATTGTTGATCAAGGCTTGTGGAAGTAATTTTGGTAATTGAACAATGAAGAGCGTTGGCTCAAGTTGTGAAATGATTTGTGGAATTATTGTTGGCAATTGGACATTATAGAGCATTGGCTCAAGTTGTGAATTGAGTTGTGAAGTAAATGTGAAAAAAAAAGAAGAGGATTATGATGTTGTCTCCCTTGCCGGGATGTTGTTGCTTTTGATATTGTTTCCCTTGCCGGGATACGATTGTTGTACTATTGCTCTCTTGCCGGGATTTTATTTATTTCCTTGACCTTATTGCTTGTGATTGTTGTTTGGGTGAGGGAGAGTGTTAAAGCACGAAGGGTGATGCCGTGCATGATATTTGTGAGAGAGTGTTAATGCACGAAGGGTGATGCCGTGCCGCACGATGTACCATTCCGTGCCTTTATATGAGTGATGATGCACAAAGGATCATTTCGTGCCATGATTATATGAGGTAAAAGCACGAAGGGTGATGCCGTGCCATTTATATCGATTATATGGTGAAGACGAGAGTAAAAGCACGAAGTGTGATGCCGTGCACTTGTCTTTGATTTCCTATTTTTTTTGCTGATAGTTGAGTTATGGTGTTCTTTACATTTAACTATTGGTTTCTGTTGTTACTTGTTGTTCCCCGTTGCATGTTTCCCACTTCCTATCTTTACTTGTGAAGTTTGCCTTTAGTTTCCATTGTACATGATTTAACTGCACAGGTTTATTTGGTAGTCTGGTCCTAGCCTCGTCACTACCTCGTCGAGGTTAGGCTAGGCACTTACCAGCACATGGGGTCGGTTGTGCTGATACTACACTCTGCACTCTTTTGTGCAGATCCCGGTGTTGTAGCTTTCGGACCGCAGTGAGGTTGCTGGTTCCAGTTCACCAGACGACCCGAGGTAGTCCTGCAGGCGTCTGCGGACCTTGGCGTCTCCTTCTATCTTTCATTCTTTTTCTTTCATGTATTCCAGAGACAGTGTTGTATTAATCTTTCAGACCTCTATTTGTAGTATTGCTAGACAGTCTGTGAAATTGTGACACCAGTTCTGGGTAGTTTATGTTATGGATTAGTATTGGTATCATTATTAAATATTACATTTTAGTTCTCCGCTTATTAAATTCCGCTATTTATATGACGTTGCTTCTTAATTGTTAAAGGATTAAAATGAGAAAAAGGTAAATAATACAAATGGTTGACTTGCCTAGCTTTCACTAGTAGGCGCAATCACGACTCTCGAGGGTGGGAAATCCGGGTCGTGACAGCTTGGCTCGAGCCAAGAAAATTAAGGAGCTCGAGGCTCGGTTGGCTTCTGAGCTTGCAAACGCCACATCTGAGGCAGAAAAAGCAAAGGCTGACGTGGAGGCGGTCGTGGCCGTCTACCGAGCTGATGCTGAAGCTGCTCACGCTCGAGCAAAGGAAATTTCCGATGCCGCTCAAGCTCAAGCATTCTGCGTTGCAGAGCATGCAAAATGCCAGTCTCGGAGAGAGACTCCCGAGGAGATTCATGCTCGCGACATTGAACTTACTGTCGATATCGAGAACGCGAAAGTACTCGAGGTCGAGACCAAAGCGTTGCTCTCTTCTGATGATGATTCTGGGAGCTTGAGTGGATCCGAGAGTGGAGGGGATGAAGATGAGGCTGCTAGGGAAGATTAGGCACTTAGAATTTTTTCTTTTTCGGATTTTTGTGTAAGACCCAGAGTGGATTTTCTGAATAATTATTACATATATGAAAGATCTCTTTTCTTTCCGATCCGTTTTCGATTTTCGTTTTGCTCTTTGTCTTATACTTTATGCCTTGTTAGTAATTTGGCTCACTCCGTTGCCTTGCTAAAATTTTGTCGAAGTCAGATTAGTATAGTCTTTATAATTGAGTGAGTACTTACTCGAACTCGGAGTAGAAAAAACCCTTAGGTTTCAGTTGAGTGAGGGTGGATTCTCGAACTCAAAAACATAATGGCCCTTAGGCTCTTGAATTGGGCCGATATGGCCTTAAAAGAGTGGCTTTTTCCCTTTTCGGCTTAAAAGTTTAATCATATGAAAATTTGTTATGCCTTAGCACGAGATAAATCTGTACCTATTAGGATTCAGTGTTACCGAAAACCTTTTACTTTGTTATGCCTTAGCATAGGCTTGTTCGAGAGTTCAAACAATTAGGTACCCCTTAAGGTTTTAGAGGGTTGATGTTATCGAAACCTTTTGTAATTTTGCCGAGGGTATCCCTTTTAACCGGTTTTGTGAAACCTTTTACTTTGTTATGCCTTAGCATAGGCTTGTTCGAGAGTTCAAACAATTAGGTACCCCTTAAGGTTTTAGAGGGTTGATGTTATCGAAACCTTTTGTAATTTTGCCAAGGGTATCCCTTTTAACCGGTTTTGTGAAAATATTAGAAGGCCTATTTTTGTTATGGTATTCGAACGTCTCCGAACCGTGTTAGTTTGGCCGTAGCCTTTAACTTTGAGATTTTCCCTTTGGGTCTGTTTCTCAATTATACTTCGAACTTTGTTCGAAGCGTCAATCCCCGAGTGGGGTGTCCTTGGCCTAAAAACACGAGGGTTGCCTTTTAAGGTCCTATGATTTCGATGTTTCATAATTCGAACATGTCGATTTTTGGATGGTAGTCCCTGAGTACGGGGTTGATAGCTCGAGCTTTAGTTGCGATCGGCGCTTGACCCAGTTTTCGAAATAGATCGTAAGTAAAGTAGAAATTTCACTAAGGCATGGAACATCTGGTAAGGAAAAAATACTTCTTTCCATAAATCATTCATGCGTACATGTTGTTCCATCGGCGCTCGAGTAATCTACAAGGACACGGTTCATCTGACCGTTTGGCCCTTTACAAAATTTTACCTATCGAGACTTGTTGATACGGAGTATTTCCTTGAGAACATAACATCCGAGAGTGATTATATCCGAGGATGATGCCCCCAGTATTCGAGGTTGATTGTAAATAAGCCTCGGATACTATTGAATTGTCCTCGGGTAGCACAAATAATTGTTGCCTCGTTAAAAACCTCACCGGAAAAACCCTTTTGGGACAAAAATCGATTTAAGGGAAAAAGAATGCAATGCGTGCTTTAAAACCTGAGATCTTTGTGTTGAAGAATTTCTAGATGTCTTCGATCGAACACCTGCAATAAGTTAATATCAAAATACAAATGAAAAAGGGAAAGAGTCATACTTTAGAAATAATATCGTTTGAGGAGTGATATGTTCAAATTATTTGGCAATTGTTCGTCGTTCATCGTGCCAAGTTTGTAAGATCCCTTTCCGATGACACAGAGGACTTGATATAGTCTTTCCCAATTTGGGCCAAGTTTCCCCTCATTTGGGTCTCGAGTGTTGAGGGTGACTTTTCTCAAAACTAAGTCCCCGATTCGAAAGTGGCAAATATTGGCTCTTCGGTTGTAGTATCTTTCGATGCGCTGCTTCTGTGCTGCCATTCTGACGAGGGAGGCTTCCCGTTTTTCATCTAGCAATTCAAGGCTTATGTTCATAGCCTCGTGATTCGACGCTTCCGTTGTGTATCGAAACCTGACGCTGGGTTCTCCGACCTCGACCAGGATCAGGGCTTCGACGCCATATACTAAGAAGAACAGTGTTGCCCCCGTACTAGATTTTGATGTTGTTCGATACGCCCAAAGGACTTTGGGCAAAATTTCTCTCCATTTTCCCTTAGCATCGTTCAATCTTTTCTTTAGATTCTGAATGATGGTCTGGTTTGTTGATTCGACCTGTCCGTTCCCTCTAGGATGACACGGCATCGATAATATCCTTTTTATTTTGTGATCCTCGAGGAACTTCATTATTTTGCTGCCGATAAATTGTTTTCCATTGTCGCATATTATCTCGGTAGGTATCGCGAATCGACATATGATGTGATCCCAGATGAAGTCTATAACTTCTTTTTCTCTGACTTTCTCGAAAACCCGTGCTTCAACCCACTTAGAAAAATAGTCAGTCATAAATAAAATGAATTTAGCTTTAGCTGGGGCTGATGGCAGAGGGCCGACGATATCCATTCCCCATTTCACGAACGACAATGGGGATAGGACTAAATGAAGTTGCTCTCTGGGCTGGTGGATCATCGGTGCATGTCTTTGGCATTTGTCGCATTTTCGAACGAACTCCTTAGTATCTTTTTCCATATTGACCCAATAGTACCCTGCTCTAATGACTTTTTGAACCAGTGATTCGGCACCGAAATGGTCCCCGCAAGTACCCTCGTGAATTTCTCATAGGATGTAGTCGGTGCCTCCCGGACCCAAACATATTGCCGACGGCCCATCGAACATCCTTTTGTACAATGTTCCATCTCCGGCCTATGTGAATCGTACAGCTTTCGTTCGCAGAGTCCTCGATTCCTTAGGGTCCGACGGAAGCCTTCCATTCTTTAGATAATCGATATATTTGTTCCTCCAATCCTAAGTTAGGCTTGTGGAGTTTATTGTGGCATGGACTTATTCGACTACCGACTTTGAAAGTTGCACGACAGTCCCCGAGCTAATTTCGTCGTCTTCGACTGATGACCCCAAATTCGCAAGGGCATCAGCCTCACTGTTCTACTCTCGTACATGTTGTTGGATCCATTCTTTAAACCAGTGTAGGGTTACCTGCAGTTTGTCCAAGTACCTCTGCATTCGATCTTCTCGAACCTCGAAGGTCTTGTTGACTTGGTTAACCACGAGTAGGGAATCATACTTGGCCTCGATAACCTCTGCTTCCAAGCTTTTAGCCAGCTAGAGACCTGCAATCACGGCCTCATACTCGGCCTCATTGTTAGTCAACTTAGGGGTTTCGATAGATTGTCTAATTGTATTGCCTGTGGGCGGCTTCAAAATGATGCCTAAACCGGACCCCTTCACATTTAAAGCTCCATCTGTGAAAAGGGTCCACACCCCCGAAGACGTACCCGTTTTCAACAAAAGTTCCTTTTCGACCTCAGGTACAAGGGCAGGCGTGAAGTCGGCCACGAAGTCTGCTAAGATTTGAGACTTGATGGCCGTTCGGGGTTGATACTCGATATCAGAACCACTGATTTCGACGGCTCATTTGGCCAATCGGCCCGAGAGTTCGGGCTTGTGCAAGATGTTGCGAAGGGGGGTAAGTGGTTATAACACAAATTGGGTGACATTGAAAATACTGTTTTAATTTCCTAGAGGTGCTTATTAGAGCAAGCGCTAATTTTTCTAAGTGTGGGTACCGGGTCTCGGCTTCACCTAAAGTTCGGTTAACGTAGTAAACAGGAAATTTGGTACCTTGCTCTTCTCGAACTAGGACACCACTTATCGTAACTTCCGAGACTGCCAAATATAAGTGGAGTTGCTCGTCCGTTTTCGGAGTGTGAGGCAATGGGGGGCTCGAAAGATACCGCTTTAACTCTTCTAACGCCTGTTGGTATTCCAAGGTCCAAGTGAAATTGTTCTTCTTTTTGAGTAGTGAGAAGAATCTGTGACTTCGATCCGAAGACCTCGAGATGAACCGGCCTAAAACAGCTATCCGCCCTGTTAATCTTCATACGGCCTTAACGTTGTCCACGACTGTGATGTCTTCGATCGCCTTGATTTTATCGGGGTTGATCTTGATTCCCCGATTAGACACCATAAAGCTGAGAAAATTGCCCGAACCGACCCCGAATGCACATTTCTCGGGGTTGAACTTCATGTTGTATTTTCTCAATATGTTGAAGGTTTCCTGCAAATGTGTCAAATGGTCCTCTGCGCGCAGGGACTTAACTAGCATGTCATCAATATAAAACTCCATTGATTTACCTATTTGTTCTTCGAACATTCGTTTACTAGGTGTTGATAGGTAGCACCATCATTTTTAGTCCGAACGACATTACATTATAGCAATAAGTACCATACTTAGTAATAACGAAGTCTTTTCCTGATCCTCCGGGCTCATTTGTATTTGGTTGTACCCGGAGTTGGCATTAAGAAAGCTGAGGATCTCGTGGCCGGCCGTGGCATCGATCATGCGATCGATATTCGGCAAAGGAAAGGAGTCTTTAGGGCATGCTTTATTTAAGTCTTTGTAGTCTACGCACATTCTAAGTTTATTCCCCTTCTTGGGGACTAAAACTATGCTTGCTAACCATTTGGGATATTTTACTTCCCGGATGGATCCTATTTTGAGAAGTTTGGTTACCTCATCCTTGATGAATGCATGATTTTCCTCGGATTGTGGCCTTCTCTTTTGCTTTACCGGTCTGAACTTTGGGTCCAAGCTCAATCAATGAGTGGTAATCTCCGGTGGGATCCCTGTCATGTCAAGGTGGGACCAAGCAAAATAATCTATTTTTTTAATAACGAATTTAATGAGTTTTTCCCTGAGCTTGGGAGTTAACCCCGTGCCCAGGTATACCTTTCGATCGGGCAGATGCTCGATCAGTATGACTTGTTCCAGCTCTTCAACCGTTGACTTCGTGGCATCGAAATCATCGGGGATTACGAAGGTTCGAGGTACATATAATCACATTCCTCGAAAGTTTACTACTGTTCCGATCTGGTCGAGGCCGGCGACTGTAGTTTCTGTTTGACTTCCTGCTTTTCCTTTGATTCTGATCCCTTTGTTGATGTCGGTGCCGATATTGTTATTACCTCATCAATTACAAATATCTCTTTGGTTGTTGGTTGTTCGCTATACACCATTTTGATTCCTTCCGGTGTTGGGAAATTCAAGACTTGATGAAGTGTTGAAGGTACTGCCCTCATATTATGGATCCAAGGTCTTCCGAGCAGCGCGTTTTACCTCATATCACCTTCAATTACATGGAACTTCATTTCTCGGATAGTTCCGGCCATGTTTATTGGCAAAATGATTTCCCCTTTGGTGGTTTCACTCGCCATGTTGAAGCCGTTGCTTGCGTACTCGAGTTACAAGCACGATTTGATCTTGGTGGCCGAGTTGCTCTACGACCCTCGATCGAATAATATTTGCCGAGCTAACTGGATCAACCAACACACGTTTAACTTGATTTTTATTCATAAGGATAGATATTACCAGTGCGTCGTTGTGAGGCTGTTCGATCCCTTCTGCATCCTTATCGTTGAAAGATAAGGTATCTTTTGGTATGTAGTCCCGGGTACGCTTCTCCCTTGTGATTGTAACTTTGGTGCATTTAAATATCGGGCCCTGAGGAATATCGACCCCACCAACGATCATATGAATCACGTGATGTGGTTCCTCCTGTTTGTTTTTCCTGTTTGCATCCCTGTCTCTGAAATGATTTTTAGCTCGATCACTCAAGAACTCTCGAAGATGACCTTCGTTGAATAAACGAGCTACCTCCTCCCTTAATTGCCTGTAGTCTTTGGTTTTGTGACCATGGATTCCATGGTATTTGCATATTTTATTAGGGTTTCTTTGAGCCGAGACTGTAGGGGTTTGGGCCATCTAGTATCTTTGATCCATCCAATAGCTGATACAATACCCGATGCATCGACGCTGAACTTGTACTCCGATAACCGTGGCGCTTCCTTAGGCTCGACATGTTTATCGAAGCCACTCTTACTCATAAGCCCTCAGGGGTTTTGTCCTCGATAGTTCCTTCGATCATTCCAAACGGGATACATCCTGGTCCACTATTTCTATGATCTGTGTTGTATGGTTAGTACCAATCTCTATTTGAGGGGGCTCTCTATTCATGTCTCTTTGAATCCTGCCTTCGGGTCTATTTGGATAAACGGAACCAGAAGGGGCTCCTAACTGATCATCCTCGACTCTGATCTTTGACTGGTATCGATTATGTACATTGGCCCTGTCGCACCCCTTTTTCTCGCGAAATCGAGTTTCGACATTTTGACAACTCCTTTTGAAATGGTAAGGAAAAGGAATTGATTGTTAGAGTCGCCACCTAACGGATTAAGGTGCGTTAGGGCACCTATAGCAAATAACTCAGATTATACCAGTTTGCATCACCAGAGATAGGGTAAGGGATCAAATTACCTTGAGGGGAAGGTGTTAGGCACCCCTCGAGGTCCACAACAGTGGGTCCCGGCCGAACTTAAATTATGTGAATTAGTCTAAGGAAGCGAGTAAACTATTTAATAAGGATGGGGGGTCCTAAATTTTTTAGCCTATAGGATCACCCCTTGCAACATAAATAATACTTCGTAACTCCCCCAAGACGGGGGTGTTACTCATATTATTCAGGGGGCACAGACTATCATTTCCAGCTACCCGATTACTATCTTTGAGTTTTTACCTAAAGCGCTCTAGTTTATTCTAACTCGTGTCATATGCGTGCACTACCCGTCCCTTACCTAAGGTCCTGGAGGCATTGGGACCTCTATTTGGGAAGGTTCTAGACTGGGCCTAAGGTTCTGAAAATTGTAAAATACTAGACGACAAGCAAAACAATTAGAACTTTTCAAATAAAGTTAGATATGGGCTCATATTAACCTCCGTATGTAAACAGCAAATGCACGCAACTGATTTAGCAGGCTTTATTAATCTCGGAGTCCTATGGGCAGGATATCTATGTGATGAACAGGCGAGCAACAGTATGTAGATTCAGTTCTTAATGCGAGTGTTAGGGCCTACGCGTATTTGCCTACTGATTATAATTCAATGCAATATCTAGGCGTTTCATGCGTTGATGAGTAACAGTAAATCACAATCATAAGTCCAGAATTATTGTTCAATCCTATAGGCATGTTGTCTAAGTGATTGGCAGTGATAATCGAATTCCGAATCTGTTAATAGAATCCTATAGGCATGACTTCTACGAGTGTGATGATTATTGTCCTATAGGCATGATTTCTAGGTTTGAACTGGTTTTAATCCCATAGATATGATTTCTGACTTTAATCCTACAGGCGTGATTTCTAACATTGAACTGATTTTTAATCCTATATGCATGATTTTTAGCATTGAGCTAATTTTAATCCTATAGGCATGATTTCTAGAATTGAGCAGTATATGAGCAGGAATTTATACACATTGAGCCAAAAAACAATTAAGCCAAATATTGATCCTATAGGCATGATTGCTAATGCGCATTTATTGGACAGATTGATACACCTAAAGAAAGGATTCTCAACAAATTATAACGTCAATCCTATAGGCAGGATCTCTAGTATGTAAACATAATATAGGACTTGTAAGCATGATATGAAACATCACAAATGAGATCTTATAGGCAAGATTTCTACCAGATTTAGCAAATGAAAATAGAAACCCTTCCCGATTTTACTAAATACCCCAGAGTTGTTTGTTACAAAATTATTACAGACCAAATTAATGAATGATTTACATAATAATGAAATAGACCATAGAGAGCGTACAACAGGCCCAAATACACCAGGGCAACCCAGGCATTCAAACCACAGCAGCTCGAAGGCTCACTTTCACAGGTACAGAATAATCACACATAGTATCCAGATCTCTAGTGTGTCAAAGTTCCCAAGGGCTTCAAGGACCTAGGGCAATGCTCACACTAGAGGACCAAATGCTCAGAAATAATTCAAAGGATGTTAGGAACCAAAACCCAGTGAGTCAGAGTTCACAAGAGTCTCACATGGACCCCGAGCAGTGCTCACACTGGGGGGTGAAGGGATAGAACCTAAAGGACCTAAGAATAGGAGTTTAAAAGTAGCAGCATATAAAAGGAGACAATGGTAATGGACAAGTTTTAAAACAGGTTTGATTTTAGAAAAAAGTTATCATGAAAGAGTTTAAAACAAAGAATATGCAGGCAGAATTGCATTAAGAAGACAAATTGGCAAGATTTGCAAAGTTGTTCATGTGCAGTATCTAATGAGTTAAAGTCTGAAAGGCCTAATTAGGCTAAGTGTACATACTAACATTTTAGGACAGCTTTTTTCAATCACAGAAAATATTTAGACAATGTATTAAGGCAAACAGTCAGATAATCACATGAATCCCTATGGATGCAAAACACATTAGAAGGCAAATTATCAGGGCACATGAATGACAGACAAAGGTTTAATAACAATACAAGTTTGTAAGGACTCAGGACTGATTAACTGATGAGCATACTAGTATTATCCTAAAGTTGCTAAGTTCAGGACTATGTCAGAACAAGTTAAAAGACATAAAGTTAACCTCTAAGAGAACTCATATTATTCAAAATAACCAGTCTCGGGACTAATAATATCAATTATACGACTAAAGGAAATCATAGGAACATAAAGGTGGTAGAATCATGCTCAGATTGGACTTTAGATATGCTGGTTCATAAACACAGTTCATGGATACATAGAAATGAAATGACAAAGGATAGTCACTCACCAGCTAGGCAAGAAACAAGAATAACACCACAATAGTCGAGAGCCCAGAATTACTTGGCTTTCGCTTTCAGCCGGCCAAGACCAGAATCAAACGAGAGAGCAAAGAGAATACAGAGCCAAAACCTAAGTTTTCAGTAAGAGTACATTGATTTCCAATCTGTCCTAAAGGGGAAGGGAGAGGGGTTTATATAGCCCTAGACTAGGGTACGCAAACATTGAAATAATCAATCAAATTATTTAAGGAAAACTCATAATATTATTAAGACAAATCAGAAATAACAGTAATCAAACAGGTCTGAGAACAACTAAGGCAAGTAACCATAGAATCAGTAGATGAAATAGAATAATAATTGAAACCCTAATTTTAAGGGTAAACAAAGTTAATCAGAATAATCCAAGGAAAGCCAAAATGGTACGTATATAGACGGATATAGGAACACTAAAGAAGAAATCAAAAATAAGAACCTTTAACAGTTTTGAGCCCTAATTTAGGGCCAATAATTTAGGCAATCAATATCACGAAAATAGAAGGCAGATATACGGAAGGCTGAAATACTCAACCAAAATAAGACCAAAACAGATTTTAGCAAGATCTGAGCCCTGATTTTAGGGCAAGTAAATTAGGCAAAGTTTTTAACGAAAAATAAATCACAAAGGAACAGACATGCAAGAACATAAAAGAGGTTTCAAACAAAAAATAATAAAAATAAAATCAAATCCTTAAAAGATCTAAACCCTGATATTTTGGGGTAAATGAGAAAAGAGAAAAATCTCAGAGATTCGTACATAGAAAGAAGGGAAAACGAACACAGATGAGAAAAGGGGAAGGTTCGAACCAGATTTGGTCCGAATATGAAGAGCTTTCCATGTTAGGAAAGTGTTTACCTTGAAAATGGTAATAACAAGTAGATTTGATTTTGTGGTTCTAAAAATACGTGATTTATTCTTATGCTAGTTGTTAGGCAATAGATGCTAGGTGAGAGATTAGAAAATAGGTTAAGAGCTTGGAGTTAACGTATTAACCAAACTGAATGGCTGAGAATCGGGGCCTGGAGCTGGCATATACGGGGCCTCGAGGTCGAGCTGGGTTCTTAGCTAAGGGGTGGTCGATGAAGGAATAACAATTATGAGAGCTTTGATGGTGACTCTTTATGATCGATAATGCACAATAAATGAAGAACAATTAATGAAACGTAGCAAATACAAGTAAGATAATGAATATACACAATCAGATCAAATAGAGAGTATGTTTAAGTTAGAGAGTAGAGAATGTTCTTGTATTGAATGTTGTGTTTTATGCCCCTAAAATATAACAAGGATCCCCTTTATATAGGAGGGGGAATTTCAACGTAGTACACGCGCATTAATTACAAAGAAATATAGCTGGTACAGCTATTTAGCAGTCTGGTACAGACTGGTACTATTCGTATAGGTGCTGTCAGCTTTGACCACGTGCCTAGGGAGCTTCCCGTTTTTCCATGATAACCGTCGATATATGCTGCCCGGAAGTTGGTCATAAAGAAATAACGAACTCGAAACCTCGAGCTCTGCCCCCGAGCCTTCGAGGTGAAGCTACGGAAAGACATAATGACCGTAAGATCGTGCTCTCCGATTTTACCCGTATACAAATAGTCCCCGCGTTTCTTAGAGTGAAATGATAAGAAACAATCTCAAAGTCTTACTCCTTCGGTGCCATTATCATGATGGTAGTCACGCCCTATCAAGCGATTGATATGACAAAATGAGGTGTCCAAAGGTCGCGTCCACACAGCCCTTAAAAGCCTTTGAATTAATTGCAGCGGTTGGTTGTCCTCTAGTTCGCTCCAACATGCGCATTAGACTTGTACAAATACTTCTTCTATCGCTCCTTATTTTCCACTGCACCATCAATCCCTCAAAAGAGTTTTTCTTACCTCTCTCTTGCGTCCTCCTCTGAAACGCAAATTTCTTTTCCTCTTTAAGACCTTCTAACAATAATGGCGAAAACTTCCACCCTTGTTCCTCAGGAAGGTGTGCCTTTTTCTTCCTTGCGCTCGTTTAAGGGTAAGGCAACAATGCCTCCTCGCATCGGGGAATGTGTTCCAGGAGCCTTTGAAACGACTTTCGACTTCAAGACCGAAAAACCTTCTTCGAGGCCGGGGCGATATGATCTTGTGTCCCAATATGTTAGTTTAATAGCAGACGTTGAAAGGGTGAAGGGCAACTGCCGTTAGGGGGACGCGATGCTTGTGGAGATTCCCTCTCGAGGGGAAGATATTACGACATACAAGGCCGACTTTCTCAGTGTGTATAATTATTCATTCACCCTTGGCCCGGTGGAACCATCCTCGCCTTCAATAGACCCCGTGATCCTCGACTTCTGCACACAATATCAGGTAACCCTCGGCCAAATTTATCCTTTGTTCTGGCGCATTGTTTACATGACCAGATATTATGCGAACATGATTAAGGGGATGTCTTTCACCCTCGACCACCTGGTCAGAATGTATAGCCCCTGACTCTTCCGCGGGGGCCTGATTAAGCTCCACTGTCGGGCCTCGAGGGCCCTTTTTTCTTATACCGACGAGGTTAGGAACGGAGGGTGGATGAGCCATTTTGTCCGAGTTAGGACCTCAGACCTGATTCCAGTGGAGAGGATGCCATTCCCCGAAAAGTGGAACATGAAACGTAAGTAGATATGCCAATTAAATTTTCCCTTGCTTATCTTTGGGTACATCTTCTTACGAACTGATCTCCCCTGTTGATACAGCCGTCGCTGTGTACCCTAATGCGGTTAAGGACCTCTCGGGCTGGGTCAACCAGCTGGATTCGATTTGCCCATACGTTGAGCGCGTGTGGCCCATCTGTCCTAGGATCGATGGGAAGCCAAGGACCACGGTGAGCCTTTACTTCTGCTGTAACAATATCTCTTAACAGAACTACTACTGATAGCATCCTCAATCCCTGTGTTTATATTGTGCATTTGTGCAGGTCAAGGGAAGGTCCCCCTGATGAGGGAAGCACAACTTGGTGAATCGGATACCCCGACGAAGAGAAAAAAAGAAGAAGGGAATCATCGACTGAGCCTTCGAAATCCAAAAAAGCCAATGTGGGGGAATCGGAGGAGGTTAGGGAGTGACGGCGTCTAGGGTTAGGGAGAGGGATGAGAGATGAGAGCATATGAGGGCAGCGGGTTTGGGATTATGAGGGATTAGGGTTAGGGAGTTAGATTTAAAGACGTGTGAGGAACGTGGGTGGTTGATCTTAGAGATCAAAGCCCAGGGTTTAAGGAAGGGATTTGGGTCGGGTATAGAACGGGTATTGGGTTATGGGGGTTATTTGGTTTGGGCTGGGCGAATTGGGCTAGTGTATTAAGGTAATTGGGCTGGGTAATTAGGTTGGTTTGGGTAGCTTAGGTCCGAAAATTCAATAAAAATTGGGGCCAGATTTTAAATACCTAATATATTAAACAAATAATTTATAAAAAATAATAAATGAATAACAAATATATCATTTGCGCATAAAAATGGTTAATAACAATTATTCAACACTTTAAAAATATAAAAAGTTATTTTTTGCATATTATTGCAAAATATGCTATTTTAGCCTTTAAAATGCAAATGTAATTATGATAAATATATTAAAATATTAAAGACCTAATCTGGATTTAAATGATGAAATTAGATGGTAAAATTATTATAAAAATAATTTGTGATGCAACTAATGATTATTTATACAATAAAATATGGGAATAAATTGATTAAAAAATCTTTTAAAATTATGGAAAAATTAGGAAAAAACCTTGATGATGTTCATGCACTATTTTGAAAGTATATATGCATATTTGAAATATGTGAGGGAAAAATTGGGTATCAACAGCTGCCCCTCTTTACCCGGGAAGGATGAAAGAGTTGTCGGGTAAAGAANTTTGGTTTATAAAGGGCTAGTAGGTTTGGGGTGTGATCAATGTCCTCAGCGTAGGTATGCTTTCCGTTAATCGTCTCATGGGGTATTTGGTTTGCGGGTTTTCAGAGTGAGGTGTCTGGTTGGTGGTGTATAGGGGATAATGGCCATGGTTGAATCATGGGGGTATCGAATGGATTTATGCGGAGTTATGGATGTGAATCCGAAACATAACGGGTGTGTTATAGAGCAAGTATCTGAATAGCCATATAGTAAGAAGCAGGAATTGATGGTGGTTGGATATGTTTAAAACATTAGCGAAATGTGAACGTTGTAAACGGAAACCGGAGCGAAGATTGCTCCCGTTTGAAGAACAGTTACTTCCTGAATTACCTGCAAAACTTAAAACACGATGCGTGCAAATACATATGGATTATTGCGAGAATTTAAACATGATGCGAATTCCCTTTGGACCATGAAGGTTGTCTTTGGACGGTGGAGATGATGTCTTTAGACCATGACGTCCCGGGCCATGAATCATCAGATAAGGATTCGCAGGCCATGAAATGATGTTCTCGGGCCATGAGAATGGTGCCTCTGAACCATGACGCCTTTGAATAATAATGTGCAATATTGAGAGATCCTAAGGCCATGACATGGTGTCTTCAGGCTATGAGGATGACGCATTCGGACTATGACGCCTTTGGAAAAATTGGCTATATATCAACCCATGAGATGCAGAGACATGATGCTTGAGATAAAATAAGACAGAGCTTAGTCTTGTGCAGGGTCGGGGGCAGAGCTTAGCCCCGAAAGAAGAGAATAATTCAAGGTTTGGAATAGAGCAACATTTTTGGTTATGCAAGGAGAGACGATGTTTAGTCTCATGCTGGAAAGGCAAAGCTTAGCCTTATGCGAAATTTGAGACAGTGCTTAGTCTCATGCAAGTGGAAGGCAATGCTGAGCCTTATGCAAATGAGGAGGCAGGGCTTAGTCTCATGCAAGATTTGAGACAGTGCTTAGTCTCATCCACGGGAAGGCAAGGAGGCAGGGCTTAGCCTCATGTAAGATTTGAGACAGTGCTTAGTCTTATGCAAGGGAAGGCAATGCTAAGCCTTATGCAAATGAGGAGGCAGGGCTTAGCCTCATGCAAGATTTAAGACAGTGCTTAGTCTCATGCAAAGAGAAGGCAATGCTTAGCCTTATGCAAATAGCGAGGCAGGGCTTAGCCTCATGCAAGAATCGATACATGGCTTAGTCTCATGCAACGAGAAGGCCATACTTAGCCTTATGCAAATAGGGAGGCAGGGCTTAGCCTCATGCAAGAATTGAGACAGAGCTTAGTCTCATGCAAAGAGAAGGCAATGCTTAGCCTTATACAAATGGGGAAGACGGCTTAGCCTCATGCAAGAATCGAGACAGTGCTTAGTCTCATGCAAGGGAAGGCAATGCTTAGCCTCATGCAGGAGTTGAGACAGGGCTCAGTCTCATGCAAAGAGAAGGCAATGTTTAGCCTTATGCAAATAGGGAGGCAGGGCTTAGCCTCATGCAAGAATTGAGACAGAGCTTAGTCTCATGCAAAGAGAAGGCAATGTTTAGCCTTATGCAAATAGGGAGACAGGACTTAGCCTCATGAAAGAATTGAGACAGAGCTTAGTCTCATGTCGTGGACAAATAGCAAGTAGGAGTAGAATATTTCTTAGCTGGAGATATATTTGCGCTTGGCAGTCCGATTGTTGTGAAGGTGATGATTTTAAGGTGCGCGTATTTGTGGTTATTCCTTGATCCTGCATCCAAAGAAAAATCGTGAGTTTTGCGGGAGAGGTTGGTTCGTGCCTTTGTCTGCTTGCTTTGCTCCGCTCCGCGCTATAGTCCTATTCGAGTCACCATGGGTAGCATTTGGCTTAAAAAAATAAAGTTTTCAAAAATATGTATGCATAGTTATTTGGAGCATAGAATTTAAAAATCGATTAGATGAATCAGTAACTGTGACATTATTAGAGACATTGCGACCTTCTTGACATAGAATTTTGAGGGCCCTCCTCAAAATTCTGCCCCAGTTATCTGGACGAATTTCTGGCTATCCTGCATGTAATGCTATTGGCTGAACTTGCTTCGGAATTTTGAGGGTCCTCCTCAAAATTCTGCCCAGTTTCTGATTGTGGGAAAATTGGAAATTTTATTGAATTGTGACCGAACCCACAGGGCTGCTTCCGTATCCCCTCTTAAACGGGAATCGAGTCAAGCGTAGTTCAATTACATCATATGAAAAATCATAAATAGTTTACACATAGTATCTTTTGACTGCATCTGAATTGATAGGCTTTGGCCAGATTTCTCCATCCATTTCTGCTAGTATGAGTGCTCCTCCTGTCAATACTCTGTGAACCATGTAAGGACCTTGCCAGTTAGGTAAAAATTTCCCTTTGGCTTCATCTTGATGTGGAAAGATCCGCTTCAACACCAGCTGCCCCAGTGTGAACTGTCTTGGTTTGACCTTTTTGAGTTTCTGCTTCATTGGTGGACACGTTGGATCGGCAGGCAATTTATGAGCCACTATGGATGTGCTCAGACCGGTCATGTCATCATACGACCACGCAAAAATATCCTCATATTCTTTAAGGAAAAGAGTGTATTCTTCCTTCTCTAACGGTGATAGGTGAATACTTATGCGAGTTTCTTTGATGGTTTTAGAATCTCCCAAATTGACTATCTCGGTTTCGTCCAGGTTGGACTTAGGCTTATTCTCAAAATTCTCAACTTCTCTCATAACTTCTTCAGGTATCACATCTTCTTCTTCTGAGTCACTATTCTTATGTTGCGTTGTCTCATTACATGTCACAGTCGTTGGTTCATCAAGGTAAGAAATAGTAATGCTGTAGAGGAAAAATATGAAAGATAACGATAATAAAACATCAAATTACTTGATAAATGCTGAAACATTAAACAAAATATCGTCTAGATGACTTTAAAACAATGTTTTCCAAAACAAAATACTGAAAGAAAGATGTTTTTAAAACAAAATGCTCAAAAGACTTGTTTTTCAAATAACATTAGTAGCCATGCTACCCCGGGACTCGTCTGGCCCTGGATGGTGTGGCGGTCCAGTTCCTGAGAAATGCTCCCTTCTCCATCGTCTGAAAGATAAAGCCTTCTTCCTCCTCCTCCTCAACTATCACATTGCAATCCATATCTTCGTCTTCTAAGAACAGATTCCTTAGCCCAGCCAAAGCTTCTTCTTTTTCGGATCCCTATATTGTATCGGCTTGATGAAAGGTCTGACTCAAATGCGGCACTAGCTACTCAAGAGGGTAATAGGGACCACGCCATTGTGGCGACCAATCATCATATTCTTGCCATGTATACGGATATTCAAGCCCAAAAGTTGTACCATGACGTTTCAGCTATATCGGTTTGGTGATGCCCTAGAGTTTCTTCCCAATCCCTTTGACGGGTTCATACCCTGACCATGCCAGTATGCTTTCTATTTTGCTGCTCCACCATTTATCTTTCTAAATTGCATTGACACGCTTGATGCGGTGATAAGTTTCTCCACCTAACTTCCTTCTGTTCTCTATGACCGGAACGGTTTGATTGGTGTAGATGGGATTGCTCCCATCTCCATGAATGATTACCTCTTGATGCTTCCATTCAAATTTCACAGCTTGGTGCAAAGTAGATGCGACGGCCCCAGCGGCATGTATCCAAGGTCTTCCCAATAGCAGATTATAGGAGGCGGATATGTCTAGCACCTGAAATTTGACATCGAACCAAGTAGGACCCATCTGCAAACATAAATTGGCTTCCCTAATCGTGGCTCTTTGCGACCCACGAACGCCTTCACATTCATAGTTCCTGCTCGTATTTCATGCAAACCCTTGCCCAACCTCTTCAGAGTTGTCAACGGACAAATATTGAGGCTGGACCCTCCGTCTATCAAAACCCTGGCAATGAACTTATCCTCGCATGGCACTGTGATGTGCAGTGCTCTATTGTGGCTCAATACCTCAAGCGGCAACTCATCTTCGTGGAAAGTGATCTTGTGGCTTTCCAGCACTTGCCCCACCATGTTGGCCATTTCTCCGCTGGTGATATTGTTGAGCACGTACGCTTCATTCAACACTTTCATCAGAGCATTTCTATGCGCCTCAGAATTTTGTAGCGGCAACAGGATGGACATCTGGGCGGGAGTTTTGTTCAGATGATCAACAACAGAGTATTCTTTTGCCTGTACTTTCCTCCAGAGATCATCTGGACCAGTTTCAATTATGGGTTGCTCGGCGGCAGCTTCCCTGCTTATTCCTCCCAAATTTTTAGGTGTATAGATTCCTCCAGTTCTGCTCATCCCTTGTGCAGCACCAGACTCTTCCATTTTTGCTTTCCCTTTTCTCCTAGCATCGGCAACATAATCCCAAGGTACGGTGTTGGAATTGAAGGGTTGTGTGGATGCCACCATCACAGTGAAGGGTGTGGCTACTTCTACTTCAAATGGAGTAGGTGTAGCTGCAGGTGCTGTTACTTCGATTTCAAACGGAGCTGATGCGGCTACCTCAACTTCGACCGGTAGCTATATCTGTACCACAATAGGAGTGAGTGTGACTATAGGTTTCTTAGGGTCGTCACCTTCCCGAATAAGCCCAATTGACCCTTCAGGATCCCATTCTTCATCAGTTCTATCACATTTACTCCTTCACCACTATGGTCCGAGAGAGGGTTGTCGCGAACATTGGGTGCGGCTTTCTTTGCTTGTATGACCTTGGTATTAATCAGTGTCTGAATCTTGTCTTTCAGAGTGCGACATTCATCAATAGTATGTCCCTTTATGCCGAAATGGTATGCACATGTTTTGTTTGGGTTGACCCACTGGGAGGAGTTTTCTATGGTAACAACGGGAATAAGGGTAACATATCCGGCAGCCTTCAGTCTTTCATATAGTTGGTCGATAGGTTCAGCAATAGGGGTGTATTATCTGGGCGGCCTGCGATCGAAATTGGGTCTGGGTTTTTGATAGTTTTGACGAGTTGGAGGTGCATGATAATAGGCTGGCTGGGTGTTATAAGTGTGGTAGGCGGTAGCTGGTTGAGGATATCTAGGAGGTAAAGGTTGGTATGTGGGTGGAGGTGTTTGGTATATGAGTGGAGATTTTGGACCTTGGGCTACCATCACTGCCCCTGTTTCTTTCTTCTTTGATATACCCCCTGACTGTAATGCTTTGTTTGTAGCCTGCAATGCCTCAAAATTGGTTACCATCCCGCTCTTGATCCCTTCTTCAATCCTTTCCCATGATGTCGGAGAATTTGTGATTTTCGATGACCATTAACCTTTCATAGTATTGTGGATCCTGGGCCCTGACGAAGAATTTGTTCATTTGCTCTTCTACCAATGCTGGCCTAACCTTTGCAGCTTCTGACCTCCATCGAGTAGCATACTCGCGGAAAGTTTCCGTTGGTTTCTTCTTGAGGTTCTGTATATAGAAAACATCTGGTGCACTTTCTGTATTGAACCTGAATCGGTCCATGAAGTCTGATGCCATGCTTACCCAATTAACCTATTTCTTGGGATTTTGACTTATGTACCAAGATAGGGCGTCTCCAGTGAGACTTCTCATGAACAGCTTCATGCGAATCCTTTCATCCTTCCCGACCCCCACGAGCTTGTCACAGTATGTCCTCAAATGTTCCTTCGGGTCATTTCCATCAAACATCTCGAACTTAGGAGGTTTGTAACCCTCCGACGGTTCCACGTCCGGCTGAATGCATAGATCCTCATAATTCAGACCCTCAATTCTTTTGCCTCCTTTAACACCCTAGACTCGGCTTGTGAGCTTCTTGAGCTCCTCCGCCATATTCTTAATGAGCAGGTCCTTCTCGATGGATTCTAGAGTGTATGAGATTGGTTGGGTGGAGTGGGGTAAGGTTTCCACGTATATGGGATTGTTTTGGTGGATGCTTGGAGTTTGAGTGTAGTGGTGATCATTGGTTGAATTTTGCGGATGGGAAATAGGTTGTGGGGTATTTTGAGGAGTATGGTAAGTAGTGGTTTGCGGGTACTGAGTCGGAAGATGTTGGTGTTGAGGTGGAGTTGGTACTAGTGAAGGATTAGGATTTTGGGGAGGTGTTGCGTACTGATGGGGTGCGGGAGGATTTTGTGGATGTTGGTTTGGTGTGTTTTGAGGAGGTGTTGGGTTTTTGGTGTTCTGTTGGTTGATGTCGGGGACGTTCAGGGTAAGGGAGATATTTGACAAGTTCCGGACCTGCTCAAGCTCCCCTTGTAATTCCAATATCTTTAGTTCCAGTCGCAAAACCAAGTCATTTGGTGCTGGAGTGCTTCGACCATCTGAAGTTTCACTATTGTCTTCATGAGTGGCATTGTCTCTCCTGATATTGCTTGTATCATCCATTCTGGCCTTTCCCTTGCTTTTAAGATCGCTTGGAGGAGGAGGAGGTGGAGGACCTCTTGATCTGGTATGATATGCTGATGATGCCAGTACGCACAAACCAACCTTAGGGGATGGGAATAAACAAATAAAGAAAAGAAGAAAAACAAAAAGGTAAACAAGTCAGTGAGGTGTATTAAAAGATTATTTGCAGTATTTAAACACATATTGCGGAATTATAAATTCGCGTCCTAACTTGGGGACCTCATTGTGCCTGAGGTAGGCCTAAGCGACATATAGATTTGGAGAAAAATTGATGCCAATAACTGAGTCATTTTATTAATGTGAAAAATAAACCGAATCTTTAATAAAATGACAAAAATAATAAAGAGTTACTAATGGCATGCGCCTTATTACAACCAAAGCCTAAAACGAGTCTAGAAAGCAAGTAAAACATAATTCCTAATCTATTTGGTCCCAGAAGGACCTTCTCCGTGCTTGGCCTTCTTGGCTCCATCAATCAGGTTCCCCAGGTCGCGTATGTCCAGCAGCTGACAGCAGCAAAGGTGGGATATTTTGAATCATGCCGAACCTGGGGACTTCGTGCCTCATTTCAGCAAAACAAGTAGAGTTAGCCTTTTCCCCCTCCAGATTTGGCTATTTACACGTTAATGATCAACATATTGGCATGTTTTTTTCCAAATGATGCACAGATCGTGATTATGTCCCTTGGGACTATGAAAATCCCGGCGGACTTTGGACAAGGTTTGTCTTAGTGAGTTATTACGCGGACAGCGTTTTAACTCATACTAGGTTTAGACATGATGCATGCACAACTGATTTTAGAATGGGGTTTCTAGAAAAATCTAGACTGGTACCCTCAAGCGGACAACTTGAGAGGGAAAGGCACGGAACCGTCAATTGCACCTCTGATCTACTAGTTTTACCGCAAATAAGCCTTTTTAGATTTAAAGGGTGATTTTAGGAAGAGCGCGGACACTCATCAAGTGCCGCTGTGGTATTAATATGCACGAGTGGAATATGATGCTGAGCATGCTTTATGCAAAGACAAAAAACACATTGTCAAGTATTTTCACATTGGAAGCAGTAAATGCAGTATTGAATGGAATGTAAAGACATAAAAGAAAGGAAAACAAGGAAGAAGTTGGTTTGCGTAATGAGAGAATAAAGCAAATAAAGGGATAAGGATTGGGGAAAGGCATGGTATAGCAAAATAAAGAAAAGTTTGGAACGAATGAACATGATTAGGAAATAAGGGTAAACACACATCGTAATCAAATTAGACAAGATTTGCATATGGGTTCATATAAGAGGGAAATAGGGGAAATAAATGTGCTTGTAGCAATAAAAAGGGAAGAAATGGGAGCGGGAGGTTCAAATAATAACAAAGATATGCTTATCAGGGAAGATTAATTCACAAAATCAAGTTCGTATATGGTAAGAGCCTAAAGATAATCCCCAACAGAGTTGCCATGCTGTCGCGCCCCTTTTTCGCGAAATCGGGTTTTGTCATTTTGACAACTCCTTTTGAGAGAGTAGGGAAAAGGAATTGGTTGTTAGAGTCGCCACCTAACAGATTAAGGTGCGTTAGGGCACCTATAGCAAATAACTCAGATTATACCAGTTTGCATCACCAGAGATCGGGTAAGGGCTCAAATTACCTTGAGGGGAAGGTGTTAGGCACCCCTCGAGGTCAACAACGGTGGGTCCTGGCCGAACTTAAATTATGCGAATTAGTCTAAGGAAGTGAGTAAACTATTTAATAAGGATGGGGGGTCCTAAATTTTTTAGCCTATAGGATCACCCCGTGGAACATAAATAATACTTCGTAACTCGCCCAAGATGGGGGTGTTACTCATATTATTTAGCGGGCACAGACTATCATTTCCTGCTACCCGATTACTATCTTTTAGTTTTTACCAAAGCGCTCTAGTTGATTCTAACTCGTGTCCTATGCGTGCACTACCCGTCCCTTACCTAAGGTCTTAGAGGCATTGGGACCTCTATTTAGGAAGGTTCTAGACTGGGCCTAAGGTTCTCAAAATTGTAAAATACTAGGCGACAAGCAAAACAATTAGAACTTTTCAAATAAAGGTAGATATGGGTAGATATGGGCTCACATTAACCTCCGCATGTAAACAGCAAATGCACGCAACTGATTTAGCAGGCTTTATTAATCTAGGAGTCCTAAGGACAGGATATCTATGTAATGAACATGCGAGCAACAGTATGTAGATTCAGTTCTTAACGCGAGTGTTAGGGCCTACACATATTTGCCTACTGTTTTAATTCAGTGCAATATCTGGGCGTTTCATGCGTTGATGAATAACAGTAAATCACAATCATAAGTCCAGAATTATTGTTCAATCCTATAGGGATGTTGTCTAAGTGATTGGCAGTGATAATCGAATTCTGAATCAGTTAATAGAATCCTATAGGCATGACTTTTACGAGTGTGATGATTATTATCCTATAGGCATGATTTCTAGGTTTGAACTGGTTTTAATTCCATCGACATGATTTCTGACTTTAATCCTATAGGCATGATTTCTAACATTGAACTGATTTTAATCCTATAGGCATGATTCCTAGCATTGAGCTAATTTTAATCCTATAGGCATAATTTCTAGAATTGAGTAGTATATGAGTAGGAATTTATACACATTGAGCCAAAAAACAATTAAGCCAAAAATTGATCCTATAGGCATGATTGCTAATACGCATTTATTGGACAGATTGATACACCTAATGAAAGGATTCTCAACAAATCATAACGCCAATCCTATAGGCAGGATCTCTAGTATGTAAACATAATATAGGACTTGTAAGCATGATATAAAACAGCACAAATGAGATTCTATAGGCAAGATTTCTACCCGATTTAGCAAATGAAAATAAGAAACCCTTCCCGATTTTACTAAATACCCTAGAGTTGTATGTTACAAAATTATTACAGACCAAATTAATGAATGAATTACATAATAATGAAATAGACTATAGAGAGCATACAACAGGCCCAAATACATTGGGGCAACCCAGGCCTTCAAACCACAGCAGCTCCAAGGCTCACTTTCATAGGTACAGAATAATCGCACATAGTATCCAGATCTCTAGTGTGTCAAAGTTCCCAAGGGATTCAAGGACCCAGGGCAATGCACACGCTAGAGGACCAAATGCTCAGAAATAATTCAAAGGAGGTTAGGAACCAAATCCCAGTGCGTCAGAGTTCACAAGAGTCTCACATAGACCCTGAGCGGTGCTCACACTGGGGAGGCGAAGGGATAGAACCTAAAGGACCTAAGAATAGGAGTTTAAAAGTAGCAGCATATAAAAGGAGACAATGGTAATGGACAAGTTTTAAAACGGGTATGATTTTAGAAAAAAGTCATCATGACAGAGTTTAAAACACAGAATATATAGGCAGAATTGCATTAAGAAGACAAATTGGCAAGATTTATAAAGTTGTTCATGCGTAGTATCTAATGAGTTAAAGTCTGAAAAGCCTAATTAGGCTAAGTGTACATGCTAACATTTTAGGACAGCTTTGTTCAATCACAGAAAATATTTAGACAATGTATTAAGGCAAACAGTCAGATAATCACATGAATCCCAATGGATGCAAAACACATTAGAAGGCAAGTTATCAGGGCACATGAATGACAGAGAAAGGTTTAACAACTATACAAGTTTGTAAGGACTCAGGACTGATTAATTGATGAGCATACTAGTATTATCCTAAAGATGCTAAGTTCAGGACAATTTCAGAACAAGTTAAAAGACATTAAGTTAACCTCTAAGAGAACTCATATTATTCAAATAACCAGTCTCAGGACTAATAGTATGAATTATATGACTAAAGGAAATCATAGGAACATAAAGGTGGTAGAATCATGCTCAGAATGGACTTTAAACATGCCGATTCATAAACACAGTTCATGGATACATAGAAATGAAATGCTAAAGGATAGTCACTCACCAACTAGGCAAGAAAACAAGAATAACACCACAATAGTCGAGAGCCCAGAATTACTTGGCCTTGGCTTTCCGCCGGCCAAGACCAGAATCAAACGAGAGAGCAAAGAGAATACAGAGCCAAAACCTAAGTTTTCAGTAAGAGTACATTGATTTCCAATCTGTCCTAAAGGGGAAGGGAGAGGAGTTTATATAGCCTTAGGCTAGGGTACGCAAACATGGAAATAATCAATCAAATTATTTAAGGAAAACTCAGAATATTATTAAGGCAAGTCAGAAATAACAGTAATCAAACAGGTCTAAGAACAACAAAGGCAAATAACCATAAAATCAGTAGATGAAATAGAATAATAATCGAAACCCTAATTTTAAGGGTAAACAAAGTTAATCAGAATAATCCAAGGGAAACCAAAACGATACGCATATAGACGGATATAGGAACACTGAAGAAGAAATCAAAAATAAGAACCTTTAACAGTTTTGAGCCCTAATTTAGGGCCAATAATTTAGGCAATCAATATTACGAAAATAGAAGGCAGATATACGGAAGGCTGAAATACTCAACCAAAATAAGACCAAAACAGATTTTAGCAAGATCTGAGCCCTGAATTTAGGGCAAGTAAATTAGGCAAAGTTTTTAACGAAAAATCACAAAGGAACAGACATGCAAGAACATAAAAGAGGTTTTAAACAAAAAATAATAAAAATATAAACAGACCCTTAAAAGATCTAAACCCTGATATTTAGAGTAAATGAGAATAGAGAAAAATCTCAGAGATTCGTACATAGAAAGAAGGGAAAACGAACACAGGTGAGAAAAGGGGAACGTTCGAACCAGATTTGGTTCGAAAATGAAGAGATTAGCTTGCCGTGTTAGGCAAGCTACTAAGTTATACCACAATCGAGTAGTCAGTAGTAAAATAGAACCAATAAGGTAAGGAGATCCTCAATGGATTCCATATCCAGTGGGAATCGGAGGAGGTTAGGGAGTAGCGACGTCTAGGGTTTCAGAGAGAGGGATGAGAGATGAGAGCATATGAGGGCAGCGGGTTTAGGATTATGAGGGATTAGGGTTGGGGTGTTAGGTTTAAAGGGGTGTGAGGAACGTGGGCTGTTGATCTTAGAAATCAACGGCCAGGGTTTAAGGAAGGGATTTGGGTCGGGTATAGAACGGGTATTGGGTTATGGCGGTTATTTGATTTGGGCTGGGCGAATTGGGCTAGTGTATTTAGGTAATTGGGCTGGGTAATTGGGTTGGTTTGGGTAGCTTAGGTCTGAAAATTCAATAAAAATTGGGGCCAGAGTTTAAATACCTAATTTATTAAACAAATAATTTATAAAAAATAATAAATGAATAACAAAAATATCATTTGTGCATAAAAATGGTTAATAACAATTATTAAACACATTAAAAATATAAAAAGTTATTTTTTCATAAATAAAGTAATTATATATATGGGCTATTATTGCAAAATGTGCAATTTTAGCCTTTAAAATGCAAATGTATTTATGATATATATATTAAAATATTAAAAACCTAATCTGGGTGCAAATGATGAAATTAGATGATAAAATTATTATAAAAATAATTTGTGATGCAATTAATGATTATTTATACAATAAAATACGGGAATAAATTGATTAAGAAATCTTTACTTGATGATGCTCATGCACTATTTTGAAAGTATATATGCATATTTGAAATATATGAGGAAAAAATTGGGTATCAACAGGCCCAGGTCATAGTTGGATATTCAATCAAATTCTATTTAAGTTGTCGTGATGCTATCGAACTTCGCTCATTCAAACCTTGAGTGAAGGCTTGGACAGCCCAATCATCAGTGACCAGGGGTAGGTCCATGCGTTCCATCTGGAACCGAGATACGAATTCCCTTAGCATTTTGTTGTCCTTTTGTCTCACTTTGAAGAGGTCCGATTTCCTAGTCCCGACCTTTATTGCTCCGGCGTGTGCATTTACGAACGAATGAGCAAGCATGGCTAAGGAATCGATAGAATTGGGCAGCAAATTTTGGTACCATATCATTGCCCCCTTTGATAATGTTTCTCCAAAGTTTTTCAACAGAACAGATTCAGTTTCATCATCTTCTAAGTCATTTCCTTTTATTGCGCATGTATAAGAAGTGACATGCTCATTAAGATATGTGGTTCCATTGTACTTGGGAATTTCTAGCATGCGGAATTTCTTCGGAATGGGCTTCGGAGCCGCACTTGGTGGGAAGGCTTCTGTACGAACTTCTTCGAATCCAAACCCTATAAAATCGGGGGTGCCCCCGGTATTTGATCAACCAGTGAGTTGTAAGTTTCTACCTTTTTATCGTTAGCCTCAATTTTCTTTTCTCCTGATTCGATCCTTTTAATGAGCTTCGAGCATTTTCATGATGGCGCGGTCAGTTTCCGTCCGTTGTCGTTCCATTATACCAGTATAGGCTCAACCCTGTGAATAACTTCCTGTGATGCATCGAGTTCGATTCTGCTGTGTGACGACCCGGCCGGTCGTCTTAAGAATTAATACCCCGATCCCCCATTAACTGCTTCCCCTAAGTTCATTTCTGCTATTTTAGTTTGCCGGGACGTTCGGTATTGAGTTTTAGAGAGTTTTGGGACACTTAGTACCTAAATGAGAGCTTATGTGTGAAAAAGTGGTCCGTAGTCAGAAAAGTGTGAATACAACCTCGGAATGGAAATCCGATGGTTCCGTTAGGTGATTTCGGGGTTGGGAGCGTGTTCGGAATGTATTTTGGAAGCCCGTAGCTCATTTAGGCTTGAAATTCCGAAGTTTGAATTTTTGAAGTTCCGGTCCGATAGTGAGTTTTTGATCCGAGGGGCGGATTGGAATTCCGAAAATTGCAGTAGCTCCGTCATGTCATTTGGGATGTGTGTGCAAAATTTCAGGTCATTCGGACGAGGTTTGGTTAGGTTTTTGATCGAAAGCGTGTTTTGTTGGAATTTGAAGTTCTTAGGCTTGAATCTTTGATTAATTCGGGTTTCCGGCGGTGTTTTAGGTGTTTTTAAGATTGGTACAAGTTCGAATAAGGTATTAGGTGGTATTGGTGCTTTTGGGTGAGGTCCCGGGGGCCTCGGGATGATTTCAGGTGGTTGACGGAAAGTTTTGAAGTTGAATGGGCTGCTGAAGTTCTGGTACCTGTCATAACCGCACCTGCGGTTTGGGTTCCGCAGGTGCGAAGCCGCAGAAGCGGCCGGCCCATCGCAGATGCGAAATTTGGAATCATCAGCTTTTCCGCAGGTGCGGAAGGTTTGACCGCAGATGCGGTTCGCACCTGCGAGATTTGTACCGTAGAAGCGGAATCTGGTCTATAAGTGAAAACCGCAGAAGCGGTTGCTTTTCCGCATAAGCGGTCCCTTGTCCGCAGAAGCGGAAACACCTGTTCAGAAAAGGGAATTTCGAGGGTTGAGTTTCAAAAGTTGGAAAAGTCAATTGAGAGCTCGGGAGAGGGCGATTTTGAGTGGGTTTTGAAGTGAAGATCCTTGGGTAACGTTTTCTTAACCCCTTTTAGTTGTATTCCATCAATATATGGCTTAATCCATCATCTAATTTCGAATTTGGCATCAAAATGGGAGAAAACTTCTTAGACTAAACCATTGAGTTTTGGGTGAGCATTTGACCTCCGATTTGGGAGATTTTTATATGGTTAGACTCGTGAGAGTACGAGGGTTCTGAAAATGTGAAAATTATTCGGTTTCGAGATGTTGGCCTGAAGGGCATTTTGGTCATTTTTCCTAATTTCACGTCGTAGCTTTGAATTAAATAGCGAAACCAGTTGTTTGTGATGTTATTTACAATTTGTAATTGAATTTGAATAGATTTGAGCCATTTGGAGTCGGATACTCGTGGCAAGGGCGTGGTTTCTAGTGATATTGAGCCGGTTCGAGGTAAGTGGCTTGTCTAACCTTGTGTGGGGGACCTTTCCCCTTAGGATTGTTACTTGATATTTGAGTGCCTTGTACGTGAGGTGACGAGCGCATACTTGGGCCGATTGTTGAAAAATCCTGATTTTATTTAAGACATTGAGATCGAGTTTCTTTCATATTTGCTTTACTCTACCTGCAATTATAACCTGTGCTAGATTAGAGAAGCATGTTTAGTTGATTTAACTTGCCTAATTGCTTAAGTTGCCTTGACTGTATTACGTGAAGCATGCTAGGCTAGTACTATCTGTTGTTTGTCTTTGTACTTCATTCCTTGGTATCTTCTGGCTGTGATTGCGCATTTATAATGGGACTACGAATGTGGGATTCCGGTAGCTCCACCCCTTGTTTGTTTACTTTGGGACTACAGGTTCGATTCCCGGTAGATCCCCCTGCACTTTTACTTTGGGACTGCGGGTTAGATTCCCGATAGATCCCCCTGCACATTGATGGTTTGACTACGGGACGCTATACCGGGAGATCCTTCAGTTTGGCACATGAGTTGGACTACGGGACGGTATCCCGAGAGATCCACCGGACAGTTGAGAAAGGACTACAGGACGGTATCCTGGGAGATCCTCATTGTTACCTTGGTATTGAGCTGTACTTATTCCGTGGTTGTTCCGTTCTTTGTGTATTTGATATTGCCTTGTTTAACCTGTCTTATCTCACTGTTTTACTCATTATTATTGTTAGTTTTTCATACTATTAATTTATTATTATATTTTATCTCAGTAGGGCCCTGACCTTCCTCGTCACTACCCAACCGAGGTTAGGCTTGGCACTTACTGAGTACCGATGTGGTGTACTCATGCCCTTCCTGCGCATGTTTTTCATGTGCAGATCATCCAGGTACATCCACTCAGGCGCACTATCCTTGAGGCGAGGAGATACACGGAGACTTCGAGGTATATCTGCAGCCTCCGCAGGCCGAAGAGTCTTCTTCCTTATTCTAGCTGTAGAGCTGTTATCCTATCGTACTTTTGATGTAGATATTCTGGAGATTAGAATACTTATGGAAATTCTATTAGCCTGTGTTTCCCGTGAGTTTTCGGGTTTTGGGATTAAGTTGTAGAGTTCCGCATATCTTTAGAGTTGTATAGGCCCGGCGGCCTTATATGCAGTTATCATTTTAATATGTTTAGCTTTATTTAACCATTTCGCAAGTTAAATTGTTATTTTCGTACTATTAGGCTTACCTAGTTGTAGGAACTAGGTGCCATCACGACATGTTCATGGAGGGTGAACGGGGGTCGTGACAAGTTGGTATCAGAGCTCTAGGTTCATAGGAGTCACGGAACACAGGCCGGTTTATTAGAGTCTCGTTGATCGGTACGGAGACGTCTGTACTTATCTACGAGGGGCTATGTAACTGTTTAGGAAAAATCTTCATTTCATTTGAATTCCTTATCGTGCGATATTTTGACATCAATTCTAAACTTCTGACTTCTATTCTCTCACGGATGGTGAGGACACGTGCCACTCGAGATGATCAGGCACCCGCACCCCCTACTGCAGCCGTCAGAGGCCGGGGCCGGGGGAGAGGTCGAGGACGTGCACGTGGTGCAGCCAGAGCACCTGCGCGAGCTGCCACCGAGGTACTACCAGCAGATCCAGCCGGAGCCCAGGCACCTGGCATACCTACTACTGCCACTACTACTCCAGCGCTCCAGGAGACTTTAGCTCAGTTCATGAGTATGTACACCACCTTGGCTCAGGCAGGGTTGCTTCCCCTTGCTGCAGCCACATCCCAGGCCGGGGAAGGAGCACAGACTCTCGCCGTCCGCACTACTGAGCACCGAGTGCAGGTTGAGCAGGCTCCCGAGATTATTCCGGCACCGCCTGCAGCACCAGTTCAGCCCGAGGATGGGTCAGCTGCTTCAGAGGACGAGCAGCGCAGACTTGAGAGGTTCAAGAAGTATGATCCCCTAGTGTTCAGTGGATTAGCATCAGACGATGCCTTGGGATTTCTAGAGGAGTGTCATCGTATTCTTCGCACTATGGGCATAGTGGAGTCCAGCGGGGTTTCTTTCACAGCTTTTCAGCTTCGGGGAGCCGCCTATGATTGGTGGCGCACTTATGAGATAGACAGTCCAGTCGAGGCCGCTTCACTGACTTGGACCCAGTTTTCGGATATGTTCATGAGAGAGTTTGTCCCCCGGAGTCTCAGGGATGCATGGCGCGCAGAGTTTGAGCATTTGCGCCAGGGTGCTATGACCGTTTCAGAGTATGCTATCCGTTATACCAGGTTGGCCAGGCATGCACCGGCTTTGATTGCTACAGTTCGGGAGAGAGTTCGCAGGTTCATTGAGGGTCTTATCCCACCCATCAGATCTAGCATGGCTCGAGAGTTGGAGACGGACATTCCTTATCAGCAGGTAGTGAGCATTGCTAGGAGGATTGAGGGTATGCTCGCCAGGGAGTGAGGGGAGAGGGAGGCCAAGAGGTCTCGAGAGTCGGGTCACTACTCTGGTGCCCGTACCCCTTAAGCAGGTCGTTATGGCAGAGGTTATGCGGGTCGCCCTGTTCATTCAGCTCTTCCAGCAGCCGGCAGTACTCCAGCTTCACCTACACCTCAGGAGCCTTATTATGCACCTCCAGTTTCTAGCGCACCTCCTGCGCGGGGTGCTTCCAGAGGTCAGTCCAGCAGACCTATCCCTAGTCATTCACAGCCACCGCGTCCTCCCAGAGCTTGTTTTGAGTGTGGTGATAATCGCCACATGGTTAGGGATTGCCCCAGACTTGGTAGGGGTGCATCTTCACAGACTACTCAGTCATAGCGTGCTCCTCAGAGTTCTCAGGCCATAGTCACAGCTCCAGCTGCTACCCCACCTGCCCAGCCGGCTGGGGGCGGAGGTCGGGGAGATAGAGGTTGCCCTCGAGAGAGGGGTCGGGCCAGATATTATGCTATTCCTGCTCGTATTGAGGCTGTTGCCTCTGACTCCGTCATTATAGGTATTATACTGGTTTGCCACAGAGAGGCATCGGTTCTATTCGATCCGGGCTCTACTTATTCTTATGTGTCTTCTTACTTTGCTCCTCATTTGGGTGTGCCTCGGGATTTTTTGAGTGCCCCCGTTTATGTTTCTACTCTTGTGGGGGATTCTCTTGTTGTGGACCGCGTTTATCGGTCATGTTTGGTTAGTATTCATGGTTTTGAGACTAGAGCGGACTTATTGTTACTCGGTATGGTGGATTTTGACATTATTTTGGGCATGGACTGGTTGTCACCCCATTTTGCTATTCTTGATTGTCACGCCAAGACCGTGACGCTGGCTATGCCAGGTATTCCACGTGTTGAGTGGAGTGGTACTTTAGATCACACTCCCAGTAGAGTTATCTCTTTTCTTTAAGCTAAGCGTATAGTTGAGAAGGGGTGTGCCACGTATTTAGCTTATGTGAGAGATGTCAGTGTTGATACCCCTTCTGTTGATTCAGTTCCAGTGGTACGGGATTATCCCGATGTGTTTCCAGCTGATCTTCCGAGCATGCCGCCTGATAGAGACATCGATTTTGGCATTGATCTGTTGCCGGGCACTCAGCCCATTTCCATTCCTCCGTATCGTATGGCTCCTCCTAAGTTGAAGGAGTTGAAGGATCAGTTACAGGAATTGCTTGGTAAGGGTTTTATTCGACCCAGTGTTTCACCGTGGGGTGCTCCTGTGTTGTTCATGAAGAAGAAGGATGGTTCTATGCGTATGTGTATTGATTATCGCCAGCTGAATAAGGTTACAGTGAAGAACTGTTATCCTTTGCCTCGTATTGATGATCTGTTTGACCAGCTTCAGGGCGCACAGGTGTTTTCTAACATTGACTTGCGCTCAGGTTACCATCAGTTGAAGATTCGGGAGCCAGATATCCCGAAGACTGCCTTCAAGACTCGGTATGGTCATTACGAGTTCCTTGTTATGTCATTTGGGCTGACCAATGCCCCAGCAGCTTTCATGCACTTGATGCACAGTGTGTTTAGGCCATATCTTGACTCGTTCGTCATTGTTTTTATTGATGATATTCTGGTGTATTCCGGGAGTCGGGAAGATCATGAGCAGCACCTGAGGATCGTGCTTCAGACCTTGAGGGAGAAAAAGTTATATGCAAAGTTCTCAAAATGTGAGTTTTGGCTGAGTTCTGTGGCATTCTTAGGCCATGTGATTTCGAGTGAGGGTATTCGGGTAGATCCGAGGAAGGTAGAGGCCGTACAGAGCTGGCCCAGGCCGTCCTCAGCTACAGAGATTCGCAGTTTCCTTGGCTTGGCAGGCTACTACTGTCGCTTCGTGGAGGGATTTTCATCGATTGCGGCCCCTATGACTAGATTGACCCAGAAGGGTGCCCCATTTCAGTGGACAGAGGAGTGTGAGGCGAGCTTTCAGAAGCTCAAGACAGCTTTGACTACAGCCCTAATTTTGATGTTGCCTACCGGTTCGGGGTCTTAT
Source organism: Nicotiana attenuata (assembly GCF_001879085.1). NCBI lineage: Eukaryota > Viridiplantae > Streptophyta > Magnoliopsida > Solanales > Solanaceae > Nicotiana > Nicotiana attenuata. The sequence goes on from NC_031999.1 coordinate 46,441,814, forward strand.
ACCGTCTATTGTGACGCCTCGAGAGTTGGCCTTGGAGCGGTGTTGATGCAGGACGGTAGGGTGATTGCCTACGCGTCCAGGCAGTTGAAGATACATGAAAACAATTACCCTGTCCACGACCTTGAGTTAGCTGCCATTGTTCATGCCCTGAAGATTTGGCGTCATTATTTGTACGGTGTGCCTTGTGAGATCTATACTGATCATCGGAGTTTGCAGCACTTACTCAAACAAAAGGATCTTAATATGCGTCAGAGGAGGTGGATAGAGTTGCTAAAGGATTATAACATTACTATCCTGTATCACTCGGGCAAGGCCAATGTAGTGGCGGATGCCTTGAGTCGCCGGGCGGAGAGTTTGGGGAATTTGGCATATTTACCAGCTTCAGAGAGGCCTATGGCGATGGATGTTCAGGCCTTAGCCAGCCAGTTCATGAGATTGGATCTTTCAGAGCCCAGTCGGGTTCTAGCTTGTGTGGTTTCCCGGTCTTCCTTATTTGATCGTATCAGGGACAGGCAGTATGATGACCCTCATTTGCTTGTCCTTCAGGACAAGGTTCAGCGTGGAGATGCCAGAGATGTGACCATTGGAGATGATGGGGTATTGAGGATGCAGGGCAGGATTTGTGTGCCCAATGTTGATGGTCTTCGAGAGTTGATTCTAGCAGAGGCCCATAGTTCGCGATATTCCATCCATCCGGGTGCCGCAAAGATGTATCAGGACCTGAGGCAGCACTACTGGTGGAGGCGGATGAAGAAAGATATAGTTGGCTATGTGTCTAGATGCCTCAACTGCCAGCAGGTGAAGTATGAGCACCAGCGCCCGGGTGGGTTGCTCCAGTAGATAGAGATTCCAGAGTGGAAGTGGGAGCGCATCACCATGGACTTTGTATCGGGACTCCCACGGACCTTGAAGAAGTTTGATGCCATTTGGGTCATTGTGGATCGGCTGACCAAGTCCGCTCATTTCATTCCTGTGTGTACCACTTATTCATCAGAGCGGTTGGCGGAGATTTATATCCGGGAGATTGTCCGTTTGCATGGTATTCCAGTTTCTATTATTTCAGACAGAGGTACCCAGTTCACATCGCGGTTCTGGAGAGCCATGCAGCAGGAGTTAGGCACTCATGTGGAGTTGAGCACAGCATTTCACCCCAAGACGGACGGACAGTCCGAGCGCACTATTCAGATTCTTGAGGATATGCTCCGTGCGTGTGTGATTGAGTTTGGAGGGTCTTGGGATCATTTCTTGCCATTGGCGGAGTTTGCTTACAACAACAGTTATCAGTCCAGCATTCAGATGGCGCCGTATGAGGCTTTATATGGTAGGAGGTGTAGATCTCCGGTGGGTTGGTTTGAGCCGGGTGAGGCCAGGCTATTCGGCACAGAGTTGGTTCTGGACGCATTGGTGAAGGTTAAGACGATTCAGGATAGACTCCGTACAGCCCAGTCCAGACAGAAGAGTTACGCGGACAGGAAGGTTCGTGATGTTTCATATATGGTTGGTGAGCGAGTTCTGCTTCGGGTTTCGCCTATGAAAGGCATCATGAGGTTTGGGAAGAAAGGAAAGTTGAGTCCGAGGTTTATTGGCCCTTTCGAGATCTTGCGGCGAGTTGGGAAGGTTGCCTACGAGCTTGCCTTGCCTCCCAGTTTGGCCGGAGTTCATCCGGTATTTCATGTTTCGATGCTCCGGAGGTATCACGGTGATCCGTCTCACGTGTTGGATTTCAGTTCCGTCCAGTTGGACAAGGATCTATCCTATGTTGAGGAGCCAGTGGCTATTTTGGACAGGCAGATCAGAAAGTTGAGGTCAAAGAACATTGCTTCAGTGAAGGTTCAGTGAAGGTTCAATGGCGGGGTAAGCCGGCCAAGGAGGCGACTTGGGAGACCGAGCGGGATATGCGCAGCCAGTACCCTCATCTTTTCACTACTTCAGGTATGTTCTCTATGCTCGTTCGAGGACGAACGAATGTTTAAGTGTAGGAGGATGTGACGACCCGGCCGGTCGTCTTAAGAATTAACGTCCCGATCCCCCATTAACTGCTTCTCCTAAGTTCATTTCTGCTATTTTGGTTTGCCGGGACGTTCAGTGTTGAGTTTCGGAGAGTTTTGGGACACTTAGTCCCTAAATGAGAGCTTAAGTTTGGAAAAGTGGTCCGTAGTTGGAACAGTGTGAAGACGACCTCGGAATGGAAATTCGATGGTCCCGTTAGCTCCGTTAGGTGATTTCGGGGTTGGGAGCGTGTTTGAAATGTATTTTGGAAGCCCGTAGCTCATTTAGGCTTGAAATGTCGAAGTTTGAATTTTTGAAGTTCCGGTCCGATAGTGAGTTTTTGATCCGAGGGTCGGCTTGGAATTCTGGAAGTTGCAGTAGCTCCGTCATGTCATTTGGGATGTGTGCGCAAAATTTCAGGTCATTCGGACGAGGTTTGGTTAGTTTTTTGATCGAAAGCGTGTTTTGTTGGAATTTGAAGTTCTTAGGCTTGAATCTTTGATTAATTCGGGTTTCCAGCGTTGTTTTAGGTGTTTTTAAGATTTGTACAAGCTCGAATAAGGTATAAGATGGTATTGGTGCTTTTGGGTGAGGTCCCGAGGGCCTCGAGATGATTTCGGGTGGTTGACGGAAAGTTTTGAAGTTGAATGGGCTGTTGAAGTTCTGGTACCTGTCATAACCGCACCTGCGGTTTGGGTTCCGTAGGTGCGGAGCCGCAGAAGCGGCCGGCCCATCGCAGATGCGAAATTTGGATTCCTCAGCTTTTCCGCAGGTGCGGAAGGTTTGACCGCAGATGCAGTTCGCACCTGCGAGATTTGTACCGCAGAAGCGGAATCTGGTCTATTAAGTGAAAACCGCAGAAGCGGTTGCTTTTCCGCATAAGCGGGACTGCAGAAGCGGTCCCTTGTCCGCAGAAGCGGAAACACCTGTTCAGAAAAGGGAATTTCGAGGGTTGAGTTTCAAAAGTTGGAAAAATCAATTGAGAGCTCGGGGAGAGGGCGATTTTGAGTGCGTTTTGAAGTGAAGATCATTGGGTAACGTTTTCTTAATCCCTTTTAGTTGTATTCCATCAATATATAGCTTAATCCATCATCTAATTTAGAATTTGGCATCAAAATGGAGAAAACTTCTTAGACTAAACCATTGAGTTTTGGGTGAGCATTTGACCTCCGATTTGGGAGATTTTTATATGGTTGGACTCGTGAGAGTACGAGGGTTCTGAAAATGTGAAAATTATTCGATTCTGAGATAATGGCCTTAAGGGCATTTTGGTCATTTTACCTAATTTCACGTCGTAGCTTTGAATTAAATAGCAAAACCAGTTGTTTGCGATGTTATTTACAATGTGTAATTGAATTTGAATAGATTTGAGCCATTTGGAGTCGGGTACTCGTGGCAAGGCCGTGGTTTCTAGTGATATTGAGCCGGTTCGAGGTAAGTGGCTTGTCTAACCTTGTGTGGGGGACCTTTCCCCTAAGGATTGTTACTTGATATTTGAGTTCCTTGTACGTGAGGTGACGAGCGCGTACTTGAGCCGATTGATGAAAAATCCGATTTTTACTTAAGTTATTGAGATTTATCTTTTTTTCTTACTTGGCTTATTCTACTTGAAATTATAACTTGTGCTAGATTAGGAAAAGCATGTTTAGCTGACTTGATTGCCTAACTGCATAAGTTGTTTTGACTGTACTACGAGAAGCATGCTAGGCTAGTTCTATCTGTTGTTTGTCTTTCGTACTTCATTCCTTGGTATATTTCTGGCTGTGGTTGCGCATTTACATTGGGACTAAGGATGTGGGATTCCGGTAGCTCCCCCTCCCCCCCCCCCTCTCCCCATGTCTGTTTACTTTGGGACTACGGGTTCAATTCCCGGTAGATCTCCCTGCACTTTTACATTGGGACTGCAGGTTAGATTCCCGATAGATCCCCTTGCACATTGATGGTTGGACTACGGGACGGTATCTCGGGAGATCCTTCGGTTTGGTACATGAGTTGGACTACGGTACGGTATCCCGGGAGATCCACTGGACAGTTGAGAAAAGGGCTACAGGACGGTATCCTGGGAGACCCTCATTGCTATCATTGACATTGGGCTGTATTTACTCTGTGTCTACTCTGTCTTTTGTAGTTGTTATTGCCTCGTTGACCTGCCATATCTCACTGCTGTACTTATTATTTCTGTCAGATTTTGATATTGTTAATGATTATTATTATTATATTTTGTCTCAGTAGGGCCCTGACCTTCCTCGTCACTACCCAACCGAGGTTAGGCTTGGCACTTACTGAGTACCGCTATGGTGTACTCATGCCCTTCCTGCGCATGTTTTTCATGTGCAGATCATCCAGGTACCTCCACTCAGGCGCACTATCCTTGAGGCGAGGAGATACACGGAGACTTCGAGGTATATCTGCAGCGTCCGCAGACCGAAGAGTCTTCTTCCTTATTCTAGCTGTAGAGTTGTTATCCTATCATACTTTTGATGTAGATATTCTGGAGATTAGAGTACTTATGGTAATTCTATTAGCCTGTGTTTCCCGTGAGTTTCCGGATTTTGGGATTGAGTTGTAGACTTCCGCATATCTTTAGAGTTGTATAGGCCGGGCGGCCTTATATTCAGTTGTTATTTTTCATATGTTCAGTTTTAATTTATTATTCCTCAAGTTAAATTGTTATTTCCGCACTGTTAGGCTTACCTAGTTGTAGGAACTAGGTGCCATCACGACATGTTCATGGAGGGTGAACGGGGGTTGTGACAGGTTTCTTGGAGGCTACTCTACCAAATCTCTAACTTGGAGGCTACTCTACCCTAAACCAAGGTCACTCCTATAAAAAGGGTTACATATTCCCTAATAAAGTATCTCGAAAATTGAGACAATATCAGCAATTCCATAAACTCTCGGAATAAGCGCAAAGAGATCAAATATACGATCTCGAAATTCCATTAAAATTCATGGAGTATTCAGAAAGAGATCAAAGATATCAAATATTGTCTTTCTCAAAGACACCGAAGTGATCACCGTTTGTTCCTCCTTTTCCTGGAGATCAAATACATCCTAAGAAAGTTCGCATCATCCTACGTTCAAGAAATACACTGGTTAAGCCCTCGAATCACGGAGAACGATCGAGAGAGAAGGATCAAGGGAACAAACAGACTTGTACCCGCATCATTTTATCAGTAAAATTATGTTTCTTCATATTTATATTGTGGTTGCAATTTATTTTAGTATCATAAATCATTTGTTGCAAATATATTGATATACAGAAGATGTGATCTGCACTTCCAATCTGTATTGGGAACAAAGAGTATAAATTATATATTTTTGAAGGCATAGATTTATTTTGTCTGCTGGCGAGGCAAGTACCAAACTATGCACTTGTACGTACTCAATACGTAGGAAAGTTAAAAAGATATTGAGATGTAGATCATTATGCATTCTGTATGATATTTCCNCCATAGTCGGAAGAGTGTGAAGACGACCTCGGAATGGAAATCCGATGGTCCCGTTAGCTCCGTTAGGTGATTTCGGGGTTGGGAGCGTGTTCGAAATGTATTTTGAAAGTTCGTAGCTCATTTAGGCTTGAAATGCCGAAGCTTGAATTTTTTTGAAGTTTCTGGTCCGATAGTGAGTTTTTGATCCAAGGGTCGGATTGGAATTCCGGAAGTTGCAGTAGCTCCGTCATGTCATTTGGGATGTGTGTGCAAAATTTCAGGTCATTCGGACGAGGTTTGGTTAGTTTTTTGATCGAAAGCGTGTTTTGTTGGAATTTGAAGTTCTTAGGCTTGAATCTTTGATTAATTCGGGTTTCCGGCGTTGTTTTAGGTGTTTTTAAGATTGGTACAAGTTCGAATAAGGTATTAGGTGGTATTGGTTCTTTTGGTTGAGGTCCCGGGGGCCTCGGGATGATTTCGGATGGTTGACGGAAAGTTTTGAAGTTGAATGGGCTGCTGAAGTTCTGGTACCTGTCATAACCGCACCTGCGGTTTGGGTTCCGTAGGTGCGGAGCCGCAGAAGCGGCCGGCCCATCGCAGATGCGAAATTTGGACTCCTCAGCTTTTCCGCAGGTGCGGAAGGTTTGACCACAGATGCGGTTCGCACCTGCGAGATTTGTACCGCAGAAGCGCAATCTGGTCTATTAAGTGAAAACCGCAGAAGCGGTTGCTTTTCCGCATAAGCGGGACCGCAGAAGCGGTCTCTTGTCCGCAGAAGCGGAAACACCTGTTCAGAAAAGGGAATTTCGAGGGTTGAGTTCTAAAAGTTGGAAAAATCAATTGAGAGCTCGGGAGAGGGCGATTTTGAGTGGGTTTTGAAATGAAGATCATTGGGTAACGTTTTCTTAACCTCTTTTAGTTGTATTCCATCAATATATAGCTTAATCCATCATCTAATTTCGAATTTGGCATCAAAATGGGAGAAAACTTCTTAGACTAAACCATTGAGTTTTGGGTGAGCATTTGACCTCCGATTTGGTAGATTTTTATATGGTTAGACTCGTGAGAGTATGAGGGTTCTGAAAATGTGAAAATTATTCGGTTCCGAGATGTTGGCCTGAAGGGCATTTTGGTCATTTTACCTAATTTCACGTCGTAGCTTTGAATTAAATAGCGAAACCAGTTGTTTGCGATATTATTTACAATGTGTAATTGAATTTGAATAGATTTGAGCCATTTGGAGTCGGATACTCGTGGCAAGGGCGTGGTTTCTAGTGATATTGAGCCGGTTCGAGGTAAGTGGCTTGTCTAACCTTGTGTGGGGGACCTTTCCCCTTAGGACTGCGGGTTAGGTTCCCGATAGATCCCCCTGCACATTGATGGTTGGACTACGGGACGGTATCCCGGGAGATCCACCGGACAGTTGAGAAAGGACTACAGGACGGTATCCTGGGAGATCCTCATTGTTACCTTGGTATTGAGCTGTACTTATTCTGTGGTTGTTCCGTTCTTTGTGTATTTGATATTGCCTTGTTTAACCTGTCTTATCTCACTGTTGTACTCATTATTATTGTCAGTTTTTCATACTATTAATTTATTATTATATTTTATCTCAGTAGGGCCCTGACCTTCCTCGTCACCACCCAACCGAGGTTAGGCTTGGCACTTACTGAGTACCGTTGTGGTGTACTCATGCCCTTCCTGTGCATGTTTTTCATGTGCAGATCATCCAGGTACCTCCACTCAGGCGCACTATCCTTGAGGCGAGGAGATACACGGAGACTTCGAGGTATATCTACAGCGTCCGCAGGCCGAAGAGTCTTCTTCCTTATTCTAGCTGTAGAGTTGTTATCCTATCATACTTTTGATGTAGATATTCTGGAGATCAGAATACTTATGGTAATTCTATTAGCCTGTGTTTCCCGTGAGTTTTTTTGGGATTGAGTTGTAGACTTCCGCATATCTTTAGAGTTGTATAGGCCGGGCGGCCTTATATTCAGTTGTTATTTTTCATATGTTCAGTTTTAATTGATTATTCCTCAAGTTAAATTGTTATTTTCGTACTATTAGGCTTACCTAGTTGTAGGAACTAGGTGCCATCACGACATGTTCATGGAGGGTGAACGGGGGTCGTGACATGCTTGGTGCTCGATTCTGATTTTGGAGCTGCGCTACCGCAGCTTGTTGAGCCTGCAACATTTCAAATATCATTCGAAGGCTAATCTCGCCTCTTCACCACTCTATGCATTTTGATCGGCTGCCCGGCCATCTCTGCGGACGCTATTTTCAGGTTCGGCGCCTAAATTTCCATGAATCGACATCGACTGGATCTATGGCCTGTGGTCCATCGGGATTGATTGGAGGTACTCCGTTTCCGGGGGCGACTATGTGCTCTTTCTCGCCATGAAGACCAAGGTGAGTGTCTGTGTGAGTGGGTACTGCTTGAGAGTTTGGCATGTTGATTCCTGAAATCAAAGACACTTACGAGAACAAGCGTAAAAGCAGTGTGTGTTATGAGGATTAATAATAGGCAATCACTATTATCCTTAGCCCCACGGTAGGCGCCAAACTGTTTACCCTAGAAATTGGATAACAATTAAATTTATCATGTGGTTTTAAGGATGCGTGACATCAACTAATAACAATAGAGAGACGTAAAGACAAGTAATGGAAATTGATAATAATGTAAAGCAAACCAGTGTTTGAACAGAGCGCTCAAGTTGGAATACCCTCGAGCTAGTAGAGCAAGAACAGTTAAAAAGCAGCAAACTGATAAACAGGAGAATGTAAATTAAAGAGAGAATATTATATTGCTTTGATCTGTATGAATGTCAAGTCCTTACAAAATGATCAGAACCCTCTTTATATAGTAGAGGAATCCTATCTATGGTACAATTCTAATTACGAGAGTAAATCCCATGATTGGCATAAATAACAGCCCTTGATTTGATCCGTTCTGGGATTTCCGCCGTGACCTTCGACCGGCTACGGATATCTCATCATTCCGTTATTGCTCTTTGTTCGAAGTTTGTCATATTTGGTCTCGATTGTTGTTGGCCTCGACCTCGATGACCACCTCGATTCTCGAGCTTGATACATTATCTTCGTGCCCTGGCCTGATCCATTACGAGGCGGACCCTCGACATGATTCCCTAGTCTCGATTAAATGGCAAAATCGGACAAGCCCTATTTTAATCGTACACACTATCATTTTAATATAAATTGTAATTGCCAGTGACATCAACATTTTCCATTAGGAAACCAATTCTCTCTTATTGTAATGATTAGATACAACAATGATTAGATACAACAATGATTTGATGCAATTTCACGTGCACTTCCTAATTCCATAACAATTTGAGTTGCCTTCGGATTCCTCTATTGCTGCCGAGATTAGACCAGTCCAGTGCCGGCCACAAGGTAAAGCCAATGAAGCAATGGCTTTAGGCCGCCAAATATTTAGGGCCTCATTTAATTAATAATAGGTTAATCCTATGGAAAAAAAATTCAAAATATATTGAATATGTTTGGTAAAAGAGTATATAATAATTTTCTAAAAAAGAGTATTGTTTAGCCAATGTGATTTGTGGCGACTAATAGTAAATTTACATTCTAATATTAATATTATTTTTCTCTTTCTCATAATAAACTTGTATTTTATATTCTTTCTTTTCGTCTTACTAAGTTGTCTATTCTCTAAAAATAATAAGGGATGAAAGACGATAAAAACTTATTTGCATCGGATGTTTATACCAAACCAATGAATGTAAGAAATTGTCTTGCATATATAATTTTTAACACTCAACCATGGTTCAGTGATATATATTTTCGCTTTAATTTCATTATATTCTTAAGGTTAAATACATAGGTAAGTATAAAGTCTCAGCGCGAATGAATCTTTAAGAATGAAAAGACATTGAATAAATTAAAGTTGCTTCTTTTTTATTCTTTCAAGCACTGCAACAACAGTGAAATTTTATTCTGATATCAAGTTATGGGCTAGAATCATATTTTATTGTTCTAACTTCCTATTATTGTTCTAAAATTTATTATTTTTATATTTTTAACTCATAGTAGTATATTATTTTCACATATGTCAACTATAATTTGACATATGAATCAAGTTATTTTATATGATTTTTTTGCTAAAGTTTAAGGCCTCAAAATATTGGCTTTAGGCCTCCAATGTTCTTGAGCCGCCCCTGGACCAGTCCTTTCTCGAAGACACATTTCAGTAGTCGAATCCCATGCGGAATGTAAAATACATGATCCCACATCGGCACTTCACTTTCAAAAACTTCCTTTTGACATCTATAAATACAATATACTCTTTATTCTATTAGCATCACTCTCAGCGTTTGCAAATCACTTTTAGTCTGTTTTTGACGACTTGGAAGCATTGACGCGAAGGTATCTTCTTCTTTTCTTGTGCTTTATTCACTTTATTGTCTTTTTTTGTAGGTAAAACAAAAAGGATATGTGCTTGCTTAACGAGATGATCCACGCATGAAGAAGGCAATCATAGTGTATGAAGGAATGGGTACTCATCCTCGTCCGTATATCGGAGACATTACTCTCAGGGTGCGAAGGGATGGATACTCATCACAGCCTGAATATCGGAGAGATTACTCTCAAAGCTGGCTCGAATATGAAGGGATGGATACTCATCCCCGCCCGAATATCAGAGAGATTACTCTCAGGGTGCGAAGGGATAGATACTCATCCCCATTCGAATACCGGAGAGATTACTCTCACACCGAAGGGATGGAACTCAATCCGGCCTACAAATCGAAGGGATTACTTAGGATGCAAAGGTCCATACGGCATATCGAAGTACAAGTCCATGGAAACAAATAGGTGAACAAATCCATAAAGATGCCAACTTAAGGTGCAAAGGTACTTACATGTCCACCTTAAGATTGGAAAGTTGTAGTTCTTTTTAAGGACAACCTTACGAAGAGGCCAACTTAAAGTGAAAAGGGGCATAAACGTCCACCTTAAGATTGAAAAATTATAGTTCCTTTTAAGGACAAGCCCACGAAGAGGCCAACTTAAGGTGTGAAGGGACTCAAATGCCCTCTTTATGATCGGAAAATTAGAAAGCTTCAACTCGAAGACTTGGTGAACTTGACCACATCGACTTTAACACTTGGCAAACTTTGAAAATTTGACGGACTTTGCAGACTTTAACTTGAAGAGTGGTGGACTTTTAAACTTCAACTTTGAAAAATTAGCAGGCTTGAAGACTTCAACTTGAAGATTTGGAGCTTAAATAATTTAACTTGAAGACCGGCTAATTTGAAGACCCCAACTTGAAAATCGACGGACTTAGAGACTTGGAGGGATTAAATATTTCAACTTGAAGAGCGGCGAACTTGAAGACCGACGGACTTAAAGATTTGGTGAACATGAAGATATAGTGAATCTCCGTGCTTCAATGTAAATACTTAGTAACCTCCTAAAAGACTATAATCGTCCATTAAAAATACCAATTTACCATAGAGGCTTTAAATCAAATGGGATCTAAAGTTCAATAGTAGCCTCCCTTTATTTCTTGAACTTGAACTTGCTTGTTTGAAGCTTGAAACTTGTAGAGAAATTTGCGGCGTTTGATCTACGAGCTCTCTCTTACTTCTTGTTATAACTTCTGGTATTTTTGCTGAGTTATGAAGACCCCTATTTATAGTTGTGGGAGGAAAGAGTTGTAATGAGAATAAACTCTTTCCGACCAATCAAATTGAAGAATGACAAGGCCGCATTTGATTGGCCAGAACATGTCACTTGCACATGTGGTGCGATTTCATTGGACTTGGCATGTCTTGTCATTTTAGCACATGGCATGATTCCATTGGCTCTTCTATTTGACTTGGCGTGCCTCGTTATTTGACACATGACACCAAACTGGGCATTTAGGAAGATGACATCTGGGGCTTAATGAAGTGAGCTCATCATTTTAGCTCAATTAAATGGGCTAGCCCAATGGATTAAGACTTACTCATTTAATCCATATGTATTGGACTTATATAATTAATTCAATTATATTAGCCCATATTATTTATTTGGACCAATATATCTTGAATTTAAAATATAGTCCAAATTATTTTATTGAATCTAAATCCAATAAATTTTGCATGCCTACAACTACCATTACAGAAAGTGGATAAAAGAAAAAAAATTATGGAAAAACTTAATTTTAAAGTATAATGGTATGTATATAATCAGTTTGACAGTTTGCCACGTTTTTTGTTTTAATAGAAAACCAAAAATCAAATATCCATTTTTAACATTTAATACAATGAAACCAAAATATATGGTAATATTTAGGGCATCTTGCTATGACGTTCTGGGGGTGTTTGGTACGAAAGAAAATATTTTTCATGAAAAATGAGTTGTTTTATAACTTATTTTTCCTTGTTTAGTTGGTAAATGAAAAATATTTTTTCCGGAAAATATTTTTTAGTGTTTGGTTAGAGAGTATTTACGCTACTCTTTTCACCTTCTTATCCCAAGTCCCCATATTTCTTGTGCTCTCCTTCCCTCTCCTCCCCCCGCCCTCCCTCAAATACCCAATGTTTTTAGGACTTAGAAGAATTTAATTATTCTTCTAAAATTTAAGATAAATCCAAAGGAACTAATGTGCTATATTATTTTTTTATGCAGATATAATATTGAAATTTATGTTCTATAACTAAAAAGAAAATACTATTTTTTTGGTTTAGAAAAAAAAGTACTCTTTCTACAAATAGGGTGGAAAAATTTTAAAAAGAGTTTTGGAAAATGTTAATGAGTTAAAGGAGGAAAACACACCCAGTGCAATGACGGATTATTTCCGCTTGGTACCAAACCCACCCTCTATTTGGTTGAACACCATTACTAAGCTTGTATGCTTGAAAAAGTGTTAAACAAGAGTGAAGAGCTGTGCTCCATCGCTTCAAATCATTTGTCAGCCTCTAACTCCACAGACGCCCTTTTCCTCTTCTCCAAGTTTCTCAAGCACTGTTTGACGTCTCCTTTTTTGGGATCCATTAATCATGCCTCCCAGAGGCAAACGCCCAAAGGTAAATGGAACAGATTCTTAAGCTATTTGAAGATGATTTTAATGAACATTTGTTTGTTTGTTATAAATGCAGTTGGGACTCCGACGAATGGATGCATCACTAGATGCATTGGCTCGCTTAGGGTTTTCTCGTCACATTGTCCAAAAATCCATTAAAGACCTCCTCAAGGTTTCGTTTTTTCTCCTAACGCATTTCTCCAAAAAAAAAAAAATTTATTGAATTTTGCAACTTGTTTTTTGTAGGTTTATGGAGATGAAGGGTGGATATTTATTGAGGAGGCTGCATACAAGCTTCTGATTGAGACTATACTTGACACACAAGGAGAATCTGAGTCTAATCACGATCATGACCCCCAAAATCAGTTAGCAGAAATTGGTGCTGTTTATGAGCCCCAAAATCAGTTAGCGGAAATTGGCAGTGGCAATACAAGTCCTAATTTTCAGGGAAAAAGTGAGAATCTTGCAGAACCTTGTGATAAAGAAGTGTGCGAAGAGCATGATCAAGTAGATGGCACTCCTGTGAAACTTGATGAACATGAAAAACATATAATTGGAAACGTTCTGCTATTTGAGGTAATCCCACTTAGATTCATTGGTCAATATGCATCACGAATAATGATAAAAGTTTTATACGCAAAGTCAATCAACTATCAATGTAAATACCCTCAGTGTACTCTAAATTAGGGGTATGTTGCAGAACAAGGCGGATGTAGAGTTCAACTTATGGGTTCATCTTACCCCAATAGCTTTGACTCCGTTTCTGTATATGTGTTACAAAATTCAGTAAATTAAGTACAAATAATTGATTTCAAACCCGATATATTAAACGAGTTGTGTTAGAATACCTAGCTCAAACCCATAAAGTGATCCACCTCTGCTGCAGGAGGCAGAGATTATGATGAAATTGACTCATTGCTGCCTTCTTCTTGAAGTGGTTTTGTTAATATTATATTGGATGAAATCAGGGGAAACTGTATAATGCTCCTACCAGAAATTAACAGCTACGGGAGTAAATTCAGAAAGAGAGCAAAACATTCTTGGTGATTCTTGAACTTAGAGAACTACTATAGGGCCATTATGGTAATCCATTTTGGTATTATTATTATACCTTTCAGTGTACATTTGGAAGAACTTTATCCAATGCAGATAGGTTCACCGTTTGAAGTAATTGTAGACATGAACCATACTGCTCATGGTTGAACTGAAGAATCTCGCAATTTAATGTCAAAAATTAGAACAACAGAAAGGAGTTAAGTAAAATGATTAACAAAGGGGAACTATGTCATGAGCTTGCGAGAAGTCATCTTTTGAGGCTCCTTTACCAGACCTTCTAGGGTCAATTTGGAGAACCAAAGTATTCAGAGAAGGAATAGCATCAAATGGCAATAACCTGAAACTGTCAAAAGTAGAGTGAAACAGCAAGGAATAACATAGAAAGCCCTTAGGCAGCATTTACCATTTCTTAGCTTCATCTGTATATTAGTAAGCAAAAAACAGAAAAGTACAATATGCAAACTTTTATTGCATCACAGCTGTTCTTCCTCAAGTTCAGCTTGTTTAGCATGTTGCAACAAGGTCTATTTGGAAAGAAACACAATATTTGAACTAAATATCTTATTAGTGCCGGTTTTTTCGTTGATTCCCTATCCTGTAATTGCTGTTATAATCTTGGCCAATTGAAGATTTTTTTTAGTCTATTTTACAGGACACTGCTCCATTACATTCCACTCCGGTGAGAAATACTGTCCCAAGTAACCAAATTCGCAAGCCATGTTACGGATGGATTAGCGACGACAGTGATGAAGATGAGAAGGATCTTGTATCATTACCCTCTGTGAAAACACATTAACTAGTGATAATGATTGAGTATTTATCATAAATTATGGAAGCTTCGCAGCAAAATCCATTTGCTATGATGTTAGCAGAGCAGGGTAGGGTATATCTAAGATTCTGATCAACCTAAATTTGTTTCAACATCATTATGAGGAGTAAGCAATGTGGTATTTGGTGGTCTCCTGGATCATAATCATCATCCTCATTCATCCGATAATGATATCTCTGCTCGTGGAGAAAGGAAAAAGGTATACAGTGAGGGTCTCCTTCTTAGATGGTCTATTAAACTAATACATCTTTGTTTATAGTTCCAATGACGGTAGTTGGAGATAATGCTGAAGGTGGCTTTGAAATGCAAACTTGCATTGCTAAACATGTAAATATATAATTTATGGTTGTCTTAGTCGAGTAGGTTGCTATGGGATAATCTTATACCAAAATGCATTATGAAAGTAATTGGGGTTTAAATCCATGCTGTGCTACAAGTCTAGAATTACGTAAGATCTGAACAAGATGTGCCTCCAGGGGCTTGTAAACTTCATTATATCTATTATTATATTTTTTTGGCATGTTCTTCTGGTAATCATTTTCTCCTTTTTGGGAAAAGGTCCAAATTTGATATTGTATTATTTGAAATTGTTAAATTTTGTCCTTCGATTCACTTTTGGTCCAAAAGAGACTTAAATAGAGTATGGCAGATACTAGGCTAAATCCAAAGCATTAAACAGTAATGCATCTGATTAAAGTTCCTACAGTCCATTTTGGTTGGTTGATTATGACATCAAATATTTGGGAGAATTTTGCAGCTTATGACTTCTCCACTCATTAAAAACATGAGCAAGCTTGTCCCTCGAATCTGAAGTCTTTGTTTTGGTATGTTCCAACTGAAATTAGCGAGGTCCCAAGGCCCAAGGGTGCCTATGCTTGGAGTTGAGACACAATTTCTGACGAATGCGTTTCAAATGAAAGAAGGAATTGTAATTGATGGTAAGCAGAAATTAAGTATAAAAATTGGAATAACATTTTTGCAAAAATTGAAGTTAATAAAAATTGCACAAAATTTTGCAAAGTATACTCGCTCGGATTTAAAGTAGTTCTATCTCTTCTATGCAATTTCAAGATCTAGATCTGAAATTCTTCTATCTTTCAAATGCAACTTAGAAATTTGAATCTTAAGTAGTTCAATATGTTCAATGTAACTTTAGACATCAAATCTGGAGTTCTATCTTTTCAAATCCAACTTCACAATTTCGAATCTTAAGTAGTTCATTCTCTTCAATGCAACTTCAGATTTCGAATCATAAGTTTTGAAGCATAAACTTGTTCTTCCAATTTCAACAATCCAACACACGATTCAGAGTCCAAATCTACTCCAAATGACTTTCAAATATAATTAAGAACAAACCATAATCATCAAATTGTCAAAACAACAACAAATTTAACAAACTCATTTTGCCACTAAGAAGAAGAAGAAACCCTAAGCACAAAGAAGAAGAAGGCAACAACGACGAAGAATAGAAAAATGTACTGTATGTATTTGAAGTCAGTTAAACTTTTTTTAAAAAGTGGACAAATTCCATGGGTGGCGTAAAACTGGGGTTTACCACAATATATGGGGATCCAAGCACTTGCAGTCCACACAGACCAAAATACGTTTGATGGTGTATTGGTTGTAACTTAAGAATCCAGCAGAAAGTATTGCAAACCTTGAGCATTGACTAACAAAACAGTCTTCTATGCCAATACAAGTTATGTCCATACACTGATATCATGAAAGAGAGAGAATACTAAGGATCATTGGGTCAAATATCCCACCTTGATTTGCGTTTCATTTGCTTATTGGTACCACCACTTGAATTTTGTGACTGCAGTGGTGTAGTTGGTTTCATTGGTGGTAATTGTATGAAGTCGTCAGCATCCTCTTCATCATCACTTCCAATCCAGCCATAACAAGGAACGCGCTTTCTTGGTGGAGCACTAACTGGCTTTGAGGAAGGAAGAGTTGTAGTGTGATGATCAGCAGGGAGACTACTAATTGGGCTTGAGGGAGAAGTTGGAGGTGGAGCAGAAACACGAGAGTTACTCCATGATTTCACTTGGCTCACAGAAGTCATTTTGAGACAATTAACTGGGCTTGAGGAAGAAGCTGGAGGTGGAGTAGAAACAGGAGAGGTACTCTGTGATTGCACTTGACTCCAAGAACTCATTTTGAGACGATTAACTGGGCATGCGGAAGTAGTTGGAGGTGGAGAAGTAACATGAGAGTTAATCCGGGGATTTTCACCATTGCTGAAAACAGCGTTAGCCGATCCTTTCTGTGTTAAGGTTTGATCCTCCCCTATGTCTGTCCACCTATTTCCATCTCTTTCAGCTGAAGGGGGACAAAATATTTCTGCAATATGGAGTTGTTAGGGAAATTTTAGTAATGGCCTCAAAATCATATGGGCACTACTTTACTGTTTCACAAATAAAAAGCAGTATTCTTACATTCCAAGTCCCCAGCACGGGGGAAACTATGGCAGAGAATGAAACGCAGCAGCTACGCTAGAAAAGAATGCAATATTTGTATCTTCCTTAGTCTGTTGGTATACTAAATTCGTCTATCTGATATGGATGCAAGTTACTCATGCATCGGCTGGACCGAATGTTTTTCTACTTTGTTTAACTGATTTCCACTGCATGGCAGCTAAATTTACATTGATCAAGAAGCGGAATTAGAACATGATAAGTTACTCACCAGTACTACCAATGTCTTGTTTGTTGCTGCAAAGCTCTTCGTATGTTGGTTCTTCTACTGCATTAACAAGCTCAGTGCATGCTGTTTCTCCTACAGTATTGCCAGCTTCATTGCATGTGGAAACAACAAGAGCGCCCGAGGGAGCAATGGTGCTTTCTGAAGCAGGGTCTTCGGCTCTTTCATCTTGTGAGGAGACACCCTGCTATAATTCAAGGTCTTCAGCTATTCCAGGATATGCATATACAACTCCAGATGCAATTATACCAATGACAATCATATCAAAATCGAATAACAGGTGACAAAATTTCATCATTTCATATTATTGGCACTCAATGCAATACAGAAAATGAGCCATCTAGCTGATTTCCTATTTATACAAGCTTAACCAAAAATTATAACTAAATCTACCCTAAGCAGAGATTCCCCAAAAATACGATCCAAGACAGATAAGCAAATAAAGTTCAGGGCTTTGTAGTTAACGACATCATAACATTTGGGCTAGTACTTGCAGAAATATGGATGTGATTAAAAGTAAAATACAGATCCTGGATTTTGATTCAAGGAGAAAAACATGCATCTTGCATCTGCTCTATTTTGTAGTATTAAAATGAATAATGAATGGCAGAATGTAGAGTAGCAGGGTGTCATACAGGGGAACAATGGAGAATCAATTTCAGGAGAGACTTTAATGATTGGGAAGTTGATGAGATTGGTCAACTTTTACATTGGTTGGAACCTTTGACCCTTGATGCTAGTAGGCTGGACAAGTAGGCCACTGGGATTTGACTTGGCCGTGAAGATGTTGTGGAAATCACAAGCACTTCCTAAAGTAGCTTGTTTTGGCTGGACTGTAACTAGAAATGCATGTTATGTTTAACTCAAGATATATTGCAGAGAATGGGAAATCCTTCGGGATGTGCCAATCAGCCTCTGAAATCATTGCAGAAGAGGAAACTACAAGCTTTTGGAAAAACATAATTTTCAGTCCAGCACTGATGAGATACACTTTAGTCACTGATACAAACTCATTATTGGTGTAGTTCTGCAGGATATGCAAATTTACTACTGCTAAAAGTAGTTTCTAAGTTTCACTTATTTGTGCCATAGAAAATCATTCGCGGACAAATACTCCAGTATCAAGTTCCAAGGAAATTTAAAATGAATGTTCTCAGATGCTCATACTGTATACACAAATGATCGATTAGAGCAACCTAAGTTAGCAATAGGATCCACTTATATTGATTTTAATGAGACGCTTTACGTAACTTTTAACAGTTTTTAGGAACCATTTATGCCAACAGCAAAGGACACCATTTGATGGACTATTACAAACTATTGTAAACCCCCACTCGTGGGATTTTACTGGGTTTATTGTAAACACAGGGGATAATATATGAAAGGCAGAAGCAGTCAAAAAACAGCAATTGGAAAAAACGGGCAGTAGACTCCTCTTGACATAAAGGCAATTATTCATCAGCAGACTTGGATGACACAAGTAAACAGCCTTCTTTTCCTGCAATAAACAACAAGGATTCTTTTCCACCTTTGGGAAGAAACACTTTAATGCATTTGAGCAGGTTACTATGCTGAATGTATGGATCCAGGTAAAACTGAATAGACAGATTTAACCCCTTTCATGATCAAACAGTATGAATGCTTCTTAATCCACGTAAAATTCATAGCAAAACTCAAAATTTTGGGCTACCTTAGACATAAGGATGTTAGTTAGTGCCAATTTTAAATAAGCAATGGCCAGAGATAAAACAGAGCTTGAGCTATAAAATTCACTAGCCATCCTGCATTTACAAATACGTATATGCAAGTAATCCTTGACAATTCAACATCCAATAATTTTGTGCATTTCATTCACTAAGATTTTGAAGCCTAATGTTCCACTGTAAATCACCTAAACCTGATCAATATATTATGGCTGAAGGGTGTATATGTGGCTCATGATTAGAGATAGTTAAGAATCGAGGGGGAACTCAAGCTCCTTCCCTTATCTAAGCCAACCCCAAGAAAAAGAAATTCAAATATACAAGAAACACACTCTACACCCAAAAAAGCA
Source organism: Nicotiana attenuata (assembly GCF_001879085.1). Lineage (NCBI taxonomy): Eukaryota > Viridiplantae > Streptophyta > Magnoliopsida > Solanales > Solanaceae > Nicotiana > Nicotiana attenuata. The sequence continues at coordinate 46,460,929 of NC_031999.1, forward strand.
AATAGGAGAAAAAAAAATGCAAGTATGTTCTGCATGACTGAAAATACTTTTCTTAATGAAATCATTTTCTAGCGTATGATTAACCTGAAGAAGGGAAATGGTTTTCTCCGAGAAAAGTAATTCCACTAGAATGAGAAAATGAAACATCTAAGTACAAAAGCAGGGGGGAGTTTTAGTCCAAAGTCTAAACCTTGTAATTGTCTTATAAATTTATAGAATATGTACTAATTATTAATTTAGAACCCAATAACTTAGAACACAAACAAATAACCTTCAACTTCCGGCTCTTGGGGCCCCTCTAATCAGCATTCATGCCAAGAAATCTCACTTGGGGATAAAGTATTCCTACCAAAGACAACTCCATTCTTAGGCTCGATTCATCACAACCTTTTGGTGGTAATATCCCAAAACTTAAAAGGATTAGAACTTCGAACCAATAACCTTCAACTTCTCCCTCTAATCAGCATTCATGCCGAGAAATCTCACTTGGGGATAAAGTATACCTACCAAAGACAACTCCATTCTTAGGCTCCATTCACAACCTTTTGGTGGTAATATCCCAACTCTTACTTTATACTATCACTTGTTTCAATATAGTATTATTTTAATCTAACACTTAACATTGTGGTCAATAGTTAAAAATATTACCAAAACACTATTCTCATACCCAATGCAAGGTCTACTCTTTGTACAATTACCGTATGCCACTTTGGTTAAGTACTTTCTACATCCAATTAAACCTCAATAAAATATATGATTCTCTACGATAAACATTTCCCATGAAAACTACTTTTTATAAAAAATAAATAATCATTTTCCTCCATAACTGAGAATGGAATATTACCTTTTGTGTTTGGGTTTGCCGCTCTTCATCATCGTCAGCTTCTTGATCGCGAAGAATAGCATCAATGAGCTCCTTGTAGCCGCAATCCTCTATGAACGCCCACCCTTCCCACCCTTCATCTCCTTCATATTCCTAAGCCAAAAAATATCTTAGCTAACCCACTTTATTAATAATCCCCAAATGGGCAGAGAATATGAAACGATTTTCATGTTTCAAAGCACCGTTTCCTTTTTCTCAAAAACTTAAACAATAGGAAACCCAACAGACTAACCTTGAGGAGCTTATTCACAGTTTTCCTAACCAGCGATTCATCAAACCCGAAAGGCGTCATAGCATCAACTGCTGCGTCCATTCTGCTTAGTCTCTGCCCAATGATAACCCAAAATAATAATAATGAAAAAAAAAACAACAACAGTAGAAGGAAAACAAACAAGAAAGAAGATACTCCGTACAACTATAAAGGAAAAAAAAAGGGTGTAAAAATCGAACCTTTCTAGGTCTGCCTCTGGGTGCCATTGTTGTTGAGCTTGGAAGGAGTCAAAAAGACAGAGCAGAAGAAGAGATAAAAAGAGAAAAAGGAAAATGCAATAAACAGAAGTTGTTTCTTGTTTCAATCCCTGAAACTGAAAATGGCAAAAAGAGAGTCAGGTTTTTTGGATGGAGAGAGCAGAGCAATAGAGAGCTGGAGACAGTAAACCCCATATATGGCAAGAACACACATATATGCATGTGTCAACTTTTTATACAGAGCTTAGCAAAAAAAAAAAAAAAAAAAA
>NC_031999.1:46462567-46484622 GCF_001879085.1 Nicotiana attenuata
AAAAAAAAAAAAAAAAAAAAAAAAAAAAAATATATATATATATATATATATATATATACACAGAAGAAGATGGGTAATGCGTTCAAATATTGTACGGTTTTACACGTGGCTTTCTCATATTGGGTAAGTTTTGACTGATAGGCTTAGCCCTTTGCCCCATGACTTTCCTAATTTGTGCCCAACATATACTAGTACATGGCCTCCTTTTTTGCATTAGCACACCCAAATTTTTAATTTCCAATAATTAAGATTAGGAATTCGATACTTAATGATAATTATTTTAATACTAAGAAAAACAGTTCAAATTTATTTCTTTATTAATTGAACTTGTTCAATTTTGTCCTCATTATTAGTCTATTTATGATTTTACTGTTAGCAAATTGTCTTGTATTTATCCTCGTCATTAACAGAGCTCTAATGTAAAATGAGTGGACTTCATGAGTCCTAATTCTTGCAAAAACATGTCTAAAATGCATTGACTTTTGATAATGGTTCTGTTGGAGCTTTGCAAAGAGAACGGTAAAAATGAAACTTTTTTGCAAACGATAGGGATAATATTGCATCAAAAATTTAACAAAGGAAAAAATTAATTAATTCATCCATGTAACGATCTGATCAGTCGTTTTACTTTCTAGAACTCCATTCTCCTAAATAAGACTTTACGTACTTGCTTTACTGATTTATGAGCAGGGATGAGTAGTTCGGAATTTGGAAGAGTTTTGGTTGAAATCGGAACACTTGATTCCTTAAGGATGGCTTAAAGGCCAAGTTTGACTTCGGTCAACATTTTGAGTAACGGCCTCAAAATCGGGATTTGACGGTTCCATTAGGTTTGTATGATGATTTCAGACTTGGGCGTATGTTCGGATTGGGTTTTGGATGACCCTGGAGCATTTCGGCGCCTAATAGTGAAAGTTTGTTCTTGAAGGTTTTGAAAGTTCTTTAAATTTGGTTTGGAGCGGGTCTTGGTGATATCGAGGTCCAAACGGAATTCCGAGATCGGGAATAGTTCCGTATGTCATTTAAGGCTTGCACACAAAATTTAGTGTCATTCCGAGTAGTATAAGTACGTTTTGGCGCATTGGAAGTAAATTGAAGAACTTGAAGTTATAAGTTTGATTCAATTGGTTTTGAGATGGATTCTTAGTTTTAGTGTTGTTTCGGGCGTTCTGAGAGTTCGAACGAGTCTGTTTTATAATTCCAAACTTGTTGGTATGTTTGGGCGGGGCCCGAGTGTCAATCGGACGAGGCTCGGGCCAAGTTGGAAATTTGGAACAAGCAGCTAAATGCCCCAGATCTGTCATAACCGCACCTGCGGTTGGTTAGCGCAGATGCGAGCTCGCAGGTGCGGGCTAGGCATCGCAGAAGCGGCCAAGGAAGGGCAGCCCAGGTTCCGCAGATGCGGAACCGTAGAAGTGGGTACCCGACTGAAGATGCGACCCAGCGGGCCCTAGGCTTTTCCGCAGAAGCTGGACCTCGGATGAGGCCTTATGACCGCAGATGTGGAAATCGCTGGGGGCAGTGGCCTTCATTTAATACGGGACTTAGCATTTTTGACTCATTTTCTTCCACACTTGGGCGATTGAGGAGCTTTTAAGGAGGGTATTTCGACCTAGCTTTTGGAGGTAAGTAATTCCTACCAAATGTGAGTTAAATACTTAGATTATGGATAGATTAACATGTAAAAATTAGTGAAAATCAAGGTTTTATAGGAAAACCTAGGTTTTAGATAAAACGAGATTGAACCACGAAAATTATTTTGAAACTTAGTGGAAATCATATATTTATATTTCTAAGGTTAAGGGTAATAACTTTCTTCAAAAAAATTCGGAATCCGAGCATGTGGGCCCGGGGTGAATTTTAGAAATCTTGCAATTTAGGTTGGGTAATCACTTTAATAGTGGAAATGTGAATCATTGAGCATAAATTGATTAGTTTATGCAATGTTTGATTAGTTTCGAGTCGTTTGGCATCGAATTTGGAGGTTTAAGCGCATTCTTGAATTGGGAAGTAGGCTTTGAGACGAGATAAGTCTCCTTTTTAACCTTGTAAGAAGGAATTAACCCCATAGGTAAATTAAACAAATGTGTGTACTTATTTGTGAGGGCTACGTACATACGAGGTGACGAGAGTCCGTATATAGCTACTACTATGCTATTGTCCGGGTAGTTTAGGACCCATATCATGCATTATATGAAATGTTTCGCCCTTACTTGCTAATTTAATTACTTGAGTCAAATTGGAAATTTCATGAAAGAAGTGTAAGAGGTTAAATTCACTTATTTGAAGATTTAATGGAATGCTTGACTGTAAATGTGAAATTTGTGCTTTCTTTGAAAATATTTACTATTTGTGGATCGGGCCGAGCGCCTCTGTAGTAAATAGATGCATCTATGGTTCGCGTTGTTCGACCCTCAGGCAGTGCACAGTTTAATATTATGTTGGACCGGGCCGTACGATCTCGGCATAATTTGCGCATGCCAATTATTTGGAACCCTCCGTGATTTATACTGCTTAAATGCCTTGAAATGTAAGCTGTTAAATGATATGAATGAAATTGAAATTATATTGTGAAAGAAGAACTTATCACTTCCTGTTATTGAGCTTTCAGTATTATTCATGATATCCATGCTTAGCATAACACTTTAATTATATCATGTTAGCCCATAGTAAGTGTCTAAGTCGACCCCTCGTCACTATTTCTTCGAGGTTGGACTGGATAGTTACTGGGTACATGTTGTTTATGTACTCATACTACACTTCTGTACTTAATTGTACAGGATCTGAGAGAGGTGCATCTAGTTACCCGTCTAGCGCGCGTAGTTGATCCCCACTTCGAGACTTCACGGTGAGCTGCCTGCCATTTTGCAGCAGTTGGACTCTTCCTTATGTTTTACTTTTCTGTCAATTTCCTCTCAGACAGTAGGCTAGCAGTATTATTTTGTATATTCCACTAGATTTCCCACACACTTGTGACACAAGGTCTTGGCACACTCACTAATAGACTTGTGATTTTGGGTTTGCTTACATGATTCTGATTAGTACTTATTGCTTCCGCTTATTCACTTGCATATTTCTAAATCTTTTTAACAAATAAGGAAATTTTTCTACTTAATAATTTATTTAAACGGAAAACCACTAGTCGATCGGCGTTGGCTTGCCTAACAACGGTATTGGGCGCCATCATGGCCTATAATGGATTGGGTCATGACAATCCATGATTGTGGGGCTGTTTGGTTTGTGGAATAAGAAATTATAATTATAAAATATAATATGAGATTATTTTATTTTGTATTTGATCGAATTTTTAATTTCAAAATTAGTAATATCATAATTATGATAGTATTTTTATATCATTTTCAATGTAGCATAATAATATTGAAATTTCTAATTTCAAGATAAAATATCAAAATAACCAAAATACCCTTCTCCAAGAGGCTTCTCCAAAAATCCGTTAAAAAAATTTTAAATTAAAAATAAAAGTTTATCCCAATTTACTATAAAATCAAACACATATTTATATTATCCCTTATATATTTTATTTTTCCAATTAATCAAAAATCCAATAGTAAAAGTATATTCACTAAATAATTCTAACATTATTTAATCTTGTTGAGTTGAGGTTAAATATTGATTTTGATGATTAAAAACTATTGTCAATTAACCAGGTATCTTGAATATATTTGATGTACTAACTAATAGGGTTGTAGATGTGTCGAGTATGTATCGAAAGAACCAGGTCCTTTAGATTGCTTTGATCAAGAACTACAAACTGATTCCTAATGCAAGCCGAATTTTTCAAAAGATTTATTTTGTGGGCTACAAGTACTGTATCAACTGAAGGATTCATGTGCAATACAGATTCGTTAATATTGTTACACTTGCATATAAGAAAAATGTGTGTGGAGCTGGAGATAATTAAAGAAACCAAGTTCTAAAAGGATTGACTGAAATATTTTAGGTTTTGGAGCTGAAATTGAAGAAGTTTATAGCCAACCTCACTCCTATAATTTATAAAAGCTTTGCATTGAAGCTATTGAAGACTTATGATATTTTGCCGTTCTACTGCAAAATCAATGACGACAAATAGCAATCAAAGCAAGATAATGCATTCTAGATTCGAGCTACTCAATTGAAAAATTTAATGATGAAGAATTTTTCTAGTTCTTTAGTTGCTTAAGCCTTGGTTCATTGTTCATTAATTGTAACCTATTTTGCTTTTGAGAAGTATAATCGTAGGCAAACAAGCATGATAATTTATTTTAGAGTTCTAGGCTATAGTTTATAGTCTAGGAGAAATAGCTACAATTGAATTGATTGTAGGGGTTAAGGTACTAGAGTTTATAGTCCCTTGGTTATTTTGTTGTATCCTAAAAGCCACTCTTGTTGTTAGTGGAGTTTGAGAAAATCATATACGGGTAGGTCATATTTTACCCCCTTTGAGCCAGTGATTTTTCATGTAAAATCACATGTGTCTTTAAGTTTCTACAGTTTACTTCGTGTTTGGTATTGAAATTTGTAGGTTAAAGAAACAGATATTTTCACAAACGAAAATCGGGCAAGACACAATCTACCCTTCTAATGTCTAGGTGATCTGTAAAATAACGAATTCACATGTTATAATCTAATCATTCTGATAACTTGTTTTCCAACCAAACATTTTTGTTATGCTAAGCCCACAAGTCTTTGAAATTATTCCAAAAAAAAAAAAAACATAAACTATAAAAACATCTTATTAATAAAAGATATTCATGATTTTTTGAGATGGATGATGGCGTTGATTAAAAGAAAATGCTTCAATATTTCAAAAATCATAAAACCAAGTGTATCTCATTAACCCTCTTATGTTAATGATATCTTTTATGATGAAATGAACTCTATTTAATTATTGAGGCAACAAGAGCTAATCACATAAGTATTTCAAAACTATGTGAGATTTTCCAATAATTAGAATCAGCTACAGAACATTCAAATTTATGAGAAGATCTTTTCTTATCAAACGAATTCCAAACGGAGATTTTTGTATAATTTTATTTATTAAAAGCCTTTTATATAACATGAGTTCCGATTTTTAAACCAACTTGGAAACTAAATTTAACGTAAAGATTAGATCTGATGAAATTATTATCTCTACAACTCAAATTTTTACGACAAGGTCTACTTATTACGAGCAATTCTTGCATCTCCTATATTTTTATGAGGTCTTTTTTTAAAAAAATTATATTAGTTTACTGCTAAAGCTCTTTAAAGTCAAATATATTATAAATAGAAGTCCCAATAAAATTTACTAACCTGATTCTTCAATTGATATATTTCTCCCTCTCAATAACAAACGCTCATGCTTTGATTTGAAAGTTCTAGCCAGTAAGGAATTTTCAAGAAACTTTTGAGTTGACTTAGTCACAGATGAGAGCGATAACTATAAAAGTGGAGGAGAATCTAGTGACAATATATTCGGATTACTTATCATTAATGAACTTTCCACTAAAGAAGAATAAAAAATAATGCAATTGAAGCATCAGTTCACAGTACATTCAAACTTCTCTATAACAGTAATCATCTATAATAGCAGTTCACTATAATAATTAAATTTTCTCTAAAATCGATATATTATATTATATTTTATGTCTCTATAACACTTTTTACCTATTATAGCAAAAACCATCACTATACTGATACACTCTTTATAAAATTACTTTTCTGTAACAGGGTTGCTTAAACATTTATGAATTTTTTTTTTATATTTAAACAATTATGTAACAGGCTTACTTCTTGAGATTTTAAATTTAAATAGTTTATTATCTTTTATAAAATAAAATTTTGAAAAGAATAATTTTTTGTATAATCTCTGTCCCTAGCAAGCAAATAAAACCTGTATATAAAATATTGTTATAGATGTATAAAATCCAATTGCTAACAAAAAACAAAAAGGTTTGGACAAACGAAATTATTATACAAAATTTTGGTTGTATAAATGTGCTCTTAAAATCGGAAAAGCTCAAATCCAATCCGTGTAATAATTAATAAATGTTAATAGACCAACAGTTTTTACCTAAAATCTTACATACCCCATTATTAGTGTTATATCTTCTATTTTTCCATCAAATTAGTGAAGCGATGGATGATAAGTAGGGATTTTGACCGCTTATTTGCTCTTTTTTACTTGTGTTTTAGCTCAAAAATGCTTAAAGGTATCCCCGAAAACTAATGAAATGTGCTTTCATGCAACAACATTGGGAAATGAGCCAAAGAAGTCTAAATCAACTCATAAAGGAGTCGAAATTGGACAAGGACCAAGACAAGGCAAAAAGGCCTACAGTGTGGACCGCACAATACTGTGTGCGACCACAAACAATGAAAGAGCACTGTCAGATTTCCTTCAGAGTATGCGGACCGCACAATTATTGTGCGGCCGCAGAAGAGGAGATTCAGAGAGTTGGTTTTTGGGCAGGCTGAAGATATGCGGACCGCACCATAATTGTACGGCCGCACTCACAATTATGTGGCCCGCAGAAGAGAAGAATCAAAGAGTCATGTTCTAGTCCAAGTTCAAGTGTGCGGCCGCACTCAGAAATGTGCGGTCCGCACAATCAAATGAAGTGCGGCCGCATCCCACTTTTATGCGACCGCAGGAGGCCTAGTTAACCAAAGCCACCAAGGCAATTGGAGTGGTGGTAACAATAATCATGGCAATTAGAATAATCAAGGAACCAAGGCAATTGGGGAAGCAACAATCAAGGCAATTGGAGTGGCAACAATCAAAGCAATTGGGGAGGTAACAACCAAGGAGGGTGGAACAACAACAACTACTGGGGGTCGGATTTTCAAAGGTCCCCGGCGTTCCAACAACCGAGCAGTCCACCTCCCTATCCTTCTCAAAGTCCGAGCTCTTCTAACAATGAGATGGGTAGAATTGAGAACATGTTTAAACAGATGATGGAGAAGAATGCCGACTCCAATGCTCAACTACACTCCCACAATACTTCAATCCGCAATTTGGAAGTTCAATTGGGCCAAATCTCGCAAGCTTTGAACACTCGTCCTAAGGGGGCACTACCAAGTGATACGGTGGTGAACCCGAAGGGTGGGAATAATACGGAACATGCTATGGCCGTGACTACAAGAAGTGGAAAAGGTGGAGATGCAACCACCTCAAATCAAAGAAGAATTGTGTATGATGATGTTGTGGTTCAAGAAGATAAAATTCCAAGTAATGTGTTTCAAGCTAATGAAGAAGTGAGAATTGATATTGATGAAAATGTAGAGGAGACGCAAGAAGAAGTGAACCCATCTAGGAACACGTGATTGACATGCCGGAACCAGTAGTGTCAAAGGCTAAGGTACCAATGCCAATGCCTCCTCCTCCATACCCTCAAAGGCTTGCAAAGCAAAATAGTGAGAACCAATTCAAAAAATTTATTGATATGATGAAGAGTTTGTCTATTAATGTGCCGTTGGTTGAGGCGTTGGAACAAATGCCGGGATATGCAAAGTTCATGAAGGACTTGGTGACCAAGAAAAGATCGATGAATGTGAGACTATCAAGATGACACATCAAGTAAGTGCTATTGTGCACTCAATGCTCCGAAATTGGAAGATCCCGACGCTTTCACAATCCCTTGCACTATTGGGAGTGCCGACTTTGCCAAAGCTTTATGTGATCTTGGGGCGAGTATCAACTTTATGCCCTACTCGGTGTTCAAAACTTTGGGGATTGGGCAACCAAGACCCACATCAATGAGGTTGCAAATGGCGGATCGTACAATGAAGAGACCTTTGGGCTTTATTGATGATGTGTTGGTTCGAGTTGACAAGTTTATCCTCCCGGCAGACTTTGCGATTCTTGATTGTGAAGTGTACTATGAGGTGCCTATCATTTTGGGTAGACCTTTCCTTGCTACGGGGAAGGCTCTTGTTGATGTGAAAGCCGGTGAGCTCACTTTTCGGGTGGGTGACGAAAAGATGGTCTTCCATGTGCAAATCTAGTAATGAAGTGTGTTCGTTCGTGGATTTGGTCACCGACGTGATTATTGATGATGTCAGTGCCACAATGAATGTGGAGGATAATTTGGAAGCCGTTTTGCTTAACCTTGATGATGTTGAGGAGAAAGAAGGCTATGTGGAGTGTGTGAATGCATTGCAAGGAGTGGGTTCGTACACTTATGATCCCCGCAAGCTATCTTTGGATCTTGAAAATCGAAAGACTCCTCCAACAAAGCCCTCAATCAAGGAGCCTCCCACTTTAGAGTTAAATCCATTGACTCTACATCTAAGGTATGAATTCCTTGGCCTTTCTTCTACTTTACCGGTTATTCTTTCTTGGTAGAGTCCACATTGGAGGTGCTACAAAGGAGGAAGAGAGCAATTGGTTGGACATTAGTGGATATCCATGGCATAAGCCCCACCTTTTGCATACACAAGATTATTTTGGGGGAGGGTGCCAAACCCTTCGTTGAACATCAAAGGAGTCTAAATGAAGCAATGCAAGAGGTGGTGAAGAAGGAGATAATCAAGTGGTTGGATGCCGGGGTTATTTACCCTATTTCCGATAGCTCGTGGACCTCTCTGGTGCAATGTGTCCCAAAGAAAGGGGGCATGATTGTGTTAACAAATGACAAGAATGAATCGATCCCCGCGAGAACCGTTACCGGGTGGAGAGTGTGAGTGGACTATAGGAATCTCAACAAAGTCACTCGGAAAGATCATTTCCCGCTTCTATTTCTTGATCAAATGCTTGATAGGTTGACCGGACGTGTTTTTTATTGCTTCCTTGATGGATACTCCGGCTACAATTAAATCCTTATTGCTCCTGAGGACCAAGAGAAGAACACTTTCACTTGTCCCTATGGTACTTTCCCATTCTCGCGGATGCCATTTGGTTTGTGTAATGCACTGGCGACTTTTCAACGGTGTATGATGGCTATTTTCACCGACATGGTGGAGGATATTCTTGAGGTCTTCATGGATCATTTTTCCGTGGTTAGGAATTCTTTTGAGGATTGCTTGAACAATTTGGATAGGGTCTTGGCTAGATGTGAAGAGACAAATTTGGAGTTGAATTGGGAGAAGTGTCACTTCATGGTCGAGGAAGGCATTATCCTCTGCCACAAAATTTCAAAGCATGTATTGAGGTCGACAAGGCCAAAATTGAGGTGATCTCCAAACTCCCTCCCCCTACATCCGTGAAGGGAGTGAGGAGCTTCTTGGGTTATGCGGGTTTCTATCGCCGATTCATCAAGGACTTTTCCAAGGTGGTAAACCCTTTGTGTAAACTTTTGGAGAAGGATGCCAAGTTCTATTTCAATGAAGATTGTATGAAGGCATTCGAATTGCTCAAGTTCAATTTGACTACTATTCCTATTATCACTGCACGGGATTATAGCTTACCTTTTGAGCTCATGTGTGACGTTAGTGATGGGGCGGTTGGAGCAGTTTTGGGGCAAAGAATCAACAAAATCTTCCTTCCAGTCTACTATGCTAGCAAGACCATGAATGGTGCCCAAGTCAACTACACAGTGACCGAAAAAGAGCTACTTGCTATTGTTTTTGCTATTGAGAAGTTCCGCCCGTATTTGATGGGTACAAAGGTGATTGTTCATAGCGACCATGCGGTGCTTTGGTATTTGATGAGCAAGAAATATTCTAAGGCAAGGTTAATGCGGTGGGTGCTTCTATTGCAAGAGTCTGATCTAGAGATTCAAGACCGCAAGGGTAGTGAAAATCACACACACACACACACACACACACACATACATATATATATATATAGATATATAGATATATATATAGATAGAGAGAGAGAAGAATCCTGTGTTTTAAGAACATACCAAGCATATCAAGTTTGATTGTCATTTTATCTTGAGTAAGTTGGGAGATGGTTTGATTAGTCTGTTCCACACCTCCAGTGCTTCTCAGGTGGATGATATCTTCACCAAGTCTTTGCCTGGTACTGCTCATCACTCTCATCTTGGAAAGTTGGGTGTTATCTCACCCTCCAATTTGGGGGTGGGGGGTGGGGGGGAGGGGTGTTGGGATTCATGGATTGGAATCTAGTATTAGTTATAGTAGTTAATAGTGGCTATGTTTTTGTATTTGGGCCCGGGTCTATTTTGTATTTAATTTCTCCAACTGTAATAATTTTTTAGTGCATTGGGCTGATTTTCATTTTTCGGGTCATTTAAGTGACTTGGCCCAGATATGAAATAATGTACAGAAAACATTCTCATTCATTGAGTAATAGAACAGAAAATCCTCAAAACACTCTCTCTCTCTCTCTCTCTCTCTCTCTCTCTCTCTCTCTCTCTCTCTCTCTCTCTCTCTCTCTCTCTCATCTGAGGTAACCCTAGTTCCTCTCTTTACATTTTGGTTCAATCTTCAAATTGTATCCTTTTTTGAGAAGCAGATAAAAGTAAATTTTCCCTAAAGTTTTTTTTTGAAAAACACTTTTGAGAAAAATATACTTAGAAATATTTGTTACAAGCATGTCCAATTACTAATTGTTGATCAAACGTGATTTTTAAATTTCAAACATAAACTGCTTCTCACCAAAAGTTTTTTTTAAGAAAAATATTTTTCAAATAAACTGAGGTTAGAAGCTTGGAAACATGCCAATTACTTACAAAATATTACTATGTAGCGTACTAAAATAAATTTTTACGAGATCAAGGACATTGACCTTTGTGCAAAAAGAAAGGATTAAAGTAAAACGAGAGAACAATAGACTGAATATTTTTGTTTTTATCTTACAATGTTTTGAAACTGAAATAAACAATTTTATGTATGTATCGCAACAAGTAAAAGGATAAGGGTACCTGCATTAAGCAAATGCACATGAATTACCTGAAAATATATTATCATAGTATCAGGTTGTATTGCATGCTTTCTGATTATTGTATTTCATTGTTATTCGTGGGAAATCAACCAACTTTTACTTGACTACAGGTTTTGTCAAATATTCATTAAGATTTTGTAACTTATAAGTGTTAGTATACTGTATTTGTAAAATAATTCTGGAGAAGAAAAATAAACGTATAAAAAAAATGTAGAAGAAACATAAATTAATCTGAGCCCACTGAATTCACAGTGTTTCCTTAAGGAACTTAATCCCCTCCTAGTACCCGAGGTTATAGATTATTTTCTCCCAGGATGGAACGGATTACATACTGGTGTAACAGTACTTCAAACCCCCAGTGTTTCAGCGAACACAATAATCGTTAGCAAATCACACTTACTGCAGCTTTCTTTGTAGTTAAAACAATGCAGAAGAGAGAAGGAGATATCAGAATTAAGGAAAATCTGAGGAATGGCCTGCTATTTATAGCCAACAGGTTGGGTTTAAATGAATAGGTGCAACTCTTCAAGGCGACCGTTCACGTAAACGGCTATTACGTAAATGGCTATTTACACAAAATAACACGGGAAAATAAAATTAGAGGGAAACTTTAAATTACCGTTACAAATACGTTGAATTAAAAATTAATATTTAACAAATAAATTTGGTCCAAAAAATTAATCAATTAATCAGATAGTTTGACCAAATCCAAATCCAAATCCAAATCCAAATCCAAATCCAAATCCAAATCCAATCCAAATCCAAATTCGAAGCCGAATCCGAAGCCGAGCCGAGCGAGCGACGACGGCGACGGCGCAATCAGATTATTTGACCAAATCCGAATCCGAATCTGAATCCAAAATCTGAAGCCGAAGTCGAAGCCGAGCGAGCGACAGCGATGACGGCGCGAGGTTTGCCTCAATCAATTAGATCATTTGACCAAATCCAAATCCAAATCCGAAGCCGAGCAACGACGACGACGGCACAATCAGATCATTTGACCAAATCCGAATTCGAAGCTGAAGCCGAAGCCGAAGCCGAAGCCGAGCAGGGGCGACGATGACGACGCGAGGCTTGCCTTCTTCTCAACTCTTTAAGAGCTAGAAGAAGTGTAATTATATATATTCCCAAAAGATGATCTTTCATCCTCCAATATGGGACAATGTTCCTTTGTAGAGGAGGAAAAATCAAATTTTTATTTTTCCCTCCGTTTCTCATTCACCCTCTTTTAAGCTAAACCAAACTTAAAAACCCAACAGTCCCCCCACCTGAATGGGGAATGGCTATATCACAGAAATATGCATGAAAAACTGTGTGATTCGCAAGCAAGGATTAATCGCATCTAGATAAGTAGGTTTCTCTTTGAACTTTCTGTGGTGAACTTAAATCGGATATACTCGGTCAATCGGTAGATTTGATATCTTTGAACCGTCGAACTTTGGTGTATACCTAGACAACTATAAGTCACACAATCAACCCTTAACCGTCTTTGGTTCTCATTGTTGTGTTCGTTTCAGCCATGAACACCACCTGGTTTCATAAGTGCATAGAGAACTACTTTACAAAATTATCCTTGAAGCGGATAACACTTCACACATACATAGGTGATTCCTAAACGTGTCATCCCGTAGATACACTATTTGATATACCTCGTGTCAAATTTAGAAACCATTAAAAAGAGTTAATGTTCAATCAAATCATTTGACCAAATCCAAATCTAAATCCAAATCCGAAACCGAAGCTGAAGCCGAAGTCGAGCCGAGCGAGAGAGCGACGATAACGGCGCGAGGCTTGCTTCTTCTTAACTCTTTAAGAGCTAGAAGAAGTGTGATTATCCATACCCAACAAATGAGCTTCCCTCCTCCAATATAGGACAATGTTCCTTTGTAGAGGAGGGAAATCAAATTTTCATTTTTCCCTCCATTTCCCATTCACCCTCTTTTAAGCTAAACTAAGATTAAAAGCCCAATAATTCCCCACATGAATGGGGAATAGCTATATCACAGAAATATGCATAAAAACTGTGTGATTAGCAAGAAAGGATTAATCGCATCTAGATAAGTAGGTTTCTCTTTGAACTTTCCGTAGTTAACTTATGTCAGATATACTCGGTCAATCGATAGATTTGATATCTTTGAACCGTCGAACTTTGGTGTATACCTAGACAACCATAAGTCACAGAATCAACCATTAACCATCTTTCGTTCTCATTGTTGTGTTCGTTTCAACCATGAACACCGCCTGGTTTCATAAGTGTGTAGAGAACTGGCCTTACAAAATTCTTCTTGAAGCGGCTAACACTTCACACTTACATAGGTGATTCCTAAACGTGTCATCCCTTAGATACACTATTTGATATAGCCCGTATCAAATTTAGAAACCATTAAAAAGCCTTAAAATTTTATCCTTGGTACTGAACATTGTCTCGTCATAAGAATGGACTAAAAATTTCAGTTGACAATGTTCAACCATCATTAATGACTTTGTTTGATCTCCTTGAACCTAGATCTTGGGATCTCCAGTATTCTAGGTAGAGTTACCGCCACAATGACTTGTCCTCAGCCATAGTCCCATTCCCCTCGATGATTTCTCAACCACCTCTCTAATTAGGTCTTTCGTAAGTGGATCCAGCACATTATCTCTTGACTTTACGTAGTCAATCATGATAATTCCTCTAGAGAGTAATTGCTTAACGGTTTTATGTCTTCGTCGTATATGACGAGATTTACCGTTATACATAACGCTCCCAACCCTTCCAATTGCCGCTTGACTATCGCAATGTATACATATTGGGGACAGCGGTTTGGGCCAAAATGGAAAATCTTCCAAGAAATTTCGGAGCCATTCAGCTTCTTCACCGGCTTTATCTAAGGCTATGAACTCAGCATCTATTGTATAGTGGGCAATACAAGTTTGTTTGGACGACTTCTATGATATCGCTCCTCCACCAATAGTGAATACATATCCACTTGTGGACTTAGAATCAGTTGAACCGGTGATCCAATTTGCATCACGGTATCCCTCAATCACCGCATGATATTTACTGTAGTGCAAAGCAAAGTCCTGAGTATGTTCTAAGTATCCCAAAACTCGTTTCATTTCCATCCAATGAGATTGACATGGATTACTCGTGTATCGACTAAATTTACTTATAGCACAAGCTATATCTGGTCGTGTACAATTCATGATATATATTAAACATCCTAACACACGAGCATAATCCAATTGTGATATGCTTTGGCCTTTGTTCTTTGCTAGTGCAAGACTCACGTCAATTGGATTCTTTGCAACTTTAAAATCTAAGTGCTTGAATTTTCCAAGTGTTGTTTTAATGTAATGAGATTGTGACAATGCCAGACCTTGAGGATTTTTATGGATCTTAATACCCCTAATTAAATCGGAAACTCCCAAGTCTTTAATATCAAACTTTCTAGTTAGCATTCGCTTAATCGTATTTATGTTAGCAATGTCATTACCCATTATCAGTATATCATCCACATATAAGCAAACAATGACTATGTGATTTGAAACATTTTAATATACACACATTTATCACATTCATTTATCTTAAAACCATTTGACAACATTGTTTGGTCAAATTCGCATGTCATTATTTGGGTGCTTGTTTTAGTCCGTAAAGGGACTTAACAAGTCTACATACCTTCTTATCTTTACCTGGAACCACGAACCCTTCAGGTTGTTCTATGTAGATTTCTTCCTTCAAATCTCCATTTAAGAAGGTCGTCTTATCGTCCATTTGATAATTTTCAAGACCATAAACCGCAGCTAATGCTATTAACGTTCGTATGGACGTAATTCTTGTGACTGGAGAGTATGTATCAAAATAGTCAAGACCTTCTCGTTGTCTATACCCTTTGACCACAAGTCTTGCCTTTTATTTATCAATAGTGCCATCATCTTTCATTTTCTTAAAAGTCCATTTAGAACCCAACGGTTTATTTCCAAGAGGAAGATCAACCAATTCCTATGTATGGTTGTTCAATATGGATTCTATTTCACTATTGACTGTCTCTTTTCAAAATAATGATTCCAAAGAAGACATAGTTTCATTAAATGTTCGAGGCTCATTTTCCAATAAGAAAGTCACAAAATCTGGTCCAAATGAAGTAGACGTTCTTTGACGTTTACAACATCTTGGATCCTTCTGATTAGACATACTTTCTTTTTCTTTTTTTCCGAGGTCGTTTAGATCCTTCACCAATCGACTCACATTCCTTTTATACAGATATATATTTTGTAAGAGCTCAACATTATCTAATTCTATAACCGTATTATTATGAATGTCGGAATTTTTTGATTTATGAACCAGAAATCGATATGCTTTACTATTGGTCGCATATCCTATGAAACACAATCAATGGTTTTTGGTCCTATCTTTACCCTTTTGGGTTTAGGAACTTGCACTTTTGCCAAACACCCTACACTTTAAAATAATTCAAGTCGGGCTTCCTTCCTTTCCATTTTTCATATGGAATGGATTGTGTTTTGCTATAGAGTACTCGATTTAGTATCCAGTTAGCCGTAAGAATGGCTTCCCCCATAAGTTTTGTGGCAAACCAGAACTTATCAACAAAGAGTTCATTGTCTCCTTTAATGAAAGATTCTTTCTTTCCGCAATCCCATTGGATTGGGGCGTGTAAGGAGCCGTTGTTTGATGAATAATTCCATATTCTAAACATATTTCTTGAAAAGGAGATTCGTATTCTCCACCCCTATCACTTCTTATTATTTAGATTTTCTTGTTAAGTTGCGTTTCAACTTCATTTTTGTATTGCTTGAATGCATCTATTGCGTCATCCTTACTATTAAGTAAGTAAACATAGCAATATCGAGTATTGTCATCAATAAAAGTTATGAAGTACTTCTTTCAAGCATGAGATGGTATTGACTTCATGTCGCAAATATCTGTGTGAATTAAGTCTAAAGGATTTGAATTCCTTTCAACTGACTTATAAGAATGTTTAACATACTTAGATTCCACACATATTTGACATTTTAATTTGTTATTCAAATTTAGGCAAATATTTAAAATGAATCATTTTTCGCAAGGTTTTATAATTGACATGTCCCAAACGTATATGTCATAAATAATTTGACTCAAGTAAGTAAGAAGAAGCTGAAATTTTATTATTCTCAATGACCATTACATTCTGTTTGAAAAGGCCCTCAGTGAGGTAACCTTTTCCTACAAACATTTTATTCTTACTTATTAAAACCTTATCAGATACAAAAATGCACTTAAACTCGTTCTTGACAAGAACTGCATTAGAGACTAAGTTTTTCCTAATTTCAGGAACATGAAGGATGTTGTTCAGAGTCATCACCTTGCCAGAAGTCATTTTCAGAAATATCTTGCCACATCCTTCAATCTTGGCCGTTGCAGAATTTCCCATAGAAATCGTCTCTTCTGGTCCAACGGGAGCATATGTAGCAAACGCTTCTCTAACAACACAAACATGGCGAGTGGCTCCAGAATCAATACACCATTTCTTAGGATTTCCCACCAGGTTGCATTCAGAAAGCATAGCACACAAGTCATCAATATCCTCGTGCTTTTCAACCATATTTGCTTGACCCTTCTTCTTGTCTTTCCTTGGAGCACGACAATATGCATATTTATGTCCAACTTTCCCACAGTTATAGAAATTTCCTTTGAACCGCTTCTTGCTTGGGTTGCTCTTTTGTCCAGAAGGCTTCTTCCTCTTTTTATTATTTTGTGGGCATCCTCAACAATGTTTGCTCCCATTATTGTTGAGTTTCCACGACCTTTCTTTTCAGTAGCTTTGTTGTCCTCTTCGATCCTTAACCGAATAATAAGATCTTCGAGCGACATCTCCTTGCGCTTGCATTTCAAGTAATTTTTGAAGTCCTTCCACAAAGGAGACAACTTCTCAATCATCGCTGCAGCTTGGAATGCTTCATTGATGACAAGACATTCAATGAAAATTCAATTAGTAATAATAATATAATTAATATTTTCAACATAAATATTAATTAGACTTATACCTTCAGCAAGGAGGTCGTGAATAATCACTTGCAATTCCTGGACTTGGGTAATAACAGACTTGTTATCTACCATTTTGTAGTCCAAAAATTTTGCGGCAACAAATTTCTTCAACCCGACATCCTCAGTTTTGTATTTCTTTTCAAGCGCAATCCACAGTTCTTTTGACGTCTCCACATTACGATAGATGTTATACAGATCTTCCTCCAGTCTGCTAAGAATATAATTCTTGCACAAAAAATCAGAATGCTTCCACGCCTCAGTCACGAGAAAGTGTTCATTGTCTAGAGTTTTGTCAGGCAGAACATGAACATCTTCCTTAATGAACTTCTGTAGACTTAAAGTCGTCAAGTAGAAGAACATCTTCAGCTGCCACCGCTTGAAATCAATCCGAAAAAAATTTCGGGCTTTTCTGCCGGTGCCGGTGTCAATGTCGGTGTTGTTCGCCTTGTCGATGCATTAGCAGTCACCATAGGAACGGGTTGATTTCCGTTCTCAGTCGTCATTTCTGTAAAAGAATGACACAAATAAATATTTAATATACGACAAAATTTTTATATCTTCAAACCGAATAAAATTGGAGTAGAAAATTACGTAGATTTTAATCTCCAATGGAGTAGAAAATCGCTAGAATTTAATCTCCACATAACAGATAGTAAACCAAAATAGATTAAAGTAAGCAATTGGAGTAGAAAACCACGAAGGCTTTAATCTCCAAAATGGGAGTAGAAAATCACACAGGTTTTAGTCTACAGAACAGTATGTATAACACAAATACAGAATATAAAATTAAGTTTTTTCCCTTAAGCTTGTTAGTATACTGTATTTGTAAAATAATTTTGGAGAAGAAAAACAACGTATAAACAGAAATTAAACCGAGCCCACTGAATTCACAGTGTTTCCTTAAGGAACTTAATCCTTTCCTAGTACCCGAGGTTATAGATTATTTCCTCCCAGGATAGAACGGATTACACGTTGGTATAACGGTACTTCAAACCTCAGTGTTTCAGCGAACACAATGATCGGTAGCAAATCACACTTACTGTTGGGCCTGCTATTTATAGCCAACAGGTTGGGTTTAAATGAAGAGGTGCAACTCTTCAAGATGACCGTTCACGTAAGCGGCTATTACGTAAATGGCTATTTATGCAAAATGACACGGGAAAATAAAATCGGAAGGAAACTTTAAATTACTGTTACAAAAACGGTCGATTTGGATTAAAAATTAATATTTAACAAATAAATTTATCCGAAGCCAAAGCCGAGCGAGCGATGACGACGGCGCGAGACTTGCCTTCTTCTCAACTCTTTAAGAGCTAGAAGAAGTGTAATTATATATATACCCAACAAATGTGAGAGGGAAAATCAAAATTTTATTTTTTCTTCCATTTTCATTCACCCTCTTTTAAGCTAAACCAAGCTTAAAACCCCAACAATAAGTAACATGTTACATAGTTTCTTAATATCCATTTTATTTTGGGGTTTTGACACAGTTACCCAAAAAAATAAAACTATTTACCCTTGTCTATCCATTTGTTTTTCTACCCATAAACTAATTATATTTCCTACCCATAGTAGTTTTTGTGGGAAATTTTTTCTTTATTCTCCAATTCTTTTTTGTTTCTATGCTTCTTTTCTTTTTTCCTTTTCTTTTTTCTCTTTTTCTTCTTATTTTTTTCTTTTTTCCTTTTCTAATTTCATTTAACTTCTTTTTTTATATTCTTTTTCTATTCATAATCTAATTCATTCACTGTTTTTACTATTTTTTATTATTCTTTTTTTAATATTATTACTAAAGAAAAATCAAATTGTGTACCAATTAAATGTAGCTAATACAATAAAAAAATATTAACTAACATATGATACCAGTACAGTATATAGCTATACCAACAGGGTATACAATTGTACGCAAAGAGTTACAAAAAAAATTAATTCAATTATTAAACTGAAATAATATCAGTTGCTAATAAAAATTTCAAAAAATTCTAAAAGGATCTAATTGTAAGAGTACACCGTTACATTATACAACATACTATAATATTTTTATTTTATTTTTGTATTTTCAATTTGCCCCTCATGCTGGGTAAAAGTTTAAAGCAAATTAAAAGGGAAAAGGCAAGTGAATTTACGGGTAATAAGTATACTATTACAGCATACTGTTACAGTATATTGCATATTATTACAATATACTATAACAATATATTGTATACTATAATAGTATACTGTTGCAGTGTAACTATATACTCCTATAGTATATTGTATACTGTAGCAATATACTGTTAGGTAACTGTGTTCTTCTTTAATTGTTACAATATACCGTTGCAGTATATTGTAAACTATAATAGTATACTGTTGCAGTATAGCATATACTCCTACAGCATATTGTATATCGTAGCAGTATACTATTGGATAGATGTGTTCTTTTTCGATTTTCAGCTGAAATTTTCTACCCAAATCAGCTCCAAATGCTATTTCAGTATGAACTTCCAGAAGGTATTATTAGCAATATTTAACAATACCCATTTTGAATCAAACAAGAAATCTATAAAATAAGAATTTTAAGCCAAGGCAAGAGCAAGAGCTAGGGAAAGAACAATCAAGAAAAAGTGGAGCAGAATTGAAACTAGCCAGAGGTCAACTTCTCAGATAATCAGATCTAATTTCTTTTTGCAGAAGGATATAAGGGAAATGGAAGAACAATTTTGTAAGAACAAATTACAAGTAAGTCAAGAAATAGCAAACAAGAAAATAATTCAAGGATCTGGAGTTACTAAAATTAAGACCAAGCCTTCTTTAATCTTGGGTCTTCACCCAAATTGCTCTGCTCCTATAGAGTCATCAACTACCTACTAGGGGTAACCTGAAGTTGTGCCCTCGTCCAAATTCTCAGTGTAGAAAGGTAATATAGCTTCTCATGCGGCCTTGGCTGGTGATACGAATCTCATTTGCATCAATGGGTGTTTCTACTCTTGGCTTTTCCACCTTCTGGTACCGATCCATCTATTATTAATAACAACAAATCAAGTCAAAAATTCAAAGAAGAAATTACTACTAATCCAGAAGAAAGAAGACATATTTGGATTTGTTAGGAGTGTAAAATGGAAGCTAGGGTTTGAGAGATGGGATCTGGAACCTGAAGTTGTGCCCTCGTCCAAATTCTCAGTGTAGAAAGAAGAGCTATTTTAATAGAATATATGAATAAGCGGGTAAATAGTTTGGGCCGCATGCGTAAGAGTAGTAAATAGTTTGGGACCGGGCATTAAAGGGTAAATAGTCTGGAATTAATGGGTATAAACTGAGATTTTTAAGAAATGGATGCCTAAATTCACATCTAAATTCTCGCATAAAGGTGGCTTTTTCCTAGAGAATAAGAAGGGGGGAAAAAATCAAGTACTCCCTCCGGTTCACAATAAGTGACCAATTTGCTTTTAGCACGCCCATTAAGAAAATACTAAATTCTATACAAAAATACCTACTATGACTAAACTACACCTAATTAAACATTTAATGTGAGGAGTAAGAAAACTTTTTAGGGATATGTACATAGGGGTTATTTTGTAAAAACAAATTGAATTCTTTCTTGATTACATAACTGGACACTTATTTTGAACCAAAATGAAAAAACAAATTGGTCACTTATTGTGAACCGGAGGGAGTAAATAACAAGAGTAGGAAACAACTTGTTGAGGTGGAATCCAATTAACACGATAATCTATATCTAGATTTCATATATGTAACTACAAACCCAAAGCAGTAGTAGTTCAACACAAAAACATTTTTTTAATGTTCTTTCCCCAAAATCTTTTAGTTGTGCAATCTAGATTGTCCTGTATTTTTGGGAGGATTAATTTATCAATGGAATTAACCATCGTAAGCAGTTAATATGCAAACTCCAAAGCATAATCTCAGCATGGCATTCGATGCCTGTCTTCTAAGTGTCGCAGATATTTCTCGTACTTCTATGCTTTTTATTTATTGCTCTCGTCTTTGCCCATTTCAGTAAATATACACGTCCTTCAAAAATATTAAATAGAAAAGGGATTGGACTATTCTACCCTTATTTATGTTATAAGATATGATCTCTCTTTATTTAATATTTATTCTATTTATGTGTTATCTTCATCTTCAAAAACAATTATTACTAAGGGTAAACAAGGAAAAATATAATCAGTTTTGTCTTGAACTTCTAAAATAACAAATAATTTGAGACTACTATTTTTAGTAATCACGACTATTAATATAAGACGGAGGGAGTATCTTTTATCTGTATGATTTTATCTACATTTCGCGACGGTCCCATAGAAATTAGTGGGTTTGTAGTTTTTTTTTTTTTTTTTTTGGTTAGTTTAGTTGACAGAGAGAAAAAATGTCTATAAATTATAATTAAATCACAAATATGAATATTGTTGTTGACATCAAAAATTTACTGGATGAAGACTCCCTACATTTGGGCGAGATCATTAAGTTGGGCACCTACAAGACAAGTTCTTTTAGTTGTTCAATCCCAAGAGTTCATTAAGGTTGCTTGGAGGTTACCCTACCCTAAATCTTAACTCATACCTATAAAAATGGTCACATAAAAATGGTCAGAAATAGATCATGACAACAAATAATATCTTTTTTAAAGCCGAAGTGAGCAAGAGACATTTTTCCTCAAGATCAACTCAAAATGCAGTTGGAATATGCTTCTTGACAATTTTTCTTAACAATCAAATACTTCAAGAAGATTCATACAAATTCTTTGCTAGAGAGATATGACACTTTGGCCCTCGATTGAAAAAACAAGAAGGAGCGATCAAGAGAATTTCTTTCACGTGATCGATATGAAATACTGTCTGACTTTCATGGAGATCAAATACATTGTGCGGAGCTCCACATCATCCGATGTTCGAGAAATGCGCTGATTGAGCCTTTGAATCATGGAAAACAATTTAGAGAGAAGAATCAAGAGAACAAATAAAATTGTATTCACAATTGATTAATAAAATTATATTTTCTTTATTTTTGTGATTGTAATTAATTTTCGTAATCATACTTTGTTGAAACAATTGTATCTTATTAGTTCCAATACTCTGTATATCACCAATTTCAAATAAACAGTTGATAATGGGGGAAGGGGGGGGTGGGGGGAAGGTCTATAGTTTTAAGGTTAGTTAACTAACGAACGTACCCCTAAAACGTAATTATACTAAAACGTAA
>NC_031999.1:46484642-46509837 GCF_001879085.1 Nicotiana attenuata
TTTAAAAAAAAAAAAAAAAAAAAAAAAACTAAGATCGCGTTTGGATTGGTTGAATTTAAGTAGCTTTTAAGCACTAGGTGGTGAAAAATATTTTTTAAATGCTGGAGCTTATTTTATACTAAATAGTTACATGTTTGGATAAAAGTACTTAAATTATTACCACTATAAATGAACTAATTGTTCCAAGATTTTCTTATTCTAATTTATTCAAATACAAAATAATTTATATTTCAATTTGAGAATCAACTTTGACATTTTAAAAGTTCCAACAATGACTCTCATTTTGGCTGTTGACGTTATTGTTAAGGGGATTTGTCTATTCATTGAAGAGGTATAGGAGCTATTTTGTTTTCTAACTTAAAAGGTTAAAGGGATAAATGAAATTTTCTCTGATTTTTACCAGTATAATTAAAGTGATAATAAAGATCAAAATTGAAAAGTTTGAACCAAAATATAACTTATTCGTGTCACAGTTTTCTCATAAGTATCCCATGATGTGCACTACTCTTTTTTGAGTTTTAATTGGATTGATGAGCAGGTAGTGCCAAGGTTTATTGGTTTAAAAGGATTTGTATATATGAATAATGTACATTATTTCCCGTATTATGAAGGCCTTAAATGAAACTGCATGGGTGTTTGTATTTTGTTTTAGAAGACCGCATCACTCACGACTTAGTTTTAAAAACACTCTCCTAATTCTATGTTTGAAAGTGTTGCCGTGTTTATAATTTATTCTAGAACACAGCTTCCAAGACCACTAGTGTTATAAAAAAACAAACGAAATTACAGAACTCTTTAAGAAAATCTAAACGCTTTCATATGATAACTAATAATTCTAAGGATAGACCAAATAACCTTTTTTCTACTAAATTCTATTTTTGAATATTTAAAACAACAACTAACTCAATATAATCTTACGAGTGGGGTCTGGGGAGGATAGTGTATACGCAGACCTTACCCTTATTTTGAGGGTAGAGGCTGTTTTTCCGATAGACCCCCGGCTCAAAGAAAGAAAAAACAATCAATACAGCAAAATAATAAGAAAAACAAGCAGTAACTATAATACGATAATAAGAGAACTAGCATAGAGGGCCGATGGGACAGAAAAAGAAGAAGAAAAGAAAGTTACATTTGTTTCAGGAAGCAAAATATTTTGTTTTTCTGTACAACTGCTTTGAATATTTTTGTCCAAATACGCTATTGAAAGTAAAACAGAACAATCAAATACTTAATAAAACTCGTTTATGGAAACAAACCGTTTTGTTTTCCTATAACCAAAGTCAAATAGTCATAAAAAGTAAAATAAAACAACTCAAAAAGAAAAAGAAAATAACCAAATTGTGCTACAGCGTTAAATTGCAAAACCAATCTCAAAGGGGATTCCGTTGGTTTCAAGTCAACTATTTGTGTCGTACTATCTCCATGCATTTAGAGGTCGTTTGGTGGTAGCTGGTTAGAAGAAAGGTTATTCATGTATAAGGGGTAACATAACTTATACCATGTTTGGTAGGCAATAGTTATTTTTTATAAAATTCTGCATAACTAATACCATGTTTGGTTGACATTTTTCAATTATGCATAAATAATACATGTATAAGTTATGAGTCAATCTGTGTATTATTTTATGCGGGGTAGAAGATGGAATAACTAATACATGTATTAGTAATACATGAATAAAATACTGAAATGACAAATTTACCCCTATCACTTTACACATAAGGCTTCCTTATTTCTCTGCCAACCCGTCAACAGGTTTCACTTGCTTTCACTTGCCAACTATATACCTTGTCTTCTCTCATTTTTAAAGAACAAACTAGCAAAAGCAAACTGGAGAAGCCACTAGAAAATGGAAATACCAAAACTAAGAAGTGAAAATCAAATATGTCTAAACTTCACATAGTTCAGTAGTATGACGAAGAAGTGAAAGTAACACCCAAAGTTCCTAACTAAATTGTTTCCTACATAAATGGAAAGAGAGAAAAAACAATGCAAAAGAAGGTTAGGGGTATAGTTGTAAACAAGCATTTTACTTTAAAATTTATATAATGTATATCAATTTCTAATACAACAAACCAAACATTCAAAAAAATAATCTCTGCATAACTAATACCTGCATAACTAATCCCTGCATTACTTATCCCTGCATAACTAATCCCTGCATAACTAATACCTGCATAACTCTAACCGACAACCAAACGACCCCTTATTGTTGGTCTCATTGGTGGTAATTGTATGAAGTCATCGGCATCTTCTTCATCATCGCTTTCAATCCAGCCATAACAAGGAAAGCGCCTTCTTGGTGGCTCAAGGCAAACTCGCTTTGAGGAAGGAAGAGTTGCAGGGGGAGGGAGATTAGTAAGTAGTGAGCACGCGGAAGAAGTTGGAGGTGGAGCGGTAACATGATAGTTACTCCCTGCTTGCACTTCACTCCCAGAATTTCCACCATCAACCATCTGGGTAGAGGTCTTGTCCTCCCCTATGTCTTTCCACCTATTTCCATCTCCTTCAGCTGGCAGGACACTTAATACTTCTGCAAAACGGGGTTTTTGTTACTACTTCAACATGGACCTCAAAATCATATAAAGAAGCAGGATTCTTACATTCCAAGTTACACTAGAAAAGAATGCAGTAATGGTACTGAATTCGCTTACCTGACTAGGATGCATGTTAATGTTATGATGCATTAGTTGGACCGAATGTTTTGTTAAACTAGGTTCCATTGCTTGGCAGCTAAATAGCTACTCCATGGTCATAGACACAATTCCAGAAGCAGAACTAGAACAGGCAATAAGTTCCTTACCACTACTGCCAATGTCTTGTTTGTTGCTGCAAAGCTCTTCGTATGTTGATTTTCCTACTGCATTGACAAGCACAGTGCTTGCTGTTTCTCCTACGGTATTGCCAGCTTTGTTGCATGTGGAATCAAGATGAGTGCTCGAGGGGCCAATGGTGCTTTCTAAAGCAGTGTCTTCTACTGCTCTTTCATCTTGTGAGGAGAAACCCTGCTTTAATTCAAGGTCTTCAGCTATTCCATAAAATGCAGATACAACTCCAGGTGCAATTATAATTGACAGTCATATCAATATCGTTGCAGAGGTGACAAATTTTCATCAGCATCATTGCATTTTTCATATAATTGGCACTCAAGAGAATGCAGAAAATGAGACATGTAGCGCCTATTTATACAAGCTTACATGTAGCCTGAACAAAGATTTCCCAGAAAGTACGATCCAAGGAAGATAAGCACATGTGGCTCAGCCCTTTGTAGTTAAAGATACCATATAATTTAGGCTAGCAGTTGCATAACAATAGATGTGTTCAAAAGCGAAATATAGATCTTGGAGTTTGACTTAAAAAAAAAACAGAAAAGGAAAAATATGCTTCTTGCTTCTTCTATATCTTGTAGTACTAACAAATAATAAAAGGCAGAAGGCAATCTATGAATTGACTTATGGATCATATAATGAATACAGAGGACAAGGGTGGAAATACAAGTCTTTCAAGGTCGTCATTTACAGCGAAAAGAAAACTTAATTGCTTATTGGGCTTGATCCAGAAGTAGCTCTTATTGTTAACAGCTGACAATCTCAAAACCAGGTAATGATTTTGGAGGAAGCTGGGATGAAGAACCAAGTTGCGCAGACTCTTCGATTTTGGTGCCGTCCCCGTCCGGATACGGGACGGATACACATACGGGGACGGGATACGTCCCAGATACGGTCAACTAACTTCGTACACTTTGACCGGAGTCCATCGACAAATTTGGGAGAAAAATTGAGATTTTGATTTCTCAAAATCAAAAATAAAACAGATTTAGAACAATGAAAGAATAATGTCCATCTTGAAGAATGAAAGATTGAATTGTACAATATTCATGTAAGTTTTTCACAGAATATCTCTCAAAATTTACAATATTTTTATAGCTCAATTTTTTATTAGGCGAATCCCCGGACCCGTATCCATATCCGGATCCGCACCCCCGAATCTTAAAATTTGGATTTTGCCGAATCCGATACTCGGATCCATCCTCGTATCGGACACCCGCACCCGAGTCCGAGCAACTTAGATGAAGAATGCTTCCTTTAGTTCTGAGAGACCAAGTCACCAAGGAAGGCAAGTGTGATGAGCTGGATAAATTCAACCAAGAGAAAGCACTAGGAGCAAAACCAGAAAGATAAACACGATAAGAGAAGAAAGAGGTGACTGCATCATTTAGCATGCTTTAATCAACAACAACAACAAACTATGCGTCAATCCCAGGCAAGTTTGGGGTCGGCTATATGAATCCTCACTGTAATGTTGCTCCATTTAAGTCTGTCTTAGTCCCCAATATTACTCTAAAATGTTCTAATCAATTAAGAAAAACACCCAGATGTGAACAAATAGCAAGTTGGTGAAAAGAAGTACTATTTCAAGTTTATCGATCACGGGCATGCCCTGAAATATCTGTATGAGGTGACAAAAATACCACCTCAGCAATGAAGTGCTAGATTTGCACCTCATATGGATTTAGGTCTACATAGTGTAAACTTTCCTGCTTTTGGCATGTGCCAACAGCCTCTGCAATCAATGCAGATAAGGAAACTACATGCTTTGCAAAATCATAACATTCAATCAGTCTTGGACTTGAGGAAATATTGTGATGAGATATACTTGAATCACCAATTCATATCCATTATTGGTGCAGCCCTGCAGGATATTTGAATCCAAACTGCTAAAAGCATTCTATTTCTAAGTCTCACTTATTTGTGCAACAGGAAATCATTCGCAAGCAAATACTCTAGTATGAAGGTCCAAAGAAATTTGTAAATGACTGGGGATGCTCATACTGTACACCAAATGCAAAGGACAGCCTAAGTTAGCAGTAAGATCCACTTATATTGATTTTAATGAGATGCTTTATGTAACTTTTAACATATTTTAGGAACCATTTATGCCAACTGCAAAGGACACCATTTGATGGTCTATCATAGTTTATTGTAAACACGGGGGATAATACATGAAAGGCAAAAGCAACCAAACACCAGCAATGAGGAAAAATGGGCAGTAGACTCAGTCACTCAGCATGACTTCAGGACAATTATTCATCAAAAAACTTAGATGACACAATACACAGCCAACAACAAGGATTTCTTTTCCACTTTGTATAAGAAACAATGTAATGTAACTTGGGTAGGTAACTATACTGAAATATGGTTCCAGGTAAAATTGAATAGACAGATTTAACCCCTTTCATGATCAAACAGTATGAATGTATCAGTTGATATAGGTTGAAACGGAACTTTCAAGTCATAATGCTTACATCATGACTTCTCATGAACATTGTTTAAAAGGCTACTGAATCATAGCAAACTCAAAATTCACGTAAAATTCGTAGCAAATTCAAAATTGTACCTTTGAGGAAGGAAGAGCTGTGGTGTGATGATCAGCAGGGGGAGGGAGACGTCTAACTGGGCATAGGGAAGGAGTTGGAAGTGGACTAGAAACATAAGAGAAACTCCATGATTGCACTTGACTCTCAGAACAAATTTTGAGATATTTAACTGGGCATGGGGAATGAGTTGGAGGTAGAGCAAAAACATGAGCATTGCTCCCGGGTTGCACTTCATTCCCAGAATTTCGACCATCAGGGCAAACAGCATCAGCTGTCTCCTTCTGGGTAGAGATTTGGTCCTCCCCTACGTCTTTCCAGCTATTTCCATCTCCTTCAGCTGGCAGGGAACAAAATACTTCTGCAAAACGGGGTTGTTAGGGAAATGTTAGAAATATGGACCTTAAAGTCACATAGGCACCTTATACTGTTTCAAAAACAAAAAGAAGCACAATTTTAACTTTCACGAGTGAACAGAAAAAGGGCAGCCCGGTGCACAAGACATCCTGCGTTCATGTAGGGTCCGGGGAAGGGCCGCACCCAAGAGGTGTGATGTAGACAGCCTAACCTAATGCAAGCATTAGTGGCTGCTTCCACAGCTCGAACCCGTGAACTATTGCAAAAAATGAAAATGCTGCAGTTCACTAGAAAATAATTGTATCTTCCCTAATCTGTTGGTATACAGTATACTAAATTGGTTTATCTGATCTTGATGCATGCTACTCACACATTAGCTCCGCTGAATTTTTTTTACTTTGTTAAACTGATACCCGTTAGTTGGCAGCTAAATGACTACTCCATAGACAGAGAATTTTACACAGATCAAGAAGCAGAATCTGAACAGACAATCAGATCCTTACCAGTATTGCTAATGTCTTGTCTGTTGCTGCAAAGCTTTTCGTGTGTTGGTTCTCCTACTGCATTGACAAGCTCAGAGCATGCTGTTTCTCCTACAGTATTGCCAGCTTCATTGCATGAGAAATCACCAAGAGTGCTGGAGGGACTAATGGTGCATTGTAAAGCAGGTTCTACTGCTCTTTCGTCTTGTGAGGAGACACCCTGTTATAGGAATTCAAGGTCTTCAGCTATTCTAGCATATGCATATAATGCTAGAGGCAGTTGTATCAGTAACAGTCATATCAGTATTGAAGAAGAGGTGAAAATTGTTCATCAGTATCATTGTTGTTGTATCATTGCATTTCATATAATAGGCAGTCACTGCAATTCAGAAAATAAGGCATGTAGCTCATTTCCTATTTATACAAGCTTAACTGGAATAACAACTAAGCGTACCCTGAGCAGAGATTCCCTGAAAAATACAATACAAGGAAGATAGCAAATGGCCCTGTGTAGTTAAAGATACCATACAGTTTAAACTAGTAGTTGTAGAACTATAGATGTGTTTCAAAAGTGAAAGAAAGATCCTGGAGTTTGACTATAAAAAATACAAATGTCCTTTTTCTTCTTTATTTTGTAGTACAAACAAATAAAAAAAGGCAGAAGACCATCTAGGAATTGATTGGTGGATCATACAGAGGACAAGGGTGGAGATAGAAGTCTTTCGGCATTTGCAAAAAAAAGAATACTTAATTGCTTATTGGGGACTTGATTCAGAAGCAGCTCTTATTGTTAACAGCTGACAATCTCAAGACCAGGAGAGGATTTCAGACGAAGCTGGGAACTAAGATGCTTGTTTTAGTTCTGAGAGACCAAGGAAGGTAAGTGTAATGAGCTAGAATAATTCCTCTAAGAGAAAGCACTGGAGAGTAATGTAAGAAATAATATAAACACGACAAGAGAAGAAAGAGGTGACTGCATCACCTACTACGCTCTAATCAATTACGAAAAACAGACTAAGCAGAATAAATAGCATGTTGCTGAACAGAATAAAGGACAAAAGTTATTCTAACAAATTCTACGAGGCAAGCTTCCATCTTTGTACTCATTCCTTAGGTAATCATGATTGTAAACATGATAAACTCTCTATGCACCACCCAAAGATTCAAAAAGTAAGTACTGTTACGACTCTGTCAAGAACAAGGCACACCCAGTAACTCGGATGTGACTCATACCACCTCAACAATCAAGTGCTAGATTTGCAGCTCATATGCATATAGGTCTGCATACTTCATAGTGTAAACTTTTGGAATGTGCCAATCCGCCGCTGCAAGCAATGCAGAAGAGGAAACTACAAGCTTTGGATAACCATACTTTCAACCTTGGAATTCATGAAAGATTGTGATGAGATATATTTTAATCACAGATACACATTCATTATTAGTGCAGTCCTGCAGGGTATATAAATGAACACTGTTAAAAGCAGTTCTAACTTCTAAGTGTAAGTTGTTTGTGACACAGAAAATCATTTCTGGAAAAATGCTCTACTATTAATTTCCAAAAATTTGTAAAATTTTCGTGCGGGTGCTCGTACTGATCAACTAGGGCAGCCTAAGTTAGCAGTAAGATCCACCTATATCGATTTAAATGAGATGTTTTACGTACTCTTAACAGATTTGAGGAACCATTTTGTCCCACAGCAGAGGAGACCATTTGATGGACTACCACAGTTACTGTAAATATGGGAGATGATACATGAAAAGCTCAAGTAACCAAGCGCACCAGCAATGAAAATTAAGGCAGTGGACTCCACTTGACATGAAGAAAATTACTCCAACAGTTAGATGACACGAGAATACAGTATGCAGGATGCTTCAATAAAGACAAACATTAACATCTGTTTCACAGATCAAGCATTAACATGCAATTCCCACTTCATAACTCCTTAGAAGAAAGAGTTTTCCAAAATAACTGAAAGGAATATTTCCAACTTTTAATACTTTCTTGAAACTATATTTCTACCAGAATTTTGTTAACAATTTAAACAGATATATTTTATTAGCTGATTTCCAGTTCAGAAAGGGATTGATGTGATTATTTTTATTTTTTTCCTTTCCTATTTACAGTCTGCAAGATATTTATTTTTCTTATCTCCACTTCTTATTACCCATAATAGATTAATTTGGTATTAGTTGAATAACAGTTAATTTATTGAATTTGATACTCTTAGATGAAAGCAATGAAATTCCAAGTCAAGCAGTTGCAACTTGAATCGAAATGACATGATATGAGTTATAGTAATCCTTGATACTACTTCCTCCGGTCCACAATAAGTGACCAATTTACTTTTTTATTTTGTTCCAAAATAAGTATCCATTTATATAATCAAGAAAAAATTTAATTTATTTTTACAAAATTACCCTTATGTACATATCCCTAAAAGTTTTCTTACTCCTCACATTAATATTTAATTAAGGGTAGTTTAGTCATACTAGGTATTTTTGTATTGAATTTAGTATTTTCTTAATGGGCGTGCCAAAAGCAAATTGGTCACTTATTATGGACCGGAGGGAGTAAAGAAGAAGAAAAAGATACTACTACCAGTCTATGATTACCCATTTATGACATAAGAGAAGTACTTATATTTGGTACTATTTTGCTTCTCAAGCATTTCACTCAGTTCCTTCGATAAAAAAAAAGTAGCCTACCGCACAGAATCCATATCAACTTATTGTATCATTTACACCTTACTAGAATAGTTTCACGTCGAACAAATTAAATGGAATAACAATCAGCAAGTTGTCCCTCAATTTTATTTGTAAATATACATTGCACAGAATTAGTCCTGACTCCTACCCTTCTTGTATAGCTTACATAAAGGACTTCGATATGGTAAGATGATTTTATCCAATTTGCTTATATAGGTTAGGATAAATTACTTAAATAGGAGTTTACAGAGAAATCAATTTTTATTTCCAGTAAATGCAACGTTTTCATTTCCAGTTTGGATAAAAATATTGAAGGAATGGATCCAGGTAAAACTGCATAGACAAACTTTTCTCCTTTCAGAATCAAACAGTATGAACTTAGCTACTTATTAATTGATATAGGTGAAAAATGTTTCATCAGAAAATATATTTTCCTTGATGGAATTATTTTTAGTATTTGCTTCAATCAACACAGACATCGTTACTTCATATTACTTGTTTTAATCAACATTTCGACATTGTGGTCAAACTAAAATAGCAAAAATTATCATCAAAAACACACTCCTCCTACCCTATCGACTCCTCTTACAATTGTCATTTACTTTTGTATCTATCCAACCAAAGCAGGAAAAAAATTAACACAGAAGAATTCTTAGTAAAACATTTTCCCCAAAATAATATTTTCATCAAAAGTGACTCAAGTCTCCGGAGCAATTGTACCTCTTGTAAATTAGTAGTGCCTTCATCATTGCTCTCTAGATCGCGAAGTATAGCTTCAATGAGTTCTTTGTAGCCACAATCCTCAATAAAGGCCCATCCCTCATTTCCGCCGTATTCCTGAAAGCAGTAACGATAAAAAAAACAAAAAATCTCGCCTAATCCACTTCATTAAGCCCCAAAAATCCCAGATGAAACAGGGCGTTATTTTGGGGAAACTTAACCAGCTACATTAGATTATTAACGCTTACCTTGAGAAGTTTATTCACTGTTTTCCGAACTAGCGATTCATCAAAGCCGAAAGGTGTCATGGCATCAATTGCTGCGTCTATTCGGCCTAATCGCTGCCAATAAAAACCAAACAACAGTGTTAAGAAAAGAGTACAGACTAAAGCAAAGAATAAAAGCTGAAAAATTCATCAAACCTTTCTGGGTCTGCCTCTGGGTGCCATTGTTGCGTATGCCTCAATACACAGAAGAAGAAGAGATGAAAGAGTGCGAAGAAAAAAATGGAAAATGCAACAAATTTGTTCAGAAACTGAAAAGGCAAAGCGGGTTGGGCACAATATGTGCATGTAGTGAGTCTTGTTTTCTTTACTATACACGTGGCATTCTCTACTTGGCCCAATTTTAAAGCGGCAAGAATTCCAGGCACCTTGGCCTTCAGTTCCTTGTTGCATTGGACCAATTAATTTTCAATAATCGTGGAATTTGATATTTATAGTAATTAAATATTAATAGTAGTACTTTTTTTCTTAAATATGGGTGTTAGGCCAACTTGAATAAACACGAATTAATTCGATACTCATAGTGAGTATCAAAATCTCTTGTATTTAATTAAATTAACAATAAGAACCATTTATGAATATTCAAAGCTAAGCATGAACATCGCAAATATAGTAACAAATGATAAAAACTTAGCATAAATATATCTCACTTATTTTTATTAAAATTAAGATGTATGAATCTGAATTCATAAATTTGTCTTTGTTTAAATTAAAAAAAATTACTAAATAGTATAATAATATATTAATAAAATGTCATTGAGTTCTGAAGTGGTTATAAAAAGATAAAATTAACTAGTTGGAGAGTCAATCAATTTTACTTCACTATATTTTCCTTTGAATTATTCACGAAAAATTGTTGTTTTAGGAGTAATAATTTTGTAAGCACTTTCTAAATATGCCTATTTTACATCAAAATATATTGAAGAACTAATATCTAAATTTCTTACACTAAATTAGATATTTTTTTATCCTTATAGTCACTAGGGTGATTTTTACGAATAGGGTAGTTTTGTGCCGGTAGTTATTTTATCTTCGCTTTATTTGCCTAGTTTTGTGCATAAATGCCTTTTTTAACTAGATGGTTATGGCCCGTAAGCACGGGCCCAATATTCTCAGTGATGAAATTAACAGCTTGAAATAATTTATATTTATTTTCGAACAAAATTTGCACTCATGCCTGTAGTGTGGCTGCCAAAAAATATATTCTTCATATCCGCGAACCTTCATATCATTGATGCACTTAGAAACAAAATCAAGTTACGAAATATTGTAAGTAGCACATTTTTTTACTGCCATGAACTTACTATTACATATACACTTTTTAGATATATATATATATCTAAAAATATTTGAGCTGCCCCATATATATATACTATTTACATATTCATAAAATTTGATGCTTAATGCATTGATGGTGTTGTGGTAAGTCGTCCTTTTTGCAACTTTCGCACCTGTATAATTGTGAAGTGATGAGAATTGTCAGGTGTCAATGTCCATATAATATATGTGTATAAAAAAATTGTAGGAAGGAAAGAAAGAACAAGAAAAGAATAGGACAATATTTCTGCCTTGTTCTTTAAATTTCCTTTGACATGTCAGTTCTAAATTCTTGAACACAGAAGCGTACAATATGGGCAATCAAGGAGAAGAGGCTTATTCATTTTGGATCACCATGATAACCTAATACTATATTTGAAACTTATAAACACAACTGCCGCATAGATGATAGGTTGATGCCAATCAATTGCTTTTCTTGAAAGAAGATGGAATACTGAAGCTACTTGCAATTGAGTTCTGGATAGGATGAGCAGTCCAAAACTATTAGCAAAGTATGTTGCTGGCTTCTAGGCTTTAACTTCAAATATAAACATATATATACATCCTCAAGTAACGTTGGTTAGCATAAATGCCATATATCTTTTATTGCCAATGTGTACCATGACCATCCCATCACTTTTCCTTGAAAAATTTAGTGGTAAGAAAAAGGATCTAGCTAATTAAGTTAATGCATCACCTCAATTGACACATAACTCATTCACATGTGCAGATAATATGTTTGCTCACAACTTAAAAAGGATCTAGCTGATTATGTTAAAGTATCAATTCATTTGATGCATAAATCATTGGCATTTGCAGATTGCGTGTTTGTTTATAGTTTAAAAGATTATAGAGCATAAACAAAGCAGTCAATTACAGAGAAAAAGAATGATAGTTTGGCATACCTTCATATATATCCTCAAAAGAGTTTGTACCATCTTTAACCACAACCTTCATAAGGAATCAAATATACAATCCACCCTCTAATAATGGATCTTTTGGTAGATAAAGAAATGTATAAGTATCCGAGATATTTTAATTTATAGAGTTCTCTAACATACTAACCTTATATTACCTTTTAAGAATTTTATTTCTAGTATAATGATAAACATTTAAATATTAGTAGCCTTAATTCTCTTTTTCATTTCCTCAAAAGAGAAATATCGAAGGTAAATTAGTGCACCCAGTAAGTTTGAAAAAAGTAATGATAAAGTGAGAACATGCTTCAAAAAGAAAAAAAGCAAATATACAATTTGGTGCACATACATCAACATATTAAAAATATCTAAAAAGAAATTCTTAAAACAAACTCTAGTTTTCATCACCCTCCAACCGCGATCCCCAAAAAAGCAAACAAAGAAACCAAAAAAATCTCAAAAGTAGAGTAAGAAAAGGAAACTTTTTTCACCAAATCAATCAGACAGAATATACTGAGAGAATGTGTTGCAACAACATATAGTAGTTTAACATATAGCAGGATTGGTGGATCGATTAAAATTCAGAATTCTAGATTAGTCCACTCTCTTAAAGGAGGTACATCTAACTGGATTATATACATCAGTGCTTTATGCAACTATCCATTAGGAGATGCTGATATTTTAAGCGTAATTTTTTCACAATTAATATTGATAAATTTTTCCCCTAACTTCGTAACATCAAAATGCAGGGTATGTATTTTAGTGAGTGTCCCTACAGTAGAAGAAATGAAAATGAGAAATAATCACAAAATTCATGTAATAGATAAACCTGCTTCAAGTTATCATTATTCTCTGTCGTGCAACCTTGAATTTCATAAAAATCTTCTTAAAGGAAACAAGCGTAACTACAAAATGTAAGCAAAAGACCAAAATAACAAAATCTTAAAATGAAAAAGTGACAATGTCAGTCAGAACGTCAACCTTACCATTTGTTAGGCTTCTATATTGTGCAGCCAACGCTTAGAGCCATCGGACGTGACTGTTCTACTGCAGAGATACAAATTATCCTTTTAACATGTAAAAGTGCTAAAGTCAAAATGGCTACTCAAAGAATAAAGAGAAACTGCATAATACATATGTTGAGGATTTATACATGGCAACTTCTTTATTGTTTATTTTTTTTAGTTCAGATTGAACCTGGAATTAGGATACTCCAACGAATCATACCATTTTCGCTAATTATACTCATCTATATAGAGTGTTATTGCAACATTGCAATAGTAGCATTGTCATAGAAAAGCCATCTTTTAATTCAGCTCTATTCGCTCATTGTTGTATTAAAAAGGATTTTTTTTGTCTGGCGACACCAGTCTATATAATTTGCAGCGCCTAGCCCTTCTGTCAGTTTTTTTTTCCAATTTGATTATTTTTATGATTGCAAGAGAGAATTAGTAAATATGAAGGGACTGGAAGAAATTGACGGGTGATGAAAATGGAGAATTACTTTTTCCATCGTACTATCATCAGTGTGTGATGAGAATGCAAATTGCAAGTATGAGAACGTGTCCAGTAAATGAATGTAGAAATAAGTGAGAGATGCAGGAGTGGCTGATGTGTCTTCCACTGAAACAACAATACAAGTAACAATTGAGAAAAGTTTTGAATATGGAATCTGATTCAGGATCACATGTCCATGGGATCATCTCCAAAAGACAGTATGATTTATGTTGATAGGCATTCTGAAATGCATTTTGATTTCCTATTTTCCTTGAGTTTCTCCGAATAAGAGAACTTATAGTCTGCTTTGGTACTGTATTTTGGTTTGATTTTCTCTACTTTCAACTTCTTAGGCGAAAACAAAAAGTTAGAAGAGAACTTCAAATAAACCATGACGCAGAAAAAATAGAAAGAGAAATCGCATCAAAGCAACAAATTTCAGCCCAAAATTTTTATTTCTCCTTCCCTCTATAGACATAATAATGTCACAATAGGATAACAACAGCCAAAAATTCAGCCATGAAATTAAAAATTGTTAAGAGATGTCGAAAAGGCAAAGAAAAAAAGAATAGAAAGAGGATTGAGAGACAATCATACCTGGAATTGCAAGAGACGGAAGAAAAAATGAAGAGAGATAAAAGTATTTTTGAAAGTCTGAAGATGTAAAAAGGGTACTTCTCTGCTATGTTGAAATAAAAGAGATGGAAGAGGAGATGGTTCTAGACCAATTGTAGTGTGTCGAATGGAGCACAACACTTTATGGCATAGCGAAATTACATTTATGCCCTTGGTCGACCTCACTTGCCTCTTCTATATAATAGGAAATGAGAAAATTTTGGGTTTAAAACCCCTTACTTCTTCTCTTTCTCTTTCTGTTTCTCCTTCTCCTTTTTTTAACTTTTTAACAGTAGAACCCTTTTTGTATTTGCGAGTCTAATTTTCATCGGTTAATTAACATCTATACTTAAATTATATTTAGAAGCCTGAAATTCAAAATTAAAGCATTGAAAGTGGAATGTGGAAACATTGCAATTTGCATCATTTAATCCTTTACGATATGACTTTTCTAATTTTCTCATGTTTGATTGGCTTAAATATTTTGGAAAATATTTTCCTCATGAAGTCATTTTCCTTCAATTGGAGGAAAATATTTTCCTATCAAAACAAGGAGAAACATTTTCCAAACTCTTTCTCAACCTTCTCCACCATATTAATCATCCCCACCAACCAACCCCCAAACCACCTCTACCCCCCACCACACCCACCCCATCCCCATCCATCACAACCTCACCCACCACCCACCCTAAATAGAACTACTATTAAGAGTACTTTCTTTTCATGTTGTAGATTGAGTTTTTTTTTCTCCCAGCAAAATGGGTATATTCTTTTTATGATGTAGTAAAAGTATTTTCTTTCATTTCAACAAAACGAGTGCTTTTTTTCATGATGAATAAAAAGTATTTTTATTTCATTCAACAAAATGTGTTATTTCTTTTCATGTTGTAGAAAAAATACTTTCTTTTTCAACAAAATAAAGTATTTTCATTTTAGTTATCGAGCTCAAATTTCAACGTTGTTCACTTGTTCTTGTGTGATAAAGTAGAGTAGCACATTGGGTTTGTGTGAATTTTGAAAAGAATAATTAAATTCTTGAAGAAAATAGGGGAGGGAGGAGGGGGCGGGAAGGGAGGCGTACAAGAAACATGGAAATTTTAGGGAAGGTGAATTGGGGAGAGTAGCATAAAAAATTATTTGCCTAAAAGTATTTTATATACTCTCTAACTAAACACTAGAAAATATTTTTCGAAAAATATTTTCACTCGCCAACCAAACAAGAAAAAATAAGTAATAAAACCACTCATTTTCCGAAAATATTTACCAAACACACGCTATATGTCCCAAGATTTTTCTTTTTAGAAGAATAGAGTGCATCGAATTTAATACTTTTTTTGCATGTTCATTTTGACAAAATAGATTGAACAAGCCTCTCTCTCTATATTAAATAAGAAAATATCCAGAAATTTAAAATCAAGGCTCCTTTTTCATAATGCTTCCTTATTTGACCTCTAGTATACCCTCCTGTAGACAATAAATTTGCGTCGAAAAAATAAAATCAAGACCGAAAATATCGCCACAATCGTAGTATTTTATTTCGAATATGTTGAGTGTACAATCTCTATGAATCCTCTGATTCTTCTTTTCAATAGTGAATAAATTCAAGGGCCTTTGAGCTTGATCTTGAATATGTAGTTGTCGCCACGAATGATGATCTTGTTCTTGAGCTTTAGCTTGATTGCTTGAACTTGACCTTGATTCGTTCTTCGTTCTTGAGCTTGAACTTGATTTGTTCTTCGTTCTTGAGCTTGAACTTGATTGCTTGAAGATTGAAAGTTGATTGCTTGAAGCTTGAAACTTGTGGAGGAATTTGCAGTGTTTGATCCACGACCTCTTTTCCGCTTCTTGTTATAACTTCTGGTGTCTTTTTTGAGTTATGAAGACCCCTATTTATAGTTGTGGAAAGGAGGAGTCATGATAAGAACAAACTCTTTCCGACCAATCAAATTGAAGTGTGACATAGCCGCATTTGATTGGCCAGAACATGTCACTTGCATATGTGGCGCGATTTCATTGGCCTTTCAGTGTGATTGGGCATGCCTTGTCATTTTGACACGTGGCATGATCCTATTGGCTCTTCCGCTTGACTTGGTGCGCCACGCCATTTGACACGTGGCACCAAACTGGGCCTCTAGGAAGATTACATTTTGGTCTTGATGAAGTGGGCTCATCATTTTAGCCAAATTAAATGGGCTAGCCCAATGGATTAAGACTTATTTATTTAACCCATATGTATTGGACTTATATAATTAATTCATTTATATATTAGCCCATAATATTTATTTGGACTAATGTTTCTTGAATTTAAAATATAGTCCAAAATTATTTCATGGATTTAATTTTAAGTAAAATTTATATGCCTACAAATTGCCCTACTTCAAGGACCGTTGAAGTGTAGACTTGTCGGAACCGAAAACGGATAATGAAGTACTGGCGGTCTATCAAATTTGGCTTAGACCAGTTTAAAGCACAAAAGATTGGCCATGCGATTTTGTTACGTGTACACCCGGTCAATTATTTAAACAATATAATGACCATTTAATTTAATAGGAATAAGATAAAATATTGAAAGTTGTGATTTCAATATGAAAATTGCCGCCTGACACAAGATTTCCTAAGATTCCTTTTGGGAAAAGGAAGTGTTTCCTCATTGTGACACAATTTTATAGTATTAACTTTGCATGCAACGATTCGAGTCCATCTTGGATTCATTGTTGCCGCCGTAAACAAATCAGAGTCCTTTTAGGAGTTCACTTTATAATTTCAATCCCACATCGGCGGTATACTATTGTAAGCATCCTATGGAGATCTATATAAACCCCTGGGCTCTAATTTGTTGAGCATCAATTTTCAGCATCCTCAAAGTCTCTTCTGAGTTCGTGTTTTGACGAGAAAGCGTCAATGCTAATTTTCTTTTCTTGTGTGCTTTTCTTGTTTTGTTGTCTTTTTTCTTTTTTTGTAGGTCAAGCGAGAAAGATATGTTGTTGTTCAACAAGATGATCCACGCATGAAGAAGGTGGTCTTACGGTGCGAGGGGATGGGTACTCATCCCTGCCCAAATATCAAAGAGATTACTCTCAGTGGCCCGACTATCGGAGAGATTACTCTGAATGTGGCTCGACTATCGGAGAGATTACTCTCAAAATGATCTAACTATCGGTGAGAGGATGATCTAACTATCGGAGAGATTACTCTCAATGTGGCCCGACTATCGGAGAGATTACTCTTAAAATGACCCGACTATCGGAGAGAATACTCTCAAAATGACCCGACTATCGGAGAGATTACTCTCAAAATGACCCGACTATCGGAGAGATTACTCTCAAGGCGGCCCGACTATCGGAGAGATTACTCTCAATATGGCTCGACTATCGGAGAGATTACTCTCAATGTGGCCCGAATATCGGAGAGATTACTCTCAAAATGACCCGACTATCGGAGAGATTACTCTCAAGGCGGACTGACTATCG
This sequence comes from Nicotiana attenuata, assembly GCF_001879085.1. NCBI lineage: Eukaryota > Viridiplantae > Streptophyta > Magnoliopsida > Solanales > Solanaceae > Nicotiana > Nicotiana attenuata. Next base: position 46,502,379 of record NC_031999.1, read on the forward strand.
GAGAGATTACTCTCAATGTGACCCGACTATCGGAGAGATTACTCTCAAGGCGGCCCGACTATCGGAGAGATTACTCTTAATGTGGCCCGACTACCAGAGAGGCCAACTTAAGGTGCAAAGGGACTCATATGTCCACCTTAAGAATCGAAAGTTATAGTTTCTTTTAAGGACAAACCCACGAAGAGGCCAACTTAAGGTGCAAAGGGACTTATATGTCCACCTTAAGATTGGAAAGTTATAAAGCTTCAACTCGAAGACTTCATGGACCTAATGACGTCGACTTGAACACTTGGAAAACTTTGAAGATTTTGCGGACTTTTCACATTTCAACTTGAAGGCCGACAAACTTGAAGATTTGGCAGATTTTGACGTTTCAACCTGAAAAATTTGAGGGCTCAAATACTTCCACTTGAAGACCAACGAGTTTGAGGACCTCAACTTGAAGACTTCAACTTGCAGACCTGGAGGGCTTAGATATCTCAACTTGAAGGGTGGCAAACGTGAAGACTTCAACTTAAAGACCGATGGACTTGGAGGGCTTGAATACTTCAACTTAAAGACTGGCGGATTTGCAGACTTCAACTTGAAGACCAAAAATTTGAAGGTTTGGCGAACCTGAAGGCATGACGAATCACCGGGCTTCATTGCAAATACTTGGTAGCCTCCTAAAAGACTATAATCATTCCATTGAAGACACCAATTTACCATGGAATCTTGCTCCTTTTAAATCAAATGAGATCAAAGTTCAACAGGAGGATGGCGTTTCAGCTTTATTTTACATTCCTTCATACTTCATTCGAACAACAATTGGGGCAATATGTATCTTTTGAACTTATGCGACTGAACTTAGAATGACACTCTAAGCTGCCTACGTACCTCGGTAAAGAGGACCAAGTCATACCGTAGTTCAGACTGGGTGATTTTTTTTATTTTTTTTATTTTTTATTTTTATATGTCCTAACTTTTGCCTAGGCCGCCTCTTTCGAAGTTTTCAACCTAGCGGACTTTTTTTTTTACGTCCTAACTTTTGCCTAGGCCGCCTCTTTCGAGATTTTCAACCTAGCGGACTCTTTTTTTTTTGGGCCGTACACAGTTTATACTCTTGCGGGCCAGGAGTGTAGCAACATGCAGTTTAGGCTCATGCGTCAAGGAGCGTAGGAACTTCAAGGATAATACTTCTTTAAGAACTTGCCATTGATAGGGCCGATTCTCATGCCATCTGCATCAACCAACTTGTAAGCCCCACTTGAGTAAGCTTCTTGTACGACATATGGCCCATCCCATTTTGAAGTGAACTTCCCTACAGGTTTATGGGAAGTAATTATGGGTCTTCGTGCGTCAAGGACTTGATTTCCTACTTGAAAGGATCTCGGGCAAACTCTTTTATTGAAGGCGCGAGATAATCGAGCTTGATAACATTCAAGACTATGTTGAGCTTCCAACCTCTTCTCATCGAGAGCCTCCAACTCTGCTAATCGAAGTCGAGCATTTGCTTCATTAGTGACCCCTTCTTGAATAGCCAGTCGTAACGAAGGTATTTGACGCTCAAGTGGCAAGACGGCTTCGACTCCATAAACGAGTGAATAAGGAGTCGCCTGTGTTGGCGTGCTGTGAGTCGTCCTATATGCCCATAGAGCTTCTTCCATACGGTCATTCCAATCTCGTTTGGATTTGGAGACGACTTTCTTTAGCAAGTTGCATAGAGTTTTGTTGAATGCCTCAGCTAGACCATTGGCGGCAGCATTGTACATCGAAGAGTTACGTTGCTTGAAGCCAAAGAGATCACAAATCTTGTTCATCAACCTATTATCGAATGGCTTTCCATTATCCGTTATTATGTAGCGAGGAATGCCAAAGCGATAAATAATGTTTACTCAGATGAAATTTGCAACATTTCATCTTTACCTCCTTGAGAGCAACAACTTCAGCCCATTTTGAGAAGTAGTCGGTTGCAGCTAGGATGTATAGGTTCCCACTAGAGGACTTTGGCAGTGGTCCAACAACATCCAATCCCCAAGTGTCAAACGGCCAGGATGCCACAGTCGGGTGCAACACTTCAGGAGTTTGGTGAATAAAATTCGCATGGAATTGACAAGCCTTGCATCTTCGAGCGTAGTCCAAGCAATCTTTTACCATCGTTGGCCAATAATATCCCATCCTTTTTATATGGAAGTGGAGCTTTGGTCCAGACTGGTGTGACCCACATACCCCAGAATGCGCTTCTTGCAAAGCTTAGAATGCTTCATCTTCCCTTAAGCATCGCAAGAGTACTCCCTCTAATGATCTTCTGTATAGGGTATCTTTGTAGTAAAGGAAGCGAGGTGCACGACGACAGATTTCAGTTCTTCTTCGCGGATTTTCTGGAAGTATCCCATAGTACAAGTAGTCGATAATGGTTTGTCGCCATTCTTCTTTCTCGTCTTCAGAAACAGCGACAAGATGCTCGAGTTCATTTTCTTCACCTTCAGCCTTATTTGGCAGTGGTACTACCCATTTTTGGCAGACAGTAACTTGCGCTTGATCATGCAGGGCTAATGGCGAAGCTAGGGCGGCTAAAGCATCAGCCTTCTTATTTTCTTTCCTTGGCACATGCTGAATAGTCACATCACCGAGCCACCCCATTAACTTTTTAGCGTAATCATGATATGGGCGTAGTTCAGGCTTCTTAACCTCGTAACTACCTAAAAGCTGATTGACCACTAACTGGGAGTCACCAAAGACTTGCAATTGCAATTGTTTCATATCGATAGCCATTTCGAGCCCAAGTATTAGTGCTTGGTGCTCATCAACGTTGTTGGAGCAGAGTTGCGTCAACGTAAAAGAGTAGGGCAGAAATTCACCTTGAGAAGTGACAAATACTACACCAGCACCAGCTCCTCAGCAATGTGCAACACCATCACAGTACATCTTCCATGGAGGCTGAACTTCAATGACCATGGCATCCTCATCAAGTAGTTCGTCAGTTAACTCCCAATCATCAGGTATAGGGTGATCTGCCAAGAAGTCCGCTAACGCTTGTCCTGTTATAGCCTTTTGTGGGATGTACATGATTTCAAATTGTTGAAGCTAGAGGTACCACCTTGCTAGTCGATCACTAAGGACAGGTTTTGACATCACAAACTTGATGGGATTCGCTCTAGAAACCAAACGAACGATTTGAGCTTGAAAGTAGTGTTTCAACTTTTGGATTGAGAAGACTAGCGCCAAACATAACTTTTCAATTGGCGAATAATTCAGCTCATTTGGTGTCATCATCCTGCTCAAGTAGTAAAGGGAGTTTTCTTTCCCTTCACTATTTTCTTGGGCCAACAGCGCTCCAACAGACCTTTCTTGTGCTGCAATGTATAGTATCAGCGGCTTTCCAAGTATAAGGGCAGCCAAAACCGGAGGCTTCATCAAGTAGGATTTAATGCTCTCAAAGGCATTGCTACATGCTTGGTCCCATTTGAAAGGGACACCTTTATTCATAAGGCGACTGAATGGTTGGCACCTCTCAGCTAGGTTTGAGATGAATCTCCTAAGGTATGCTAGCTTTCCTTGCAGACTTTTCAATTCATGAATATTCCGAGGCTCAGACATTTTCAAGATTGCATCTATTTTGGCTTGATCAATTTCAATACCTCGATGTTGAATAATGAAACTAAGGAACTTCCCGAAAGTAACTCCAAAGGCGCATTTCAATGGATTCATCCTAAGTTGGTACCTCCGGAGCAACTCAAACACCATTCTCAAGTCTTTCAAGTGGTCGCCCTTCTCTCTTGATTTTACCACCAAGTCGTCAACATAACATTCGACATTCTTGTGGAGAAGATCGTCAAAAATATTTTGCATAGCCCTTTGGTAAGTAGCACCAGTGTTCTTCAAGCCAAAAGGCATTACCTTGTAGAAATAAATACCCTTGGGGGTGCGGAACGCAGTAAGCTCTTCATCTTTTGGTGCCATGCGAATTTGGTTATAGCCCAACGAACCGTCCATGAAAGACATTGCCTCGTAACCAGTAGTAGCATCGATCATCAGCTCTGGAATAGGAAGCGGGGGAATTCATCTTTCGGACACGCATTATTGAGATCCTTGAAGTCAATGCATACTCGAATCTGGCCATTCTTCTTCCTTAAAGGAACAATACTTGAAACCCATGTTGGGTATTTAACTTCCCGAATAAATCCAGCTTCAATGAGTTTGTTAACTTCAGTTTCAATCAGGGGAACCAAGTCCGGCCTAAAGCACCTTTGAGCTTGTTTAACACGGCGAGCACCATTTTTGACTGCAAGGTGATGGACTGCTACTTTCAGGTCCAAGCCAGGCATCTCTTCGTAACTCCAAGCGAAGACATCCCTAAACTCCTTGAGTAACTCAATATAAGTGCTCTCTTCATCAGCTTCTAGTAAAGCACTTAGGTAGCTGGGTCCTTGTTCCTCATCGGTGCCAAGATTAACTTCTTTTAAGGCATCAATTGTCATCTTCACTCCTTCTTCAAGTTTGGGTGGAGCGTCTTTCGCATCTTCATCTTCTTGAGGGTCCCCATCGTTGAAAGATATGTGACAACATGGTGAAACATCCTCCAATTCTACATTATCCTCCATTGAAGATGGAACACCATTCTCGCCTTGTACAGTAACATGATACGAAGAACCACACTTTCTTCATCTTCGTCACGCTCCTTAGTGTAGACCAAAGTATATAGCTTTACCTTTAGTACTTCTTTACATGAAACCACAAGTTTTGTTTGTCGCCTCATTCTAGAAGGAACCAAACTTTGGAAATCCTTAGAGATTTTCTGGATTTTGGGCGAGGCGGGTGTTCTTATGCTTTGAAAATTTCTCTGGAACTTGTTCCCCTTCTTTAATGGACCCAATCTTTCAAACACGGAGGTCCTCACAGGTGATTTTCCAAGTCGATCAAAGATAGAAGGCTTGTTAGAAGCGGCAGATTCGTCTTCTATAGTGATATAATTGCTACTCGCCCTTCTTATGGAGATGCGCACTGGTGACGGTTGATTGTATCCCAAACCTTCACGTGGTTGTCTCGTTGCAGCTTCTGATGGTAGCTTCCCTAACTTTGACGGCTCATTAGGATTGTATCCAGCTTTTGCAAATAGCTTGTAAGCGTTAGGATCAAAACCTTCATCTGTTCGCTTTGTAGGGAGTGCCACATTCTGCAGATGATTTTGGGCTACAAAACCTGCAAGCGGTTTCGAGGACAACTTTACTGCCTCAATTCGTTTTACCGGAAGAGTTAACTCCTTTAGCGTCTTGGTTTGGAGATTAGATGATTCACCTTCATCTTTCTTCCTTTTAGGGACATATTGGAGCGCAGGACCCACTTTCTTTCCATAAGACGCAATACCCCCTCTATAAGATTTATTTGTGTTGGGTTGTACCTCCTCGGTAACATCTTTGACTCTACCAGTAGTCACTTCGGGTCTTTTAGTTGTTGTCTCGTCATTCTTGCTTTTCATGCCATTATCAACTTTTATCTCCTTCCCAATGCGGTTCTTCAAGTAGAACTTTGCATCGGCAAAGTGTGACTTTGCCTCGGTGAATGGCTCATCATCAGCAACTATCTTCTTCTCGACTTCACCCTCGTAGTATTTCAAATATTGATGGTAAGTAGATGGAACCACTTTGTTCTCATGTATCCAAGGCCTTCCAAGCAAGACGTTGTATGAAGTCTTTGCATCGATCACATGTAGCCATGCACTTGATTGCATATCTTCAAAGGTGATTTCCAGCCTAATCACGCCTATGGCTCTTTGCCCCCCTTGGTTGAATCCTTGGATCATCACACGACTTTTTGAGAGTTCGTTCATGGGAATACCAAGTTCTTTCACAGTGCGAATTGGCAAAATGCTCACTGAGGATCCTCCATCAACCAAAATTCAATTTACCCTTTCATCACGCATATAGCCAACCAGGTACAATGGGCGGTTATGAGGAGTGTCACCTAGCAGAAGATCGTCATTTGTGAACGTGACTTTTTCCTCACAAGCATTAACTTCTTGAGGAGTGGAATCAGCGAGCTTTTCCGAAGATGGTGCCAACGGTAGGTCATCACTCTTTTCTTTCCCTTTGTCAGCATTGCAACAAGAGGCCTCAACACGATCCCGGGAAATCTTCGTGCGGAACCAAGATGGCAAGAAATCCTCCAAGGTCACTGTATGTCGTGGATTTTGAGGGTGGTGTATCTCCACTTTTGCTTTCTTCAAACGCCTAACTGGATTCCTTTTCATTGGTCTTTTGACCATCATCTTCCTTGTCTGTTGTTCTACCGATTCTTTTCGTGGGCTCCTTTTGTGGCACCTACGACGAGTCACCAACGTCCAACCTTCATCATCATCAGGTTGATCGTCTTCAACTTTGTTGTTCTCCAGTAATTCTTCATTTTTGATTCCTTTTAAACTTCATAACTCATCTAGATTGACTGAGCCAAATGTGATAGAGACTTGGTTCGCGCTTGCTTTTTCATCTTCAAGCACGATCTTCTTTTCACGAGCCAAGTCCATGACTTTGTCCTTGAAGACAAAGCACTTCTCCAGAGGGTGGCTCACAAGTCGATGGTATTTGTAGTAATTTGGGTCATTTGTTTTCCCAGCTTCATTTGGTCGCTTCATCTCTGGAAGCTCAATGAGATTTAACTCAAGGAGTTCTTCAAAAATAGCTGGCACATCAGAATCTAGAAATGGGTACTCTTTCTCTTGCATTTCTTTTAGAGTCAACTTTCCATTTGGCTTATCGTGAAAAGAAGTGGATTTCATACTCTGCTTCTTGCTCACCTTCGTCGTGAACTTCATAGGTGACGTGTTGACTTTCATAGCTTCTTTGGTTTCAGACTTGGGTACGAACTTGCCCCACTTCCTGACTTCTTGCTTGTCATTCCCTTTGCGAGGTTCATAGATAGGCAGTCTTTCATTTCCAACGGAAGCCATGCTCAATTCCATGTCATGGGCACGAGTTGCAAGTTCTTCAAATGTGCCAGGCTTGATACCTTGCAAGATGTAGCCAATCCCCAATGCATGCCTTGGATGCACATCTCTATGCCTGAAGCTTCACTAAGACTGTCTTTGCAGTTGAGGCTTGCATTCCTCCACCGATTGATAAAGTCGATAACTGGTTCCCTCTTTCATTGACGAGTATTTGTAAGTTCTATCATACTCGCAGTACGTCTCGTACTATAAAAGCGATTAAGGAACTCTTGATCTAGTTGATCCCAGCTATCGATAGATCCAGCCTCGAGGTTCGTGTACCAGTCAAAAGCATTTCCTTTTAGCGAGCGGACAAACTGCTTGATGAGGTAATCTCCATAAGTCCCAGCATTATTGCACGTCTCCACGAAGTGCGCAACATGTTGCTTTGGGTTACATTTACCATCAAACTGTTGAAACTTCGGAGGTTGATAGCCAGTAGGCATCTTCAACATATCGACCCTTGTAGTATACAGCTTTGCATATGTAAGGGAGGAT
>NC_031999.1:46970498-46978541 GCF_001879085.1 Nicotiana attenuata
TTTTTTCTTTTTATACCTCAATATGCCCAAATTTAAATATCACATTCATGCTTATGATTTGAAAAGTCCTTTTTCATAAAATAAGTTTGGAGCTCATTTTGAAAAAGAATCAGAATTAAAGAAAAAAAAAAAGAAAGGAGAGTTGATCTTATGTTCAAGCATTATAAGTACACAAAAAAAATCAAAATCAATAGCAAATATTTGGAAAGTCTGATCTTAGAAATATTCTACACCAAAACTGAAAAAGGCAAGTCACTACAAATATAACCTTTAACCTACCAGCCTGAAGCCAACATTACAAGCCAGAAAAAGTCCTAAAAGATTTTAGAAATCAGTGTTTTGTCTATATTAGTGGAGATAGACATAAAGGGCAAGCCTATGGACAAAAGATGAAGAATACTCAATGCAAATGATCATAAAGTTATCAATTTCAGAGAAGTCTCAAAAAGAAAGAAGGTACAATTTTTGTTGAATAAAAATAAAAGTAAAAACAAGGTAAAGAGTTGATGAATATAGAAAATTTATAAAGTTTGAAAGCATGATAGATTTTATTTGATTAAATTTTTATTTTACAAGATTCGCCATAATTTAAAAAAAAACAAATATAGTAACATATCTTTTTCAAAATTTTTTTCCTCGAGGACGAGCAAAAATTCAAGTGTGAGGGTATTTGATGGATATAAATTATTCATATATTTTAATATAATAATATAATATTTTAGATATAAAACATGACCAATTTATATCCTATTCTCGCGCTTTTCTAACAATTCGTGCAGGAAAAAGAATACATGAAAAAAGAGAAAAAGAAAGATCTACGGTTCAAGGAAGAAGGATGCATCCGTGACAACTTCATCTAAGACTTTATAAAATCAAGAGATACAAAAGTTATGGCAAATTCTCACCAAAATTTCATGACAAATTGTCATGTCAATTTCTCATTAAGGCCATATGATATATTAATATTATATTGCAATTTCTCACCAAGGCCTTGTAGGAATTTTCCTATAAATAGCCATATGTTTGTAGATGAAAAGGCATCCCTCTTTGTATCCAATTTTCTATCTAGTTTTTTCTAAGTTTCTAAAGAGAAAGAGAAGAGTAATCTTGGTCTCTTCCTCTAATATTTCTCTTTGTAGTAAAAATATTCTTAGTCTTTTGAAAGTATTTTTTAGCTTTTCTTACTTCATAATGGAGTAATTTCTTTTTGTTGGGATAGTTGATGAAGCTTGATATAATTATAATACTATCTCAGTTTCAATACATTCTTGGCCTGAAACTCTATATACATTTCATATTGTGATGGAATGATGATTTTTTAATCATTATTATCACATCTACATATTTTATATCTAAGTTATTCTTATATTAATTTTGGTAAATGTCACGGAGCAAAATTAATATATAATAACTGATGAATAGAATATTAGAGTGAAAGTAATTTTTAATAAGAATTTATTTCAAGTCTATAATCTTGATTTCCTCAGTTTTAATTCTCACGGAGGAATTGTTGAAGGCAAGATTATTGATTTTCTAGTAAAAATATTCTCACGAAGTTTTTACTACACTTGAGCACAAAATTTTAGAGTTAAAATAATTTTAGTTGGATTATTGTTTCAAGCCTGTAATCTTGCTTTCCTCAGTTTTAATTCTCACGGAGAAATTGTTGAAGGCAAGATTATTGATTTTCTAGTAAAAATATTCTCACGAAGTTTTTACTACGCTTGAGCACAATTCAGGCAAGATATTTCAGTTTAATCGTCACTAGTTTTAAATCAAATGATTGACATAACCTCGCGGAGTGTTAATTATTTATTTATTTATTTATTAGTGTAAAAATATAATTGTATTAGCAATAAGCAATTATTCTTTAGAGAAATACGTATGAACCTGAGATTTTATTGTAATGATATATCAAGTGAATTCAACGATTCCCAACTCTTTTTAAATATAAACTTTTCAGAAGAAATTTGTCTTAATTTATAATTTCAAACACACCTCTCATCAATTTGGTTCTCTCAAATAGTAGTCAAAATATTACAAGTCTGTAGCTTAGATTGTCCAATCTCTATGGGACGATATCATAAACTATACTAGAATTTGACAGAGTACGAGCAGAAAATCCTATACACATAAGTTCGTCAGATGTCCATAATGTTAATCGAAGGTGCAACGACCTTACGTCACTCCGAAAGGTTTAGATCGTGATTCCATGAGTCCAACATGCATTATATATAAGTATATATTTTACTCTACCGAGTTGCGCTATAGTCGGCCGGGTATGGCACCTATTGTGCAACTACTGATCAGTTGGGTTTACCGAGCTCCACTTGGCCGGGTACGATTCTACCGAGCCTTATGATGGCCGGGTACATTTTTACCGAGTCCTCTTCTAGGCTGGGTACGATATGATGATGATGATGCCCACAGAGGCATTTGTTTTTAAAAGTTTATGTATATATATATATCATGCATTTCATTTCAGTAGCCCTCAGAGGCGCTCAGATGCTACAGGTTGTATCTCCTCTATCTCATTTTATATTACTGTTCTTATTTATGTTTTTCTGCCTTACACACTCGATACTTTATTCGTACTGACATCCCTTTTACTTGGGGACGCTGCGTTTCATGCCCGCAGGTCCCCCTAGACAGGTTGACAATCCTCCTAGTAGGCTATCAGCTCAGCGGAAGGTGTTGGTGCACTCCACTTGCTCCGGAGTTGCCTATTTGGTTAGTATAATTTGGACATATATTGATTGGTATGACGGCGCCCTGTCCCGACCTTTATGATGTGTATGTATTCTTAGAGGCTTGTAGACAGATGTCATGTATATGAAAGATTGTATGGCCTTGTCGGCCTATGTTCAGTGTACGAGTGATCACTTTGGTCTCATAGGCCCGTATGTCACATGTATAAGTTTATATTACATGTTGGGTCATCTTATGTCGAGTATTCCTTTATGTTTTATTCTGTTTATATCATGACGGCCCTTCCGGCCCATTTACCCATGATGGTATGATAAGAAAGATACGTTACGTTGGTACTCGGTTGGGTAAGGCACCGGGTGCCTGTCGCGGCCCTCCGATTTGGGTCGTGACAGAAGTGGTATCAAGCAGTTCTGTCCTAGGGAGTCTACAAGCCGTGTCTAGTAGAGTCTTGTTTATGGGTGTGTTGTGCACCACACTTATAAGCAGGAGGCTACAGGGCATTTAGGACTGTCACTCTTTCTTCTTACTCTAGATTGTGTGGTAGAGCTCAATTGTAAGAATTCAAACTTCTAAATTCTATTTTATTCGTAATACAATGATACCTCATCCAAACAGACAGTTGGTAAGAGATTGAATGTGGCTGTGGAAGAGTTGAGTCAGAGGAACTCGATTTTGCATCATGCTTATGATGAGTAAATGTGAGGTCTTCAGGAGATTATGTGTATACTAAGACATGTAAGCTTCTTGATAAGGAGCCCTAAGGCATGTATATCTATCCACCCATATGGTAAAAAGCAACGAGAGAATCAGAAGGTAGATACAGGTTTCAACAAGTAAAAGAACAAGGTGAAGAAAGGTACGAGGTACCCATTTAGTGAAGATTATCAGTTTTTACAGTTCAGGCAGAGAAATATAAGCATTTTGAGTTACTTTTTACAGTAACGGAGATATATACAATTAACCCCACCCATCTCAATTATGACCTATGGAAGCTAACGGATATAGTTTAAGAGAAGGATAGGATATTAGGATCCAGCTAGGGTTAGAGTAACCCAAAGTTGTGGATGGACTGTTATCATTAGCTAACTTTTCCGAAGAATAGTGCAAAACGGGGTAATAGTTCTTCTTGTGAGATGCCCAGATTGTGCACTCTAGAATAGAACAGTCAGATATGAATATTAGAATGCTCAGAAATTTCAAAAGATAGGTAGTGGAATCCTAGAAGGGATAAATATTTGCCTTAGTATGGCTCCCGTCCCTAGTCAAGAGAGAATGTTAGGCAACCCGAAGAGCCAGTAGATGAAGCAAGGGGAGCTAAATGTGAAAGAATGTTTTGTTGAAGTTTTCAGAATAAAGTGATAGTCAAAAATATTAGCAGGAGAATAAGAAGAGAATAAGTGAGGCATTATGAGTAAGATGTGATAAATGGATGATAACAGTAAATCAAAATATGATAGGATTACAGAGTCTATAGTCAAGTGAAGGAAAAGACAAGAGGTTAAAGGCCTTGAGACAATAAAAGAGTATAAGCCATAAAGTCATATCCCAGTTTCGAGAAATGAGTTGGTGACTCCAACGGGATTACTAGAAGGAAAAGTTAGACCCCGGGAAATAGAATTTAGAATGGGATAGTAAACGAGATAAAAAAAATCGAACATGAATTAGGGATTGAAGGAATTGGTAATAGCCGGCATCGTGAGAATTTCAGAGATCGTATTCCAACAATAATAGAATGGACAACATACGAATAACCTTTAAAGGTCATTTAGGAAGACGCTTCCCTAAAGCAAGCACTCTGAGCAGAGTTAAGCTTAAGGGACTAAGTGTGCCAGTTACATTAGGTTTCACCTTCGTGCGTAAGAAATTCAGTTATCCCTGGTATAGAAGGGTTACCATAAGGCGAGAAAGGGTCATTGATGATGTGAAAAGATGCCAAAGATGAAGAGGTAAAACATCTATAGGTAGATCGTCATAGCACTAAATCTTAGTACTCCCCTAAAGGGGGGAATATGGTGTAATGTGGTATTAAGTCGGAGTTAAGTGGTTCAGGTAACTAGGGAGTGATAGAGGAAGAATGTGGTAAAAAGGAGAAAGGGATGATGATGTTTTAGACGTCAATACCACACAAGAGGGGGGGTGATTTGTATGGTACCTAATTTTCGCACTAGAAGAACCTGGTTCTTCTATGTTTTCTAACTTCTACTGTTTGCGGAATTAAAATACAGAAATAAAGAACACAGAGATTTTTACGTGGAAAACACCTGGCTCAAAAGGTAAAAAAAAACCACGACCTACTACTCAGTAGGATTTTCCCAAACTTCCACTAAACTTCAATGAGCCAAAAACAGCATTTACAAAACTCTTTGTAAACCTAAGGATTAACTCTAATCCCAGTGTAGCACACAGCCTCAACGGCTGCGACACTTTCAAGTTAACTCTAACTTGAATACTCAATGCACCTAATTCAATTGCTTCTAAGAAAGCTGGAAAGGTACAATGTTAAAACACCTACTACAATTGAACTAGAAATAAAGAAAGACACAATGGAATTGGTTCTTCACACTTAGTTCTTGTAGCTTCAGATTTGCACACTTGTATCACATACAAATTGCTTGCAACAATCGCCTAGCTCTTTTGCTCTCAATTTGGTTTAACTTCAGCTTATGTGCAATCACCTGTAAAAGAGAACAATCGTTATATTTATAGAGTTAGAATCAGAGTTTGATAAGAACTCGAATTGTGGATCCTTTGACAATTTGAGTCCAAGAACAACTCTAACTCCTAATCCATATTCTTGATTCGGATGTAATTCTCTTTTCATAAGGAGACTTCAACTCCTTATCCTATATGTAATCTTTTCGATCAGTTCAGAAGATATTCATCAAGATATTGCTGCTTGATCTTAAGGACTTATCTTCTTCACGTGCATCTCATGTATATGGGCCATAACAACTGTGTCTCCTTAGATGAACCTGGTCCTTCACTGAGTTCGTTTGTCATTCTTCAAAACTTCAACTGATCTTGGGCCAACAAATTCCCCCTTTTTGATGATGACAAACTCTGTGCTTTTACTGATTAAAGAACCTGTGGAACTCAGCTAAAATATCATCACTCGAAAATTTTTACTTATCATTAAGGGCCAGATTTAATTAGGTCATAAACATCACTATTCAGAAAATAGACACAATTTCTTTTAAAAGCACAATATCTTCCCCCTTTTGGCATCATCGAAAAGTTGCATAAATATGTGAATCCCAGAATATTAATCATTACTCATGGCCACTGGGGCAACTGCAAGTGAAAGCATGCTTTAGATAATCAAAAATCAACTTGATAAAAATAACTATTAAGAGCAGAATCATCACAAAACAAGAGAAATGCAAATTGTCATTGATAAGACATTGCTTCTACAGTACAGTCCACAAAAAGAAAGAACAAAAACTACCAACCTTGAGCAAAAACAAGAAAAATCCCTAATCTGGGTCACTGGAGGTAACTGAAATGGTTCGGAATTAGGACAAAGATGGCTAAGGCTTAGAAGAACTGGAGGGTTGGGATTGGAGTAGGTTGAGCATTGTTTGTAGCATCCCTTCACTCTTTTCCTTTTCTTTTGCAAGTTCTGCCTTCAGCCCATTCCTTTCTTCTTCCAATTCAGCTACTCGAGCCTGAAGCCTAGCAATCTCAGCATCTTTGGTCCCACATTCTTGCATCAACGCTCTAACTTTGCTATTCACTGGAGTTTTTACGATGAACCAGGTTCAACAGGGGCAACACTTAGCAGATAATCATGGGCCTGGAGAGTCTTGATTCCAAAGTGCTCCTTACTAGAGGCATTTTCCCACTTCTTCAAAGGGACGTTCAGCCTGTCCAGTACAGTTGTCAAAATGAATCCATAAGGAGTAGCATGAGCCTTTGAACCATTTATGACTCTGTCCAGCAATTTGACTATGAAAGCAGGCCAATTGATTTGTTTACCCCTCACAAGACACTCCATGAGAACCAGGTCCATATAATTTGCAGTGTGCCTCCTCTCTTGTCTAGGCAACAGACATTTGTTCACAAACTCAAAGAGCACTTTATGCTCTGGCTTCATTTCACTCTTTTGAACAAATCGTGCTTCAGGCACCTCTTCAGCATCCTTTGTGTCACAGAAGTTCCTGGTAATTTGGAGTGCTGTGGGCAGATCATCTAGACAAGGCCACCTTTGCCTAGTGTAATCATCATAGCCCTCACTTGGGATGTCTAGAATCCTGCCCAGCTCTGGTGCATCAAACTCCACCTTCACACCTTTCACTATACTGGTTACTCGCCCATTTTCCACAGAGCCATTCGCCATAAATTCAATCAACTCTCTTCTGGCTAGTCTCCCATCCATCTGAAGGACCATGTCCTTCCAGCCCTGTGCAGCTAAAGCATCTACCAGCCTAACCATGCCTGGCTCCTCCAGGTCTTTCAGCAGCCTTCCCTTCAATATCTTCCTCCTGCTAAAGATAACAAAGCGATCTTGCTCTTGTTCAGAGTCCTCCTTTTCTTCTTCTCCACTCCACTCCTCATCTTCTTCCTCAGTAATTTTCATTTGTTTTCCCTTTATAGCAGACCTTGTTCTTTCAGCCAAAGAAGGTTCAGCAGGCACAGACTTTGAATACTTCTTTGCAGGAGTCTTGGTTCTTTTTGGTTTGACAGTGGGAACCACTTCTTCACTTGTGCCTATCTCTTGATGGACCAGGTCCATCTCCTCCTCCTCTTCTACAGCAGCCTCAGAACTTTCTACTACCTTTTCCTTCCTTTTTCCTTCTTCTTTTTCTTACTCTTCTCTAATGCTTCCTGTAATTCTGCTTCACTTTGCCTTACTTTACTCCTTGTAGTTCTTCCCCTAGGTACAGAAGTAGCAGCAGTCTTGGGAGATGTTACTTTGCTTTTCTTTGATGGTTTGTCAGTAACTGGGGTCTTTTGTGAAGACGCCTTGCGCTTCTTTGGGTCATAACTGGCCCCTACTTTCTTTAGAATATCTGCTAAAGTCTCCTCCATAGAAGAACCAAGTTCTTCTTGCTGCTCACTCATCTTAACAAGTCCCTCAGCAGCTTCTCCTGATCCGCTTCCCCCTGACTTCAAGCCACCTTCTTCTCCACCACCACATATAGCAAGAACCTCCCCTTTCTTTTTCTTTCTCCTCCTACTAGTCTCAGCCCCTTCAACATTTTTCACAGCACCCACAAGCACAAACCTATTATCTACCTTCTCAGCTATATCAGAAAATACATAACAGGTGTTTACCTCTCTTGGGTTTTCTTGACTTTTGTCATTGTCAGATGACCCAGGTTTTTCTGCTTCACT